>NC_133751.1:74050195-74360731 GCF_036562045.2 Rhinolophus sinicus
TGAGGAACTCTGTCATATAACACGCAATCTTTTGACCAATGGAAGCTGAAGGAATAGTGAAAAAGTATTAATTAAAGGCTGGAAGCCTTGAAATTTAGTCCTTACCCTGTGATTTCGATGCAAATTTGAGACTAAGCATATAACTTCTCTGTGGTGTATGTAACGCCCCAGAAAAAGTGACAATGATAATAAATAGCTAAAATTCATTCAGAATATACTATGCAATGCCTATTGTTTAAATATGCTCTCATTTGATTATTTTGACAACCCTTTGTACATAATTTTCTTCATCATAAAGACAAAGAAACTGAGAATCAGACTCTTGACATTCTTTTCTCAGTACACAAATCTTCTATGTGACAAAGTAGGAATTCAAACCCAGATTTATTGGATTCCTTAGCCTAGGCATTTATATTATGTATATTAGCATACCACTTTTTAAAAATTATTTTTTTTCAGTTAAGTTGGCATTCAATATTATTTTACATTCATTTCAGGTTTACAGCATAGTGTCATGAGAGGATAGTAACCTCGTGGAGATGTTGAAATAGGCATTGGTTGGGACAGGTGGATAGATGGGAGTAGTATTTGGCTTGCTTTCATGATTCCTTATTTTTCACACTATCTTTTGTTCCTCTACTGAAAGAACTATTTTTCACTCTAGCTGAGTAGTGTTTATAAAATTTTCATTAGTAATTATAGTAGTTTTATATTGCTAATTTTATAACACATTACCACAAAGGTGGTGCCTGAAACAACACAAGTTCGTTATCCTAGATTAATTTTGTAGGTTAGGAGTTTGACACAGGTCTCATTAGACTAAAATAAAATTGTTAGAAGGCCTGAGTTTTTTTCTGGAGGGCCTAAGGAGAAAAGCAGTTTCCTTGCCTTTTCTCAGTTTCTAGAGGCCACATACATTTTTTGGCCTGTGACTCCTTTCCTTAATCTTCAAAGCCAATAATATTATATCCCTCTAACTCTTCTGTCTTTATTTATTCAGTTTATCACATCTCTTTCTCTGACTGCATCCAAAAAGATTTCTGTTTTCCAGGACCCATAGGATTAGATATATAACAACCCAGATAATGCCAAAGAATCTCCCCATCGGAAGGTCCTTAATCTTAATTCTATCTGTAAAGTCCCATTTGTCATGTAACATAGTCACAGGTTCCAGGGGTTGGGGCGTGGACATCTTCTGGAGGAGGGCATGTTTCTTCTCAGTAATAGAAATGCATTAATAATTTTCACCAGTGTTTTTTTGTTTTTCAAAATAATGAGGATACATAATTTTTAGAAGGATCTTTTTTTTTTTTTTAATCTATTTTTTTCCTAGTGTTTTCTATTCTACTCCTACCTCTGCCTGGCATTTATTGGGAACAGCAATTATGATAGTCTCAAGCTTGGTTACAATGACAACCAATTGAATGTCCCCGTGTCCTTCCCAGGACAAAGTTCCTTAAGGAAGCCAAACCCAAAGGAAGAATCAACGAAACAATGTGTCATTAGACTATTCGATTCAATTGTATTGACTATGACTAAATCAATGGCAGCAACTGTAAGTACATTTAGTATCTGGAATCTCATAGGTATATAAGCTTAATTGAACTGTTTTATAGATGAATCATATTATGATCTCATATTTATCTGATCTCATTCTTTGTCTTCTGCACTAAACCCCTGAAGACTAGTAAGTGTTTCCTTCAGGGTGAGCCTGGTTTGACCAGGTTCCATCACTTAGGGTTAGTTTGTTTCCATGAGCTATTCCCTCATAAATCATTGCCATGAGATGAAGACCCTGGAACCAATTTCACTGTGAGAGGTAAATGTGCAGTTCACTCTTATTGAGACTTGAGTTCTACTTGGTTAGATTCCACTTCATTTTGCAGAAGCAAAAATGTAAATTATTTTTCAGTTCACTGTCTCCTTGTTTGCACTGTTTTTCTACAGTACCTTTTGACCTGGATATAGCTCCCTAAATTTCTAACCTTAACTCAGTTAGCTCCTGCAATTTGATTATTTTTTTTCTCATTCAGTTTAATAGATTCTCTTCTAATTAATTCTGTCATTTACCTCTTCCTGCAGAAATATTGTTTTTTTGTCTTGGCCAATTTTTTTAATGATATTTTTTCCATAAATAAATTAATCATTATTTTATTTACAATTGCACCTAATTTTGATTAAGGTAATCCTGTTAATAGTGAAAAGTTTTGTTTCTTTCAAAATCAAAACTGTCTACTTTCTTTTTTATTTTTTAACTTTGGTTTTACAAGTAGTGTTAATTTTTTGCAGACCAGTTGTTTTGGTCTGTATGTATATGTGTGATATAATCTTATTATTTTGTGAGCAATCATTTCCTCTGGCAATCTATGGGTATTAATTATCATCTGGGAGTATAAATAATCATTGTTTTCCTAAAATTTCTCCCTAACTTTTCAGTTGCAGTTTTCTGTGATGATTCTGTAGTTTAACTCAATATTACATCAGAAGTATTGTCTTCTAAGCCTATATAAGGGTATTTTATAACTTTGTGGTGGTTGTTGTTCTTTCCACTGCTGCTATTATTTTTTTCACCATAATGTAAATATCTGGAAAAGGCAGGTTGGACAAATAACTGATGAGGTTCTGAATCCTCAAGAAATTCAAATATTATTGTCTCAAATGTATACACTCAATGATATTTTAAAATGGAGGTGTTTGAAGAAATGTCAACATACATCTGAACCACGTTCTCAGACTCATTATAAATGAAAGGCACCCTAGTTAATATAACAACAACAAAACTGCTGTGGTAGGCTGAATTCTAAGATTGGCCCCACTATTGTACCCCTAGTAGGAATCACCTCCCCTTGAATGCAGGTGAGAACTGTAAACAAAATGGTATATCACTCCCTTGGTTAAGTTGCTATACATGGCAAAGGGGAAAGTATTTAACAGATGTAAATAAGGTCCCTAGTGGCTGGTTTTAAATTAACCCAAAGGTGATTGCTATGGGAGGAACTGACCTAAGGAGATCAGCTCTTTTTGAAACAATTTAGAAGTTGAAGATGGAAGAAGTCAGGGGGAGAGAAGTAGCAGCAGATGTACTCCTGTTGGCTTTGGAGAAACAAACCACCACGTCATGGAGGGGCCAAGTGACAGAGAATGGGGTGCAACTTCTAATTGCTGAGGGCCTCAGTCTCCCAACCACAAGGGACTGAATTCTACCAACAACACGTGAGCTTGGAAGAAGGTCCTGAGCCCCAGATGAGATTGCAGTCCCAGAGAATACTGAGCTTGACTTCCTCTGGGGAAACACTGAGCAGAGGACCCAGCTCACCTGTGTCCAGACTAAGGCCACAAGGAAACTGTGAGGTAATACATTTGTGGTGATTGATTATACAATGTAAAACTAATATAATAGCTGGCATTTATTTATCTCTTTGCATGTGTCAGACTCTGTGCAATGGATATTACATAGATAATTTTATTTACTACAACAGCCCTATGGAACAGGATCTATTGTTTTTTAAATTGTACAGATGAAAAAATTAAGCTTTAGAAAGGTCAAAACACTTGGTGCAGGTCACAAAGCTGGTTGATGAAGAGATTAAAATTTGCACTTGAGCTTCAATCACTTCACTATATTATGTTCTTTAATGTGAAACATTCCACAGAATAATGCACGTCAATTTTGTTCTGATTACCACCTATTCAAACACTGTCTTTGTCTTGTGCGTATCCAACAAAATGTGACAAATACTAAAGAGTAAACAGCCTTTGATGAAATCCACTTTTTTCTAGATGATTTCATAAAAAGATCTTTATGTAAATACTTCACCAATTATAGAAGAAAGTCTTCTGAAAATAAATCCTTTTTCAAAAGTTACTTAATTGCTATTTTACCTAGAAGAAGAACAATCTCTTTCCATCTATCAGGTAGTAATGAGAAGTCATTATCTTGCACTCTTCTTTAATTAACATCAATCCTGATTAGTCAGAATAAATTAGACTCTTTGTCTTTTTCCATAGTTGTGCTTCTTCTGGTACAGGAGCCATTCAATTATGTGTTATCACTTGCAAAAGACGCCAGTATAATTATACTACTGTATTTCAAATTTTACTTTTAAACACATTTGAATGTTAAAATGTACGTTTTTGTTTCCTCTTTATCTTTAAAATATGGGAACATAATGTGCTATACATTTTTTTATATTAAAAATAAAATATACAAGGTTTAATAAGGCTCAGGGATTTTAAAAGCTACTATTCACCATAATATGCATTGAACACAATAGTAAAAATATCAGAAGTACTAATTGACTATTTGTACAAATTGGGGGAAGTTTGTAGTGAAGGACACAGAATGATTTGGACTGGAATATGGAAAATAAATTTGAAAATCCAAATTGATAGTTTAGTAAATCTATATGAGAACTATGACCTTCATTTAAAACACTATTTTCCATTCTTTTCTTAGAGTTTTATGTATGTATTGAGATAGCCACTATTTAGTTTACTTTATGATCAAAATGATCTCCTTCCACCTTATTATGGTCACGAGAGGGTAAGTGACATATTTTTCTTTTTTTCAATGGGATGGAAGTGGGTATTCAGATCCTGTGTTACCTAAGTAATTGGCACTAAAATAGACATAGTTATTGGCTGCCACCCAGATAAGCTAGGATGAGAACAAACAAATAGTATGCCTTTCCAATACCATAACAGAAGTTCTATTTCCTGGGTTAGGGCTGACCTAGCTCATCTATCAGTTAGAACAAAAATAAGAAAGTGTACTATATCTAGCCTTCCTTGGAAAAGAATACTTTACTCTCTAGACATATCTAGAAAACCTTTTTAGGATCAGAACTCCTGGAGCAGGGATTCCCCCTTTCAGCAGACCTTTCAGCAGACATCAGAGTGATTTGCTGCCCTGGCAGCATTTATAAATTATCCTTAGTGTGGCTGCAGTTTTCTTTCTGCATTACCTTTGCTTTCATCTTCTCATCAGATCAGCATCCCTATAGTGACTTATCAGCTAAAACCTCTACCATCCATTGTTTTTTAACTACAGAAACATACCTGAAATTATTTTTCTCTATGAATTTTAGGTTATGCTCTTTTCTGTGGTATTTATTTGGTATTTTTAAGGTTAACCTATTATGTTTGAAACATAAATGAAAACAGAACAGTCTTCATATTTCTTGAGCGAGCAAGGTTACAGATCATAGACTTTGCCCAGGAGAAACCAGGTTCTTTATTTGCAACGAACATGATTTTTATTGGAATTGTTTGCTCTGTTTATTTGACATGGCCATCTGATAAAAACCTATTGTTTGGGCACAGCAGCATTGCTAAAGATAAAGCAATCTTAAATATTATCCTTTCTGCTGTAATTTAATAGACATGATTTAGAAATAAAATCAGGGAGGGAAAGGGCAGAATGTCTGGGTTTCACATTCTTCTACTAATACCTTCTTAATTCTTGTATTAACATAAAAGAGAAGAAAATATCAGAGCTGTTATAAAAATTTGGGTATTAGGGAGAAACAGAGCACGTACTTAACAAGACTTACAGCAGGAGATAAAGCTTGAATCACTAATTTGTTGTTTTGATAGGCAGTTCAGTAGAATAACTATTTGAAACTTAGAAATTCAGTTCTTTTACATAAAACCAGGATTTGTTGAGCACATGCTTTGTACTTTGTGAACTAGGTGATTATAGTTCAAATAGGTGAAATAAGTTATATATGACACATATATTTAAAATGTTTGGATAATTCTCGAAGATTTCATAAGAGACCCAGGAGAAAATTTTCCTTGTCCACATAAGTTTCTAAACAAATGAGACTGGTTTCTCCAAGGCTGTGAGATGCCCTATGCCTAGCACAATATCTCACTCAGAATTCAGTACATTTTTTTGTTTAGTCAAAATGGGCTTATTTAAAAGACCAGGGATCTTTCTTTCTCGCTCTTTGTACCCCTAGCACCTAATGTAACACCTGAGACATTAATTAATAATAAATGCTGACTGAATATTTGTTTCCAAATACATAGATTTGGTTGTGTCTTCTGAATTCCATTTTAATTTTGAGCACATGTTATTTTTCAGCCTTGTTTTGAATCTTGCTAAAATTACAAGGTATGTTAAAAAAAGTCCAGGTGGCAGGAATTAGAAAACATGTGTTAATCTTAGAAGGAGAGACTGCTAATGAAGAAATCTTTATGAGCTCATAAATCAGTGCTTTATAAAAGTGTCTGAACACCATCTGCATTGGAGTAGCTTGCATTGCAGGCCCACTCTGGGACTGTTGAATCAGAATATTGTAGGGAAGCAAAATTTGCTTCCCCAACAGGTGTCTGGTGTGAGGATTATTTTAGGCTGATTATTTTTAAGAAATGGAAGACTCAGGCAATTTTGCTTTTCACCTTCTTCTTAACTGCCCAAACAGACTTTAGATAGAGGGCCTGGTCTAGGAGGAGAGCTATCACCAGTGATACGTACGGAGAATATGGGCTAGGTGTAGTAAACTGGGGAGAAACTTAGCAAGACCCCTTTGTTCACTTTCCTCTCTGTGTCCTATTGTCTCCGCATGGCATGGCAAACATGTGTACCAAATATTTGTTCTTCCCATCTACCTGTGTGTTGTCTTCTTTCCCTTTGAAGTCCCAGACCCCTACTCCCTTCTCCTTAACTCAGAATGGCATGTAAACATTGATTGTCTGATGACCTGTGGGCCTCATATTTTTATGGAGGCCCTGTATGTAGGATATTAAATGTGGTTTTCCTCCTGTTCATCTGTCTCATGTCAATTTAATTATTAGACTAACCAGAAGAACATAGAAGTGTAGAGGAAATGTTTTTCTCCCCAACAGTATCTGGGGGTAGGGCTCAAAAACCAATAGTTTTTCAAGATCCTCCCATGATTCCTTTTGTACACTAAAGCCTTGCTATTCAAGATGTGGTTTGGAGATAAGCAACATTGACAACACCTGGGAGCTTGTTGCAAAGGTGCAAGTCTCAGACCCTTCCCCAGAGCTTCTGCATAAGAATTGCATTTTAACAGGTCCCAAAGGGATTTTAATGCACTTTAGAATTTGGGAATCTGAAGTTTTAGAGTTCTAAAACTACCATTTTAAGTTATAGACTGACTCACATGCCTATGGAGCCATCTATCAGTTTCTACCATCAGGACACACTCCCACTCTATTTTTGGTGAAACTAGAAAAAAAGTACTTATTTTTTCAACCTCTTCCCATAAGCATATGATATTATACTATAATTCTAATTGTCTTTCTCACTAGAAAGACTTGGAACTTTAGGTTCCAAGTCAACAACAAAAGTATCTTTTCATCTTTTACCCCAACATCTAATGTTTGCAGAGCAAATACTTAATAAATAATGAATTAATAAATGGAAACTACTGTCAGATTGGGGAGATACACCTTTCAAAAGGGGGAAGAAAGTAAGACTATTTTTTTTAAGTTAATGACTGCAATTCTGACTTTTTCTTGTTCCCTGTTGATGCATAAATTGGCTATAATGAAAAAGGAACAACGATTTTTATGAACTTTATGATGAAAAGGTCTAACTGTATCACTAACCATCAAGTTTTCCAGACTCAGACATCACAAATTAGCTTTGACTTATTTCCATCGTCTCCTTGAAGAGCTAACTCACCATTACATTTGGTCAGTGCTTACTTTAATGTGCCTCTCAAATTACCATCCAAATCCCTCATTTTAATAGCCATAATTCTAATGTCCTAGTAACCATGAATATGTGGGAGGTAGAGCCTGGGACAGGGAGGGGGAAGTCGCCACAGACTGGGAGTTGCAGGTGTCAACAAATCTCTGCTATTTAGAAGCCAGAAGCCGTTTCTCATTTTTGGCCTCAAGGCCTTGTGGCAGATACTGTACCAGAAATCTGAGCTTTGGTTAATTGGCTTGATGGATGTTATTTTGCATTATCCCTATGAATCAATCTTTCTGACTACCTTGTTTGTATTGTCTTACATATATATCACCGAGATAAACTATATCTTTCTAAAGATCAAATACAGTCAGTCCTCATTCTATGCATTAGTTTTGTTTTATAAAGTCACCACAAACACTGAACTAGGGGCTATTGAACAATTGCTCTAAGGGAAATGTAGGATTGGGTTCCTGGGAACATTTTTTCCCAGTATTTTGATCAATTGATCCACATGTAACCTTGTTTTATGTCTCTTCCTGTTTAAAGACCTTGTTTTGTATATATTTGATTCATTAAGATTGATTCCAAGGCCACTAACACTATATAACTCATGTCTGAATGAAGCTTGTCCAACACAAGTACTTTTTCTATAAAACGCATCACAGCCTTCTTGCACTTATGAACACTAGAGAGCATTCAGCACTATACTTGGAGGCCATTGTAAACAGCAGTATCACTAACAAAACACACAGACATGCAAAATATATGGCACTGAATAGATCGCCCCAGTGACATTTGATTGCACTGAGACCAGAAATCAGAAGGTTGCCTTCAGCTGGGTGTGTGCATGGCCGGTGGCTCAAATTCCTCGTTCCCATGTGCATGTTCAGGAATGCGCACAAAAGGGGTAGATTTAGGGCTTACAAATCCATTTTTGCAAGTAGGCCAACTAACATATACAGAATTTGCAAATAATGTAGGTTAACTATGGTTTAGGTGTTTAGGGAGTTTCCTGAGTGTTTAATGCAATCTTTACACAGAGATACATATTGAATTAATGAAGTCAGTCAGTTTTATTCATGGCTGCAAAAGTTTTCAGAATAAGCCTGTGATTGACAAGTCAGGATTAGGTGATGCAAGTTTGTATATATAAATATAAAGCATGATGTAAAAACAAAGGAATATCAGGCCATGACCCAAGTAAATATAACTACAATTGGTTGGACCGTAAATTTGTCCTCAGCATTCTGCTGAGAACTTAATATATATAGTCTCCTTTATGGAAGCTGAGCATAGTGAAGTCATATATTCAACTTCCTACCTCTAATGACTGTCATTTATTTTTCTGGCTAGAATGAATTAAATTGTATTGCTTTTTTGTTTAAAATAACAACTGAGATTATTTGTTATTATACTAGCATATATCAGCAATGATGAGAGCACCAGTTAAAGATATATAAATATATACATACATATATATATTTTACAAAGTCATGTTAATCAATCACTGGTTCCTATATTTATTTTTCATTATATTTTCATGTACTGTAGAATCCATATACACTTTATATTTTCTGAAATATAAATTGTTAATATATCTATAATTCTACATATATACAAATTCCTAATAATAACTTTTGCATGTTTTTGTAACACATAAAGCATAAAATACTTTTTTGTGGCTTTGAACAA
The DNA here is from genome assembly GCF_036562045.2 of Rhinolophus sinicus. Classification (NCBI taxonomy): domain Eukaryota; kingdom Metazoa; phylum Chordata; class Mammalia; order Chiroptera; family Rhinolophidae; genus Rhinolophus; species Rhinolophus sinicus. The sequence goes on from NC_133751.1 coordinate 74,059,560, forward strand.
TTGCTTAACTGTTACAGGTAACAGTGAGGTTCATAAATGCTTTCATTGTCTCTTCCCTCTAATTGCACTTTTGCAAATTAGCCTCCAGACCAAATCTCATTCTTTGAACCACACTCCTCTACTTTCATCTTTCCCAGTTCTGCCTCTCCCCTCCTGCTCCTCCCCCTCCCACCTCCCTGTTCCTGTCCCCCACTCCCTCTTTTTCTCTGCATGCACACACACGCGCGCGCACACACACACACACACACACACACACACACACACACACACACACATTTAGGTTTGACTTGTCAATTTTGGACCTTTGATTTAAGAATCCTATTTATAGCGGATCACTAAGATACTGTGTTCCTCTTACTTCAGCCCCTATGACCATTTTGTCTGCCTCACCGAGCTATAATAAAATATGACAGGTTTCAGCATTATTGCCAGTCTTGGTTTTGGGGAAGCCCAAGACTAGAAGTCCATAAAAGTTCCAGGTCAGGATAAATGGGTAGAGTAGCGATGAACACAGAATAAGATTAGTAAGTAATTTAAAAATCCGTGATTTGTCTTATTTCATGTTATATGTGGAGTCCTCTTACTTCCGTGCCCATAAAATCTTAATTTTCTCTGGCATCTGCCATCATGTTTTACCACATCATGCTAATTCATCTTTCCATAAAAGTTATAAAGTGCAGGAAACTTAAGTCTGGAAATGGCTATTCATCACTTTTTTATTTTTTTTTTGAAACACAGAATATATTTGCTTTATTTACAGTATTGGCTTCATGCAAATCAAATTTATGTGAAATATTATTGCATCAAAAGCGTATAATGTGCATTTCGTGCGTGGTACTAAATTTATTCTTAGGAAACAAAGACAAATGAAATGACAATCGTCTTAATCTCAACTTGCTAAATAGTGTCTGTCATCACACTTGTACTTTTGTGAGTTAAAAAGTTACACTTCAGATTCTAATTATTTATACTATGAATTGCGTATAAAGTCCATATTCTACAGATTTCAAAAGGTTTCACTTTATTAATCAACAGGCAATAAGGCAAATAAATGTCACTATATCTATAAATGATACATTTGTTGACTAAACTAGCTGTTGAAAACCTGGCCCAACCCCATCCTAGGGGTAGAAGTGCAGGCATGAACTCTGGGTTCAGCAGCCTCAGTTCAAGACCTGTCCTTCTTCTAAATTAGCAAGGCCAAAGTACAGTGAACACTGCTAATCATAGAGGGAGCTGTAAACACGTGAAAGACCTAACTCTTACTCTCATGAAACTTTCAGGCAAGACCTTTGATCAGTAGATACGGAGAATGTGAAAATGCAAACTTTTTTCACTCTTCCCAGATCACTACTTATACAAATTGGAATGGGTTATGCTGTAGGACCTATAATCTCTTTTTCTCATTGAAGAGAACCACTTAATTAGCTAAGAATTTAGAAGAATTAAATTCAGTAGAGAATTTGTGATTGTTGCAAGGTAGAACACCTCAGAATGGGAGCAGGAAAAATATATCCTCAGAAAAGCAATGGAGATGCCAAGGTGTAACCAAGCACAACCAAGCAATGTTGCTCTGGCCTGAAATACCAATAGGGCCAAAAGGCATGTAGTTTTAAAAGTAGAAGGCTCTTTAGAATCCTCAAATCCACTCCTTTATTGTGTAAAGTTGAGGTCTTAGGAGGCTATTTGGTACATTGGGTGCTCAGTATATGTTGTTGGAATGAAAAAGGGAAGCCCAGAAAATTGAGTATTATGCCTCCTGTTTACAAATCCAAAATCAACGTTAACCTTCATATACCAAATCGCTATTCAATACCTCGCCTATGTTGCTTCTTAGTAGTCTATCTTGTCTTGTAAATGATACCAGAAAGGGCTGTTTTAGGTATAGCTCAAGGTAATGACTAAAATTTATGATATTCAAATTAGGATTTTAAATAATTGAGTTAATTTGCAGGGGTATTGAGAATTTACCTTTGTGGTTTTGAAACTTCCTCATTTGTTTTATTCTGTGTATTCTTGTGGGCAAAATTTACGTGGAACCTATGAAGATGTTATTTTAGTGTAAGGAAGAATAGCAGAAAGGTTCAATATGGAGATGTGTATTCTGGTTCATCCACGGATAAGCCTGTGATCTAAGAGGTTGTACTTTAGGAGAGCACCAAAAAGGACATCAATCAGACCATCCCCAAAGATTTAGAAATAGGTAAAAGGGGCCACTCTATTTGGTTCAGGATTATGAAAATTAGGACTGTAAGGGTGAGGCCTTATGAGACCTCATCCATTATGTAATGAAGATAATTAGCTTTCTGACTCGCTGAATAAAATGGTATTCGTAATAGAATCGAAAACCTTCCTGAAGGTCAGACATACTATATTTATTGCTTCCTCTTGTCTATACGCCAGAACATTCTGTCACTGTTGTAATACAAGCCAACCAGAGTCAAATAAATCTTTGATTCCTTTGGCTCACCCTATCATTAAACACAAGCTGTTGTAAAGTTATGAAAATTACCCAAGTAGGATGTGGAGAAATTGGTTGGTTCAGAAAAGACCAACCACAGTTATAAAAGGGATGAAAATATGACTTGTCTGAAAACTCTAAAGAGGCTAATCCTGTTTAGTTGAAAGAAGAAGAAGTTGATTGGTAACTTAATAACTATCTCCAAATTTCAATAGGATTACCACCTCTGTTTTATCCATCTCTACAGAGTTTGAACTACCAAGAAATTTCTGAAATTTTACTGTGTCCAGCACATTTAACTCATTTTATATTAATTATAATTCTGAACTTGTATTTGGCATTCTTCCATTTGAAAGACTAAGCAGTGGGGAGAGAAAATCAAATAAAGAGTATTATTCTCTCCTGTTGCTTCTTATATCTGAGGGATAGTTTTTTGTTTGTTTGTTTGTTTGTTTGTTTTAGTTCGTATAAACAAGTTTTGACAAATTCTTGCCAGTTATCAAACTCAAATACTTATGGATTAAACTTTTCGGTTACTTGGCTCCAGCTATACTGTGAGTTATTATTGCCAAGACTTAATGACAGAAAGGAGGCGATAAACACGTTAGAAGTTAAATTTCATTCCTTGTCTCTTATAAAGTGAAATAACAAGGCTTGGAATAATTACCTTTGTATTTCTGGATAAGGATGAATTTATAGGGCCTCAAAGTTGTTTTGAATTAATCACTAAGCATTTATTAAGTGCCAAATATTGTTTAGTGCTAGGTATTTGCAGGGGGGGCGGGAGGAGAGAGAAAGAGAGGCATGGCCTCAGAGCTCAAGAAGCTTATTATCTGGTGGTAAAGGCAATTTAATTAATTAGAAGGTGGTGAGTAGTTCCTTATCACATATATGCACAGTGCCCAAGAGAAGCACAAATACTGGGTGAACCAGGCACACAAGCTAGGAGTCTAAATAGAAGTGTTTCTCGGTTGTTAACCATAATGCTTCACATTCCTGTAGCTCCGTTCGTTTTAGTGCCCCCATGCCAAGTATATTTCCACCAGACTCTTCTTTCTCTCTTTGTTTCTTTTGTTTGTTGGTGGTGGCTGGTTACCTCAGTTGGTTAGAGTGTGGTGCTGGTAGCACAAAGTTTCCCTGTTCGATCCCTGGCCACTATGAGCTGTGCCCTCCTTAAAAAAAAAAAAAAAAAAAGTCATTTGTTATTCTTTACATCTGAGCTTCTCCTTACTCATATTGTCTTCACGACTTTTTGCCTGCCAAAGCCTCAATCCTGGGCTTCTGATATTTGCATTCTTTAATTCCCTGCTTCAATGAGCCACTTTCTTACAATATTTCTTCATTTAAATTCTGGAGAAGGAACTTCTGACTATCCCTGCTCATTTGCGCACCAGATCATGTCACAGGTCATCAGCCAAAGCCTGGGTCAGGAGCCACTGTGCGTGAGTCACACTTTCTTCCTAGGGCTCTCACTGCAATAGGAACTGGGAGCTGGGCAGTTTTCCTCAGACTGTGATGAGAGTATACCCAGCATCATAATTTGCATTTAAATTTTGAAGAAACTATGAAATTGGGAAAATTGAAAAGAAAAAGATCAATTTTGTAAGAATATCTAGAGAAGACCCAGCTATGCAAAGAAACACAATGATTATAGGGTTCAGAGGGCAGACCCACTTACATGGGAAGAAAGCATGCTCACACGGTGTTAATCAATATATCTGGTTAGGTAGTATGAGGACTGGAAGCAGAAGCTCTCTAGAGTAGGACAAGATTTTAGACGGATTGTTCTTCAGTCGAGAATTTAACAAACAATAGTTAAAGGCGTATAATTGTCCTATGTGCAAATCTAATAACTAAATAAGTGTTCTAAAATCAATAAAGAAAAAATAAACTTTTTTCTAGTCCATTTCATTTTGATTAGCAAGGGAATCTTTCAGGGAGTATCTTGGGAATGTTCCACCACAGGAAGAGACTGTTTTCCTTTTGCTTAGAGAAATACATAACAGTAGATGAGCTAGAATATGATAAGCTGGGAAATGGAGAAAGTCTCATTGTAATTATAGACAGGAAATTCACATTTCAGCCTGAGCCTAATGGTAAACTAAATACGAATACAAATCTTAACCCTAAGAGAGATCTTATTTTAAATGGACCTTTATCCTGGAAAGCATGAAAAGCTAAACTTTTCTTCAAGTTTTAGTCTTTAAAGAGACAATGTTATTTAGAATTAAATCGAAAATTTCACACACACACACACACACACACACATGTTGTGACTGTCTTGTATTTTTTTCTTTTGAAATAGATATTAGACTATAAAATTGTTTCTCTCTATTTAAAAAGACATACAAGTATATATATCACTGATGATTATTTAATCACATGGTGACCCTGGGTTAAAATTTTAGCCTATGTCCATGTTAAAAGAGCAAAAGCACAAATACCAATGTAATCAAGAAAATTAAATATAAACTTGCTGGTTCTTCTAATTACAGAGTTTAGTGCTTGTGGATTCAAATTTGTCTGTTCCTGGATAGTTGCTTTTTATTCATTAACAAATCAATTCACAGCACTGAAAATCTTCTGCGCCCAGCATAATGCCATTTATCAAATGCTTCATGAAAGTATAAGATATGACTGCTGCCCACAGTAAGCAAATAATTTATTTCAGGACACAAAACTCACACACATAAAACAATTCATGAATTAGACGTTCATGTATCATATGTACACAGGCCCTGCTTTCACGGTGTTTGCAGAGATCCAATTTTAAAATACATCATTGTAGAGTAAATTCTCAAATGAGAATGTGCTGTATCTGAAATTATTATCTTTGTCTTTTGGGGCATATTTGGCTTACATACTACTTGAAGAATATTAACTTAAATTTTTTAAAATATAAATTTACCTAACATATATTATCGATTGTATGTAATACATTCCTTTTATATATTATTTTACTTAATCTGCACAAAATTCCAGCACAGTCCATGTTTCTTATTTACAGATAAGAAATCCCTCAGAGAAGTTAAGTAATGTGACTAAAGTTACATACTTACTGTCAATACTGAAATCTAAAAATTGAGTTTTCTCGTTCCAACTTCAATAGTCTTTGACTACCCTATAGCCTGCATGCAATGATTGTGTTGGTAAGTGATTGAGAATTGGTTATAGTTCTTTAGGCATTGCCAGTGTGCAAAGCTCTAAATTGTAAAACAGAGAGAGGTGGCTACTACTTGCCCAGATATAATAAATTATATTGTCCAGATGATTAGTGTCAAGGACTGTTATACTTATCATGTTAGTTGAAGGATTCAACACCAAGTAAGGAAAAAGTTAGAGGCAGTATGGCCAGTGTAGACTGCCACCACTTAGAAAACTTCATGGGGAATTTGTCTAATTTTTTGAAAGTTTAATAACAACCATATTTGTTTTACTTCTTCCTTTGTTTTCTCCTCCCTTCTTTTCTTCCTTCCTTTCTTTCTTCCTATTTGCTGCAGAACTACTATCTATCATGCAGTAACTGTTATGATTTTCTGTTGTAAATCACTTTGGTATATCATTTCTCACGTTATTCTCGTAAGAATCTTTTAAGTCAGTCACAGCAGGTGTTACCGCCCCTTTCTGATGAGGAAACCTGTAAACCTTGTTTCCCTAGTTCTTTCTTACCTTACAAACTAATATACCTCCCTAATTCCATACAAGTCTCATCAAGAATTGCTAGAATCTTCACAGAGTGTCCTGTCTGAGTTCATGGACCATTCTGTAGCTAACTGATTTTCTAGGCTTTGGTAGGGTTTCTTCTGGATGGTGCTTTATCTATCATGTCATGTTCATTAGGTGCTACCATACAAGAATGCCACTGCTGCCACTTTCGCTGGTCTCACCACTAGTGCACTATGCCCCCAGGGAGCCAAAACTGGATAGAGATCTTTGGAACAGTTGGGAGACTGTTTTTTTCTCATTCTCTGTATCATACTTTTAAAGATTCCAAAAGTATCCCAATACTTTAGGAGCCAGGTTGCAATCACAGCCCATTTTCAAGATCAAGATATGAGTTCACAGGAAGCTCAGGCAACAACAAACACACTAGCACTTAGTCTTACCTCCTTGACTCTGACCATTAAGAATCTGTTATTCAGTAAAACTTCTGCTAAAACAATTTGTTTTCCATAGGGATGGTTTCTTCAGTATCTCTAGCAAACAGGTTCCTGGCAGGCTTATTTCCTCAGCTGACCAGACGTGCCTTGCTTTTTTTTGAGTCCTGCTGATGGTAGAGCAAGGTGGAGCCAATGAGAAAGATGCAGGTCTAGAACTAAACTTTCTAGTGAGAGAATAACAAGAAAAAAAATCTTTAATTTTACCAAAATAAATAAATAAATACAGTTTATAATTTAAAATTTTTATAATTGTATCTCAAAATTAATACATTTTAAAGTAAGCCATTCCGTGGTACAATATAGAGGTGTAAGTAGTGGGAACTCAGATGAGAACAATTTTGACAAAGGCACACAGATGTATGCGTATATGAGTTATTTTGTGATGGGAAAAGCAAAGGTTTCCATTTGCCATAAGAGGTTGCTTCTGGGTAAGAAAATGTGTAGACCCTTGAATGCTAGACAAAGGAATTTCTAAATCTTCTAATAGCCTATTAAACTATTTTAATGCCATGGTTTATTTGTAGCCTCTTATGATATATACTTATAGCTTCCTCTTATTTCCCATGGTTTCAATCACTTCATGGTTATAAATACAAATAGAATTTCTGTATTAAATCAAGAATTGTAATAAGATGAATTTCATTGATTAATATTCTTTAAGAATATAGAAAAACACACCTCAGTGTTTATAATCCAAATTGGTTCACTCGTAAAATATTCATGCCTTCTAGTAATGATCTGCTACATTAGGAGCCCTGATATTGGCTTTTTCTGCAAAGAAAAAAGTAACATAAAGAAATTATTTTACAACTAGTTTTAGGTCCAAATTCAAAATCTTGGCCTGGACTAAGCACTCAGTGGGACTTCATTAGAATAGCTACAGAGGACTTGATTGAAAACTCAAGAGTTTCTGCATTCCTTCTGCAGAATGCAGAATAACAGCCCTGAGAAACATTAAGCAACAAGTCATGATTCCACACTTTCCTGTCTCATTTGTTTGAGAATGTAGTTTTTCTTTTGTGAGAGAGGGTAAAAATGAGACCATTAGTTTCGGTTTTCACTCTCTTCTAGTATTGTGCCAAGGTTCAGTCAAGTAACATTTTCAGCCCTCTTTTTTACCTGGGTGGATAAAGAAGGGTGCCCTTTATAAATATGATTAGTATTGAGAACTGTCATTAACAGATGGCGTTGTAAATTGATGGATTTCCAAGTTAACTTCTGATCCACATATCAAGTTCTATTACCATTCCTGCTATCACTTCAGTGATGAGGACACGTCCACACCAAATGCAGAGTAGCAAGGGTGGCATTGTTGAACTTGACTTCCCGTTGTTGGGTTAAATACATCATGAACTACATCATGCAAAGCTCCTTTCAGATATTGAGTTTTTTCTAGATACGAGTTACATGTTTCTTAGATAATCTAAAATGTATTATTTATATGAATACTGATGTAGCATTGTTAGTAAATAAACTATAATAATCCTGATGACTTAGTATCTACCATTCTCCAGGGTTAATGAAGATAATGGATTTCTTGCACAAAAAGTTTAGGTAACTCAAAGTCACACATCTAGAAAGTGTTAAGAGTTCACATTAAAAGTTACAGCTCCAATTAGTTGTACTATTATTTCTACTACACTTCATTATGCATCAGAGCTTTTCTTAACACTGTAATTTCAAAAGTAAACTAACTCAAATTGTTTCAAATTATCTCAACTTCCAAATCAATGCCTGAGTTTAAAATTTTCATATTTGTCCACATAAAAGAGTCATGGTCACTTTTGCTTTGACATTAATCATTGTTTGGGTGGAAATTTTTATGAAGGCTTGCTCACAAATGATAATATCTTTTCTTTTTGCACAACTATAAAAGAGGAAAGAATATAAGTTGTGAACAATTTATATTTACTTTCTCCCTTTACATGCACATTACTTATAGACTTCTTCAGAACGCAGACTAGTTTTTTGAGCCTAGTACATTAGGCAGTAAAAACCCTGGGTGTGTGCACATTTTAAACTGAGGGAGAACTAGTTGGGTTCTGCCTTTGTTTCTATGCCACTTACTTCCTACTCACAAATACATTGGATAACCCTAAAGTTGGTCTGGTCCAATGGTGCTCTTGGATATCACTCCACCCCCTTCTTTTAGCTGAAGTTTTGGCAGAGGGTTTGAATGCAGAATCTGGTATCTTGGCTGCAAGTACTCATGGTTTGAATTAAATAGAAAGAAAACAGTTTTTTGATCTTAGTTCAAATTTTATCTGACTTTCCATCATCTAATTCCACCAGCCACTAATCAATTTTTTTAACCTGAAGCAACTCATATATTGCTACATCTTATTTTACCTGTCAGCATTGTTTAATTAATATTTCATTCTTAATGAACACGTTTAATATATAAGGTCAGCAACTTGCGAAATCGTTAATAACTTTTTGTTGTCGTTGTTGTTCTATGGCATATTTTGTGTATTTGCCAGTTAGTTATTGGTTAGAGACTTTTTTCCTGAGATTTGTTAACTCTCTCTTTTTATATCACAAGTCTTCTGTGTTTTAGGATATGTGTCATAAATTATATTAACCGTTCTCCACTTTGCTGGTTTTAACTTTACTTTGTGAATACTTGGTCTTTTAAATGTTCCAGAAAATTATCATTCTTTGTTTTGCTGGAGGTGAAATCCATTTGCTGAATGAAAAGTCATTCTCAAATCATACTGATTTTCTTTGTTTTGTTCTGCTTGTCCAATTTTGTTATAATAGAGAGTAAGAAGAGCTTAAAATTTCCTGTAAGCCAAATAATAAAATTGAGGAAAATGCCAACACGAAAAAATAATTTGAAGTTTAATAATTCTCCATCAAGATATAAAAGTTAAAGGATGAAAAAGAGGATCATTTTGGTCATGCTCAGAAACTCTCATACTTAAATATTTGATGGTCCAAACTGTGAGCTTTCCAATTAATATGAAAACAGATTACTTTACCTGGTATATTTTTCCTATCTAATAAAATAGTTAATGTGTCATTTTTCTTCATCAGATATTATTAGAAATACAAAGGAAAAGATTTCAAATAAATTATGATAACTATATCTTTGCGGTATTCTGTATGGCAGTGTTTTCAGTAAAAGTCAAACACCATCAAGTTTAATTAAGTCTAAACAAATGAAGACATTATTTTGTTTCTGTGTACAAATATAAGTATTCTTAGCCTATAACTCTTGGTGTATGTGCATCATGGAAAATGACAGCATAACTTTCTGCTTATTCAGTATCCAGGCTGCAGCTTCAGCCACTAACAAGCATCGTTTAGCATTACACTGACTTAAACTAAATTATACCGAGAATAATTTAATAGGAAGAGTTTTACAAGTTCAGTGAAGAATAAATTCTACTAGTAAAGAAACACTATAAGATGAAGTGATGTGAAAATAATACATCAGTTTGAAATCTTTTTACTAATATTGTTTATTTTCATTAAGAAAAAATATGGGATGAATATAATAATATTTCAATCACTTCTGTAACGATATAAGAAGAGTAATTTCTAAAAACGATATGTGAGATTTTTAGATTTACTTCATTGAAAAGCCTGTTTTTATTTTTTATTTTTAAGCTATATGACAATGAGGTGTATAGGTCATACAAGTTTACCTATAGTTTAAACCAGATGTCCTCTTTTTCATGTAGAAAACTATATTTCTACAGCTAATACCAATTTCCAATAATTTGACGATTTGGCATCTTGTCTGATCTTAAGATGTATATCATTCAATTATAACTTTCACATAATTCATTTAGTTCTTGGAATTCTTTGGGTACTTTCAGTTCCCTAAATGGTCCTTGCTTTCTGTCCCTTTCTGTGGGGACTTACACTGTCTGCTCTTTCTGATGTGACGGTCTTACACCCTTTTCTGAGACTGTTCCAAAGGAGTTTACATATCCCTTTCCCATCTTTCTTAATATCCACAAAGCAACATTGCAAAGGCTTATTTATTTTGCTGTTTTATCTGTAGGCTGAGCTAGATGGCACCAATGTAATAAGAACTGGCACATAATAACAACTCAATAAATATTTGTAGAATGAATGGGAGTTAGAAATAAATGCTTCAGAATGTTGCTGAACCTCTTCATTTTTTCACAAAGCCCAGTAAAATCTTTCCACCTGACAAATACATATGAAGAAAGAAATAAAAGAAACTAACAGTCATTGCTATCATGGTGCTGTGGGCAAGAAGCCAGGTGATTTGCATATCTTATCAGATACAAAATCATCAATGATTCTAAACTCCTGCTTTGATAAGTAAATAGATTAATGGGTCATACTCTCAGTGTAATTTATTATTAATCTCACACCTTTCCTAACCCTTTTCTTACACACTAATCTCTAAAAGCCACACTCAAGCTTGTAAAGTTGAAGACAAATTAAAATAATGATGTCAAAAGCATACAAATAAAACATTTTGAGGATAGATAATCTATATTGTTGAAAATGATTTCTTTTTTGTGTGTTGTTTTTTAAAGATTTTTATTAAAAATACAGCTAACATACGATATTATATGAGTTTCAGGGGTACATCATAGTTGTTCAACATTTACATATCTTAAGAAGTGATTACCATGATAAGTCCAGCAACCATCTGACACCTACCACACTATCACAATATTATTGACTATATTCCCCATGCAGTACGTTACATCCCCATGACTAATTTTTTTTATACCTGGAAACTTGGACCTCTTATTATGCTTCATCTCCCCACCCCCTTTTAAATTATTCAATTACAGTTGACATTCAATATTATTTTATATTAATTTCAGGGGTACAGCATAGTGGTTAGACATTTATATAATTTAAGAAGTGATCCCCCTGACTAGTCTACTACCCACCTGGCACTATACATAGTTATTAACATATTATTGACTATATTCCCTATGCTTTACATCCCGATGACTGTTTTGTAGCTACCAATTTGTACTTCTTAATCCCTTCACCTTTTTCACCCTGCCCCCTAACCACCTCCCCGTCTATCACTCCAACAAATCTAGTACCCATCTGCACCATACACAGTTATTACAATGTTATTGACTGTATTCCTTATGTTATACCTTACATCCCCATGACTACTTTATAACAAACAATTTCTACTTTTTAACCCCTTCCCCTTTTTTCACCCACACCCCTAACCCCCCTTCCATCTGGCAACCATAAAAATGTTTTCTGTGTCTATGAGTTTGTTTCTAATTTGTTTGTTAGTTAATTTTGTTCTTTAGATTCCACATCCAAGCACAATCATATTACATCTGTCTTTCTCTGTCCGACATATTCTACTCAGCACAATTCCGTCCAGGTCCATCCATGCCGCTACAGATGGCAAGAGCCCATTCCCTTGCCTGGCTGAGCAATATTCCACTGTATATATGTACCACCTCCTCTCTATCCATTCATCCAACAGCAGACACCCAGGCTGCCTCCACATCTTGACCATTGTAAACAATACTGCATTGAACATATGGATACACATGTCCCCTTGAAGTAACATTTTGGGTTTCTTCAGATAAATACCAGGAAGTGGGATTACTGGTCCTTTATTGTCTCATTATAGCCTTTGCTTTAAATTCTATTTTGTCTGGTATAAATATAGCTACCCGAATTTTTTTTTTTTTTTTTTTGTTTCAATTTGCATGACATATCTTTTTCCACCTCTTTCCTTTCTGTCCCTGTGTGTTTCTTTCAATCTGAAGTGATTTTTTTTTTTTGTAGGCAGCATATATAAGTTTTGTTTTCTTATCTAGTCAGCCTTTCTATATCTTTTGATTGGACCATTTAATCCATTTACATTGAAAGTCATTGTTGATAGATATGTAGCTATTGCCATTTTATTATTCATAATTTTGATATTTTTTCCCCCATCTTAAAGCAGTCCCTTTAACATTCCTTGTAATACTGGTTTGGTAGTCATAAACTCCATCAACTCTGCCTTTTCTGGGAAGCATGCTATCTGTCTTTCGATTTTAAATGATAGCCTTCCTGGGTGATAATGATAGCACCCTTGGTTGTAAGTCCTTGCTTTTCATCATGTTGGAAATTTTGTGCCAATTCCTTCTGGCCTGCAAAGTTTCTGTTGAGAATCGGCTGAAAATCTTATGGAAGCTCCCTTATAAGTCATTAGTTGCCTTTCTTTTGCTGCTTTTAGCATTCTCTCTTTGTATTTAACCTTTGCCATTTTAATTATAGTGTGTCTTGTTATGGGCTTCTTTGGGTTCCTCTTGTCTGGGACTCTCTATGATTTCTGGGCTAGTATGTCTGTTTTCTTTGCCAGGTTTGGAAAGTTTAATTATTTCTTCCAATAGGTTCTCAATCCCTTGCTTTGTCTCTCCTCCTTCTCATACCCCCATGGTGCGAATGTTGTTACGCTTGATGTTGTCCCAGAGGTCTGTTAACCTATCCTAATTTTTTTGGATTCTTGTACTTTTTGCTGCTCTGACTGGATGTTTTCTGTTGCCTTGTCTTCTAAATCGCTGATTTGATCCTCTGCTTCATCTAAACTACTGGTGATTCCTTCTAGCGCATTCTTTATTTCAGTTATTATATTCTTTACTTCTGGCTGGTTCTTTTTTATGTTTTCTATATCCCTTTTTATGCTTGCTATCTCTTTGTTGATGTTCTCACTAAGTTCCTTGAGTGTCCTTATAACCATTGTTTTGAACTCTGTCTCTGGTAGGTTGCTTGCCTCTATTTCATTTAGTTCTTTTTCTGGAGTTTTCTCCTGTTCTTTTATTTGGGACATATACATTTTTTTATTTTTTTTTTTAATTTCCTCATTCTGGCTGCCTCCTTGTGTTTGTTTCAATGTATGAGGTAGATCTGCTATGTCTCCCAGTCTTGACCAGGTGGCTTTATGTAGTAGTAGGTGTCCTGTGTGGCCCTGGCACAGTCTCCCTGGTTACCTGCTTTGGGTGTTCCAGGAATGTTCCTTGTGTGGGTTGTGTGCCCTCCTGTTATAGTTGAGCCTAGATTGCTATTGGCACATCAGTAGGTAGGATTGAGCCTTAGGCTGATTGGCTGTGGGGTTTGGCCATGTTCAAATTTTACAGGCTGCTGTTTCGGGGGCTTAAACCTCTGAGTGGGATTCACTCCAACAAACTCTGGTGCCTCTTGAGACTGCCCTTTGTGTGTGCCACTTATGGAGCCAATTGGGAGGTGCTCTGCTGTGTTCTGAAGCCAGCCTCCATGTATGTTAGTTTTGGGGCCTCTTGGGAGGTGCTCCGGTGCAGATCCAGGTCACCCACTGTCTGTGACCAGCTGGAGACTACCTGGTAGGAGCTATAAAGTGATCCACAGTTGTTTGCTGCCTTTGCTAAACCTGGAGGCACAGGGCAGAAGCCATGCTGCAAACTGAGGATGGCTGCCACCAGTACCAGGCCTGCCTGGGGTAGCTTTGTAAAAGCCAGGACACCCTGAGGCCTGCTTCCACCTGCCAGATCTTTTAAATTTCAGCCCCTGATAAGGTCTCATATGGTAGGTGATTTGGGTGACAGAGGGTCTCAGGGAGTCACTAGAGTAGGAAGAGTTGTAGTCCCTAGGTTAATATAGACTCTAGTTTGGTGCCAGTGCTGAGCCTGGAGCTACTCAGCAAAATTTTCAGAGTACACTGAAGCCTGTTGCCACCTACCTGGGGCTCGGAGACTGAGATAGTTTTCTAAGGAAGAGTGCAATGCAGCTGCTTACAGTGAAAGTGCCTCTGGCATTGGGGGAGATGGGTTGGGTGGGTTCCAGTGAGTCAGTAGGGTGGAGCCCCAGAGCTCACCAGACCAATCAAATTCAGATTTGGCTGTAAGCATAGGGAGAGGGCTCAACACATTAAAGATGGTGGGCGCCTGCCGGCTGCACGAGAGAAGTACACCTCACAGAGAAAATGAGGTCTGTCCTCCAGCCCTGGCCTTGAAGAGACACACCTCGGTCTCCTTCCCATATGCCTCTGATGCCCCCCGATTCATCATCCCTCCGCCAGAGCCCAGGTGAGTACCTGTGAATGAGTGAGTCTGTGTGTGGGCCCTGTAAGAGGACATCTGTGTTTCCCGCAGCCTCCATCACACCCAGATAGTTGGAATCCCCACTGTTTTTCACAGCCAGATGTTGTAGAGACTCTTCCTGGCACGAGTACTCCAGGCTGAGAAGCCTGGAGTAGGATTGGGGTCTTATGCTCCTCCAAAGGTGGGGGGGTGACCTCCACAGCTGAGGTATCCCTCCCAATTTTCATCTGCCTAATGAGGTTTGAGACCAGCCCATTTTGCATCTCCACCCCTCCTACTAGTCTTGACATGGCTTCTTTTTTATATCCTTAGTTATAAAACGTCTGTTCAGCCACACTTCAGATGGTTCTCCAGATTGATTGTTCTATAATTTAGTTGTGATTTTAATGTGTTTGAAAATGATTTCTTGAACAATGGTAGTATATGACCCTATGTCCTCATACATGCTAAATAATGAATATAATAAGCAACATATATGTATACACACACACACACTTGTGATGATTAAAATCCTGAGATGTAGTCATCAATGAATGTAGAGTAGAATCACAAGCATCCAGAGAATATATCTTTGGCCCTGCCTGCATAACCTCTATAGAAGAGATCCCACCAATGATGTCTGTATATTTTATATTTCTGTTTTATATATATGTATATATACATATACGTATATATGTATATATGTATATATGTGATTAACCAGCCACCCCACACTTTCCATCCTATGTCAGATTTTAAATCCTTTTGTCAATTTCAATAATTTTGGCTGTATGCAAAATGAAGTTACTGACCCACAATTAGTAGTTAGAATTGGCTTTTCTATTCCTAGTGATGGATTTTTATCGATCAAGCTACACACTCCCAGCTGTTGTGATTAGCAGTACTTTAACACAAACATATGCACACAGTGGCTTTCCATGTAGATTATGAGACCCTAGAACAAAGTAACATGTAACTCATGGGCTATAGAAGTTATAATCTGGATGGAGCTTAATTAACAGAGTATACTAATCAGGGAAACTAAATAACTCATATTCTGGTCATAGCTATTCCTCAAGAAAAACTGATGAATTACTTACTAATTCCTATATGTTTATGCTAATGTTTAACACTACAGATAGTATAGGACAATCTTATAGAGTTGTGTTGTGACAGTGGTAAATATTTAGAACTAGACTATTAATAAGAAATGGAACAAACACATTCTCATTTTCTTCAATCTTGCTTAAAGGAAACATAACCTCCATGTTGGCCAGGATATGTTTTTTCCCCGTAAACTTTATTATGTCTCAGTTAAAGAACAATTAAAACAGCAAATTAGCCTGACCAAAGCTTGAGATACACTCTTAGAGTATAGCATGTTTCTTATTCAATGCATGTGCGAATGTCCTTTGAAAGGCATGCAGAGAAACTCAGCTCTTTATATAAGGCCTCGGTGATAAAGGGGCAGATCTTTTAACCTCAAGTAGGTTCTTTAAGTATGTCCTTTAGATTCCTGTGCAGAACATATAGTTACAGAAGTCTGAATGACTTCTATATTTGAGCTCAAATGCCAGTTCAACTGCTTATACTCTGAAAAAATAACTGTATTTAATTCCTTCCTCTTTTGGAAATGATAATTGTGATTCAGATTTCAACAAATGGGACTTACTTCAGATGGAAATCGAGTTTCTTAATTGTAAACTGTTAAAGAGTAGCTATACAAAACCAAATCTTAAAAATAATTAGCCTTGTAATATACTGTTACTTAATCTAAAAGTGCCCAAATCTCTCTATATCAGTTCCCAAGTTTGTTGTTATTAACCCCAGTAGTAATGGCTGTCATTTATAAGAATAAGAAGCAAATAAAGATACAGTGATTTTATTCATGAAATCATCAAAATGGTAGTCATTTATTGATTTGAGACATCTCTCCTTAGAATAAAAGCAAGGAAGAGACAATAGACTTGTTGAGCAATGAAAAATACTAATTTTAATAACAGCATTATAAATATTTTTTCATGAGAAAGTGTTGGCACATTATATTAGTGATTAAAAATGTTTTTCTTATTTTTTTCCCAGCAAGGTTGGTGGAAAATTGTTTAACATCACATTGTCTGTTCTAATCGTGTATTGTGTATATGTAGGATGGAACTCGGGGAGAGAGACAGGTGAACTTAATGGCTTGGGCCAGTTCTTCAAGCCTGGCTATTTAGAATCTGCAACTGTGCTGATAGGCCTGCCGCTGGTTTCTCTTTTGGAAAGCAGAGTAGAAAGGTCAAAAGTAGAGAGACTGTGAGCAGCAAATCACAAATTTGACTTTTTCAATTTAAAATTGAGGTAACTTGGAAAAGGAAGGTGGTGTGCCTATTCAAAGATAATGTGTATCCACGGGGAGTATCATTCGTGTAGGACTGTGGATTTTTCAGTTTGGTTTTTAATATTCAAAATAACATTTAAACCGATACCACAAATGGTGCATACAATGTATATTTACCAGAAATCTCTAAGTATATTACTTTACAATTTTATGGATGAATGGTAGTTTATAGGTTTCAGAATGTGTTAGTCATTTAGAAAATGTTTTTATTTTCTTTCCCTGAAAGTCAATACCTTTTCTGCTGATATTTACCCTGCATTATCCTCTTCCTAACCTTTCTTCCAATTTATAACTTATCCTTTTGCATATTCTTGCTTAAGTACCCAAAGAATACTCGAGAAGAAAATCGTATAAGCCTCTTATAAACAAATTTCTATTCTTTCGCTTTATAAAACTGGGGAGGAGGAGTAGGCTAATGAAGGGAGTTTGTAAGGGGGTGGATTACTTGAATTTAAATGTCTTTTTTTTATCTGTATAGCATTTATAGTATTATCTTGCAGTGTACTTATTTTTACTTAGAAACTCATGGTTTTTGTTTTCAAAATGGTATTAAATTTTAAGCACCACTGCATAACATTTTTATCTTTGATTAGCATTTCAAGAAGGTTGAGAAAGCATTATTTATGCTTGCCCATCTCTAATTCACTGAATTAAGAACTACACTGTCAGAAAGAGAAGGGAAAATGTTCAAATTGTCTTTCCCCCTCTGTTTTTCTAGCCAATGGTGGAAGCAGTTTAAACAACACAAATGCCACACACTAGACAGTCTCAGGGCCTGTCGCCTCCTGTTCAGCAAGGATCAGTTTTAGCAATCTGTATACTAAATACTGTCCAATCTCCTAGGACAACAATTTACAGAATCCCTTCCTGATTCTCTGTAATAGATAATGAAAGGTGTGATCAGACGTGCAGGACTTTGGGAACTGGGAAAATAGCCAGATTTCTCTGATACTCTTTTCACTCTTGTTGCATAATTTTCTCAAGTTAACAAGAGAGTAGAGCTACCAGTTGGAATTAAAGAAATGAAGAGAGCTCACAACTCCCAGAATTCCCAAGTAAACGTCCCTTCTCCCCCAGGTGGAGTTGAATGGGCCTCAAATCACTATGGAGTTTGACTGGTTTCATAATGCTGATCAAACAAAGTTTTAAATTGGTCTGATAAATTAAAGCTCTGCCTTGGGCTTTACAGATATACCTTGGGCTTTGCTATATCTACAGATATAGCAATTAACATCGACTCTGATGACATAAATGCTTTTCTAAAAAATGTTCTGCATTTATCTAGGACCCTCTGCAGTCCTTATTTTAGTCCTTGGTTGACAATAAAATCAGTTTTACTGATGAAGTAAGCCTTATTTTCCTCTTTAATGTGTTCTCCATGAAAAAAAAATCTTTTGCAGGTGAATCGATTGCTTTATAATGCCTTTATTAGCAGGTTGTCTTAAAATACATTTCATTTGCCTTACCAATATTACTTATTGTATGTCCTTTTACGTACATTAATAATACTCCTGACTCACCATCACATTGACATGAATTTGAATTATTTTTTCAGTGATGGGAATTGATTGTGCTGATCCAGCCACATATTTTTGCCAGTATGTGATTCATCCACACGTTTTCCAGAATGGAGTGGTCTGTAGACAGTATGATTTTTAAAGAAATCCTGTCGGGCTATCCACCCCATGTCATCTTACCCAACCTGGTGCTAGCATTTTCATCAGCAAAGATACATTCTTTTGGTCCTTAGGTGTTATCCAAATTTAAAACCCCTATTTAAACTAATGTATTTCTGGGAGACATAACATCTTAAGCTACCACAAACAATATTTTAAAAGAGATTAGATGATAATCTTCTATGGAAAGGCCCTTTTAGTCACTAGAAGGTAGACCCCAAGAAAGAACTCAGCTATCTGTTATGGGAGAAAGAATGAAGAGGAGGAATGTGAAAACCCCAAAGGCATAATGACTATGTACAGTTCTACCCTGAACACATTCTCTTCTGGTCCTATTGCGCAAAAATGGAAACATTTATTTGAGAATGCTCTGGGTGAATCAGAATGTGTGTGTGTGTGTGTGTGTGTGTGTGTGTGTGTGTGTGTGTTGCGAATCTGTTTCTATATATGCCTCCACCACTTCCTTAAACCCTGGCAACTGTTTATCTGTTCTTTTCTATAATTTGTCATTTCATGAGTGTTATGTAAATGGAATCATACAGTATGCAAACTTCTGAGGATTGGCTTTTTCACTCAACATAACTCTCTGGAGATTCATCCAAGTAGTTGGGTGTATCTGTCTTTTGTTTTTATTCCTTAGTAGTACTGCGTGGTATGGATGTACCATGGTTTGTTTAACCATTCACCTGTTGAAGGTCTTCTGAGTTGTTTTCAGTTTTTGGCTACTAGGAATAAAAGTGCTATAAACATTGATGTACAGGTTTTTCATAAAAGTAAGCCTTCATTCTTCTAAAATATATGAGAGTGCAATGGCTGGTCATATGGTAATTGCATATTTAGTTTTTAAGAAACTGGAAAGCTGTTTTCTGGAGTGACTATTTGTATTCCCACAAACAATGTATGAAGGATCCAGTTTCTCTACGCTTTTGCCAGCATTTGATATTACCACAATATTTTATATTAGCCATTACAAATGGTGTCTATTGATAGCTCACTGTAGTTTTAGTCATGTATTCTTAGTTTCTAAATTGTTTAATATTGTTTCATGTGCTTGTTTCCCATCTACATATCATCTTTGGTGAAAAGTTTTTTCTGTTTTTAACCCATTTTCTAATTGTATTGTTTGCATTTTTACTTGATATTGATGTGTAATTCCTTTAATTCTATTTGCTAAATTTTTGTAAAGATATTTACATTTATATTAATGAGGGATATTGGTCTCTCACTTTTTATATTGTCTTTGACTGCTTTTGGTTTGAGGGTAATACCAGCTTCATAAAATCAATTGTGAAGACTTCTTCTAGTTTCTGGACGAAAAGCCTCTTTTAGTCTTCTTAAAATAAATCAAAACATTCATGTGTCAATTTCTGAATGTTCATCTATGGGTGGGTGAATCAGTGTGTGTGAGTGTGTGTGTGTGTATGTGCATGCTTGTTTCTTAACATTACCTTGTAGGGTTTATACAATAAGTGGCTAATAGCTTGAATTACTTTTAAAATCTCTCCTGAGAATAGGGAAATTATCATATGTGAATTCTCACTACATGACTAGGAAGAAAGGTGGACATTTTATTAATTTTTAGTAATAGAGAACTATTCCATAACAAATTCTGTAGTGTAGATTTTTAAAATCAGAACACTTCACAGATATACTGGATTGCCTTGAAATTGTCTACCCAGACAGAAATAGACCAGTATAAGGCAGTAATCCATAAAGGATGATGTTGCCTGATTTTGCCTATAATTGGCACTAGGATTTTGACTAATAGTCAAGTAGGTTCTACTTAAGCCAGATGCTTTTATGTAAGAACATCTGGATAGGTTTTTTATAACTTAGAACTTCATGAAGAAGACAATGAAATGATTAGTTGATGGTAAATGCAGGAACACTCTAGAATGTGACAATGAACACTGTGATTCTCTATATAGTTCCTTAAAAGTTATTACAAGGGAAAGTTAATACAAATAAACATATGGTTCGTATAATAATTTCCAGTTTCTTCCTAGTTAAGAAATCGATGAAAACTATTGGACTACTATGGACCTTTTTCTGTCATAGACTGGATTTCTTTCCTCTTTCCTGCATTATTCAGGTTCTGCTCATACTTTTATAATATCCCACAATGTGGTGTCCCTTCTTGTTTTATTCTGAGGTGTTTTTGTTTGATTGGATTTGAATTCTTTTTGTTATTTTATTTTTCATGGACTTATTCATATGTTCTTAAATGCTTGTTAATATGATGTAATATGTACTAAATCTTTATCCTATAGAACATGGTAAAGATGTTTTGTATTCTGCTAATGTGTACTAAATAAACCTTTCTGGAGTATATTACACAGAACACTATTCTCATGAAATCTTCTACATCCAGTACAATAAACAATAGTTTTTAAAATTGAATACTAAACTTAGCATTGACCTAGGCACTGGGGATACAAAGTAAAAATGGGGGCTTTCCTAGCTGAATAAAATAAAAATTCCTAAGTTATTCCTAGGTTATAATTCCTAGATATTTTCCTGGTGATAAGACTGAAAGGTTTTGTCTTTAAAACTAATTTTTTTTCCTCAAAACTATATGAGGTCTGGGGAATATGATGTGAGATTGTGGACATTAAAGTGTATAATATACAATTATGATAAAAATGAAAAGAAAACATTGAAAGTATATTCTTGCCTAGCTCCATCAATTACCAGGGGTTCTACCTCAATGGACTTAACATATAAGAGAAAGAAGGTTAAAGTGCTCAAAAAGGGGCTAGCTGGCAGCAGATAAATATGGGTACTACTTGTGTAACAATGGTTACTATGAGAATTTCCTTCCATATTCATTGTTAGTCACAGGATAGGTGGCTTTCCAACATAATTTATTCCAGTTGAGATTGAGGAGATTATTAAATTAATTCTTCAGGAAATAAAGTTAGTCTCCAAGCCTAGCAATTACAAATAACTAAATATTTAAAAATGAACAAACAAAAAAACAAAACAAAGCAAAAAAGCATATTATGAGGAATGTGGTGGAACAAAGCAGACTTGGTAAATTGGTGTATTAATTTATTTTAAAAAGTTTCATTTCCTATAATTCCTTTGAATAAGTTTGCAACATACCACAAAGACAAACATAGGGGCATCTGCCGAGTGATGGAAGGAGTTTCCTATTAAATGACTACAAAGCTGAGATCTAAAGGGCGAGGAGGAGTTAACTGGGTGAAAGAGCGGTGTGGGAAGTGGAAGCCCTGCATAGATTCTGTGATGTTACAGAATAGAAAGAGTTCATTTACCCAGCGTTTGCGGAGTCCGTTGCTTGAAAACAGGAAGGCAGGGAGGCAAATACGATGTAAATTGCCTTGGTGAGGGTAAAATATTCTGGTGGCTTATACTTTGGTGATGACAGTTGAAATGGAAAGCAATGGGGAGCTCTTAGAGATATTGAGTAGTTAAAATGGACAGAATGGCTGGTCGTGCCATTTATGAGACAGACACTAGAAGAGGACTAGGTGTTAGTGGATCTGTAATCCTAGCTGAGACTGACTAGGCAAAGAGCAGAGAGAGAAGAAAAAGCATCCTGTGACCAAGTGTTAAGAAATGTTAACATGTAGTGTCTCGTCAGTGGAGGATAAGTTTGAAGAAAAGACTCAAATGGAGTTGCCAAAGTTGGAGGAGACAACTTGGGGAATGTAGTGTCTCAGAAACTCAGGAGAGATCCTGACATGAGATTAGATATGACTTTAGCACGAAGTCTTTCATTAGAGAGAACATCTACACTACAGTGGACTGAGGAATGAATGCTAAGTGAAAAAACTGGGAACTGAAACTGAAATTTAGAGAACTCTTTTGAGATGTTGAGCGTTGGAAAATAGGCAAAACCTAGGGCAGTTTTTAGGGTATGGGTTTCAGCTTATCCTTTATTGTGAACCTATTTTTTGTTATCTGATGTAGTAGTTTTGCAAACTATGGAGGTATTAGTCTTATAGAATTATTTTTTTCTTTCAAATACTACCACTAACCTTCAATCTAATTTCCTAAGAGGAAAAAAAAAATATCTGTTAAGCTTTCTATGTCAATCTGGGCATTTCCTGATGAACCCAGCAGTGCATAACTTTAATTAAAATTATCATTTTTCTTAAGTGATTCAATCACAGTGTGTTAATATCATTTATATAATGTATTTTAATTCTATGCCATTAACTGGGAAATGTACCAATTTAGCAATACCTTATTTATCCTGTAAAAGGACCAAGATACTTATTGTGTTTACCTACAAAATAACTTGGTTCATTATGACTGAAAGTCAGAGAGTAACTAATAATCTACATTAGAAAGATTTAAAATGGTTCTGAAAACGTCTTTTCTGTGTTAACGACCTGAGTGTTACTGATTATTCTTTTTTTTTTTTAATTAAAGTTTATTGGGGTGACAATTGTTAGTAAAGTTATGTAAATTTCAGGTATACAATTCTGTATTACATCCTCTATAAATCCCATTGTGTGTTCACCAAAGAGTCAGTTATCTTTCTATCACCATATATTTGATCCCCTTTACCCTCATCTACCACCCCTCCTACCCCCTTTACCCTCTGGTAACCACTAAACTATTGTCTGTGTCTATGAGTTTTTGTTTTTCATTTGCTTGTCTTGTTCTTTTGTTGTTTTTGGTTTATACGCTACATATCAATGAAATCATATGGTTCTCAACTTTTTCTGTCTGACTTATTTCGCTTAGCATAATAATCTCAAAATCCATCCATGTTGTCACAAATGGTCCTATTTCATCTTTTCTTACTGCTGAATAGTATTTCATTATATATTCTTGAATGGAAGTATTTGCATTGTTATACGATTTCTGCATTGGAGTAGTATAAGATTTTTTTTTTCTTCTATTTTCAGAGAAAGTTAGTATATTTATATTTTCTCTGATTAAAATATCTCATTTGAAATATAAAGGAAATATTTCAACATTAAATAAGGGGAAGATGAAATATTTTGGCTATAAATTTATAAGAAGTAAAGATTGTGCTTCAATAATTGATGTATTTTGAAATAAGATCTCAAATTCATTACAATTGTTATTTGGTTCACCAAGCATTATGAAAAGAGACACACAAGAGGGGGGAAAACTTAATTGCTAATTTTTTCCCACCTTGAAAATTCACATATTAGGAAGTTACAAATTGTTTAATCAGGCTGAATTTATTAGTAGAAATATAAGTTTAGGAGAAATACATAAGAGTAAGTAAAACTCTGTTGATAACTTTTTTACTTTGGAAAGTAGTAATAAAAACGAGAAAGGATAACTGGTACAAATATATTTGGTAAGAATTTGTGCCAATCATCACACAAATTATTTTGAACTTAAAAATCAACCCACGTTTTCTTTCTTTGTAACAGTATTTCTCTCTCTAGCATTATGCTTTATAACTTTTATCTTAGGAGTCTGTTAAGTGACTAGAAATCTTAACCCATTCCCAGTCTTTTTTCTATCCTGATTAATTGCCTTTTCTTTTATGAAAACTATGGCTTGTTACTTTTACTAAATTAGTTATGAATTCCCCTTATGCTTCAAACATTTATTCAACATGTATTACATGTCCCATGTGCCAGGCAGTGTTACAAATTCACATAAGTATATTTGAAAGGTTTACAGTCTAATGAAGTGAAATGGACATTTAAATACATTGATTCAATTAGGGTTTCATGTGCTCTAATAAGCAAATGTGCAGGTTATAATGAAGCTTCAGAGAAGATGGATCATAGAACATGCTAGACAGATTATAGGAGGAGTAATTGGTAAGGTTTCAGAGAAACAGTTGCCCTTGAGGTGAGTTTTGACGGATGACCTTGAGTTCCATGGGTAAGAGGACTGAGGAGAAAAGGGTATTACTGTCAACAAGAATAGTGTAAATGAAGATAGGAAGCTGGCAACAACTTGTTTCTGTCCAAGACCTGCCAGCAGTGTGATGTGACTGGAGATTGTGATTGGAGTAGTGGTGTCATGATACTCAGGGGCCCAAGCAGGCAGAGGGGGAGAAAGATCTTTCTCTGACAAGTTTAGTCTATATCCTGTGGAATGGCAAGCTTCTCAGGTGTTTTAATCACAGAAATGTCATGATAAGATTTGTATTTCAGAGATATTATCTAGGCATATATGTAGCGGAAGCCAGAGACGAATCTGGAGTCTATTGCAGTGCGGCAGAGCGGAGCTGATGTGGTATGGACAAGAAAAGGACCATGAGTAAGGATAGACAGGCCAGATCAGAGATCAATAAGGAGATACAGTCTTCAGGCTTTGCTAACTGATTGGATATATGGGAAGAAAGAGACTTTCAGG
The DNA here is from genome assembly GCF_036562045.2 of Rhinolophus sinicus. Taxonomy (NCBI): domain Eukaryota; kingdom Metazoa; phylum Chordata; class Mammalia; order Chiroptera; family Rhinolophidae; genus Rhinolophus; species Rhinolophus sinicus. The sequence continues at coordinate 74,084,573 of NC_133751.1, forward strand.
TTTCAGAAGACTGATGAAGTCTTCTCCTAAAGGAGTACAGGGGAAGGAGCAGGTTCATTTCACGAAGATGGAGAGGGGTTGTACTAATAGATTCATTTTTGTACTTGTTGATTTAAAGCCAGATGTCAAGCAGTCAGTGCATATTTAAGTCTGGCATTCAACAGTACTCCAGCTGGAGATACGGACTAATGAGTGGATATATCAAGTGCTTATGATGTGCCAAGCATTGTTTTAAAGTGTATTAATTTATTCTCCAGGAGAATCATATGAGGTAGTATTACTTTTATTTCCATTTTACAGATGAGGAAACAGAGGTACATACTGTTAAACAATGGCTCAGCATCACTCAGCTAGTAAAGGGCAGGGTCTGGACTCAAATCCAGGTAGTCAGATATTAGAGCCCAGGCCCTTAACCATCACACTATATTGCTTCTCCAATATCTGAATCCCTGATACATGGAAAGATGCATCCTGGGAATTACAAATTTAGTGGCAACATAAAATATTCTACCATTTCAATCCAAACCACTCAAAATGATTATCTTTTTCATGGTAATCATTTATCTTAAAATTATATTTAATCTTAAAGAAAAAGCTAAGATTAAATTTCTCTTCTTAAATCCAGTATTTCTATTAAAAGAATCATTCTTATAGACATAGTGATTAACCAGGGGCGTATTTGATTTATTTCATTTTCTTCTCCATCACATTCAATGCGTGTTTAGTCCAATCAATCTTCTCACATCTGGCTTCTAACTATGCATTCTCTAACAGTTATATAAATTCATAACCTCATTATTTTTTGCCTGGACAATTCTGATTGCCTCTAAAATGTCTTTTTACCTTGAGTATTCCTTGCTCTAAATTTATCACACACTCAGTAGTCTATTGTACAACTCAAAAGCCACCAGTTACACAAAGATTTTTATGACGTTATGCATAGATTGCAAAAGCCTCAAAGGGAGGCTATTTTTATCTCTTTATCTCCGATTCCTATCACAGTTATTGACAAATCATAAATTATTCATAAGATTTTTATTGAGTAGGTGGGTACATGGATGTGACCTCCTTCTCTCCCACATTAGTGATATTTTGTAGTGTTACATATCATATTTTAAAGTTTTGTGAAAAATGATTCTGTTACTTATTTTTAATTAATTGTAATTACCTGTCATAGTGCACTTCCTATACCAGGGTCCAACACATACATGATGAGTGAATGGATTATTAAGTCAATCAATCAATTAAATAATTATGGATAATAATATGCTAGTAAGAAGAAAAATGTAAATTCTCATCCGCTAGTAAATAGTGGGTATCTGAAAATCGGGAAAAATTATATGTGGATGCTTTAGAAAAAAATCTATAAAATATATTTGTCTACATTTGTTATACCACAATTTGAAGCAAATGAGTTAAAAATTCCTTTATCACTTTATAGTCAAATGCAAATTTTAAACTTAATTATATGTCAAAACATGCCTTTTGCAATGTGACCATATCCATTAACTTTAGAAGTAGAAAAACAAAAGCATAATGAAATCCTAAAGCTTGAGTGTTTCTAATTCAATGCTCAGCTCAGAGTTGATATTCAATAAATGTTTTCTTAATGCTTTATAGTAATTTTTTTCTTTGACAAAGCATGTGGAAATGATATTTTTCTGATTAGAGAAGTGCTGTAGATATAATTTATCTGAATTGGATAAGTTTTAAAAGTTATTGTAGGTAAAATGTGGAAATTTCTGTTTGGAAATAATTTGAGCAAGTACATTGGAGACTGGCTGAGTGCTGCTTCTTGAGTCAATGTCAACATAGAGGACAGAGCACCGTTCTCCTAGGTATTATTTGGGTTCACATGTTAGTTAATGGCATATGTGAGTTACTGGGAGATGAAAATTGAATTTGACATGCAGACAATGGGACCGTGAGGATGTAGGGGAAGAAAACTCTACCCTCTTAAGGTCTCCAGCTAGACCTAAGAATTAAAGTGACAGATTGATAGAAAAAAATTGTACAAGATTTATCATTTTTTTTACATGTATATGGGAGCCTTCACAGGAGATTGGAGACCTAAAGAAGTGGCAAGAGCAGAAAGCTTGTATTACTTTTAGACAAAGAAACAATAAATTTGTGAAGAATCGATAAGACAGATGGTTTGGGAAGGGGTAATAAATTGTGGAGAAGTGGCTAGGAAGATGGGGTTAGTTTAACAAAATTTGTTTGTACTGATTTCTTACCTTAGATTCCCTGTCTCTGGTAATAAGAAAGTCTTCCTTCCTCCAGAGGGAAGACCTTTCATGTGAAGTTTTATCTTTTGCTTTGAGGAAGAAAAAGGAAGATCAGAGTGCCCTGCTGTTTCTTGTACCTGCCTCTTCTCAAGTGCCTTTAACTCAAAATAATCAATATGCCACTTTGGCATATTATGGGATGACATACTCTAAACTCCTTTAAGGAGACAGGAAAGAAAGAGAAGGTGTACAAATGATACATTCAAAGATCACAGTCAGGTCTCAAAAAAATCCTAAAGGATTTGAATGAAAGGCTAAATATAATGATGGTATTTGATTAGACTAAATGCACTTTGTATCTAAAAGTATCTACTTTTGAGGAGCCATAATTCATAGTAGTACATGAACAAAGAAAGGTAAAATAAACTGTAGATTATAGGCTCATTTAAAAAAACTAACTTCTAAAAATGTTATTGCCATCTTGAGCTGCTTCATAGAGGTGCAGAGTTCCATTTCAACTAATGATAAGTCTGTTGTACTTTGTACCAATACAACAAAAATACAAAGATAACAATCACAGCAATATTGTATAAAGCATCCAAAGCACTGCGTCCAGTTGTAGGCACTAAAATTAAAGTATCCAAGAAAATGTTAACAGGATGGTGATGGTGATTGGAAACCATGCTTTGGTGAAAGACTGATGAAATTAGAGATGCGTGGTTGGGAGATGAAAAAACTCAAACATGGAAAGTTTCAGATGATTTCAAATATTCAAAATAGAGATTAGCCTTGTTCTTTGTGAATCCAAAGAACATGATGAATTTGAGGTCCCAAAATAGACATTTTATTTGTATAAGCAAAAAGAGTTGTTTCTTAAATGAGTTTTCATGTATCTATGAAACTCTCATTTATTGTGCAAGGATTGGTGTGCGTTCCTCATATACCAAACCGAAGCATGCTTGCTGCCTTCAAGGAGTTCATGGTCAAGAAAAGGACTAGTCTTGTGTTCATCAAAATATGGCATGAGCTGATTCTGGAAGTAATGAATTATCTGTTATGAAAATGTTCAAATATGTGTGGCAGACAGAATTCATAGATAGCTCATAGTATCTCCAGTTATTAATTCTAAGGTGGTTCCCTGTACACCAGTTATTTAATCAAGCACTAAAGAAGGAGCTGTTGTGAAGTTATTTTGCAGATGTAACTTAGGACCCAAATCAGTTGACTTTAAGCAAGGGAATTTATGTTGGGTGAGCCTGAACTAATTAGATGAGCTCTTAAAAGGCACTGGACTTTCCTAGGAGGGAGAGATTCAATCACTAGGAAGATTTGACACACCATTGATAACATGAAGTTGGAGAGGGCCAAATGGTAAGGAATGCAGATGGCTACTAGGAATCTAAAGAGCCTCTGCTGACACACAGCTAGGATATGAGGGTCTCAGTCCTCCAAATGCAAGGAACTGAATTCTGCCAATGAGAAGAATGAACTTGAAAGCAGATTTCCCCCAGAGCTCCCAAATGAGGATTTAGATTGGCTGATACCGTGATTTCAGTCTTGTGATTCCCTGAGCTGAGAACCCAGTTGCATCATGCCAGGTTTCTGACCTATAGAATTGTGAGTGAGAATGTTGAAAAAAGGGAACCATTGTTCACTGCTAGTGGGAATGTATTTGGAATGCAGTGTAGAAAACAGTGTGCAGGGTCCTCAGAAAATTAAAAATAATACTATAGTATGATCCAGCAATTCCACTACTAGGTATATAGCCAAAGGAAATGAAATCAGTCTCAAAGATATATCTGCGATCCTATGTTCCTTGCAGTTTGTTTATAATAGCCAAGAAATGGAAACAACCCAAGTGTCCCTCTACAGATGAATGGATAAGGAAAATGTGGTACACACACACACACACCACCACCACCACCACCACCACCACCACCACCACCACCGGAATATTATTCAGCTTTTAAAAGAAGGAAATGCTGCAATTTACAAAAACATGGATGAGACTTGAAGTGCCTGTGCTAAGTGAAATACGAGGTCTGATAATTAAGTTTGTGAATCTGCCACCATGCCCTTGCATTGGCAGCTCGGTAAGGTTTCATAACCTTGGTACATCAGTGTCTCACAGCTGTTCCTATCGACATGTGGCGGTATCTTGCTGAGTGGTTTTCATTATTGTTGCATATTTTTGTGTGCCGCCGTGAGATTGTCAGAGCTTGAATTAGAGCAATGAACAAACGTAAAATATTTTGTTAAACTTGGCAAGAGTGGAAGTGGAATCAGGGACTTGTTAGTCCAAGTTTATGGGGATAATGCAATGAAGACAATGGTAGTGTACAAATGGATTAAACATTTTTCTGAAGGGAGAGAATGTGTCACTGATGAAGAGAGGTCAAGGCAGCCACTAACGAGCAGAACCAATGAAAATATTGCAAAAAATCATTGAATTGTGCATCAAAATTGTCAGCTGACTGTGAAAAGCATAGCAGACCAAATAAACATTGACAGAGAAACAGGAAAATCTGAACTGAAAATCTTGGCATGAGAAAGGTGTGTGCAAAAATGGTCCCCAAGGAGCTCACCAATGAGCAAAAGCAAAGGAGAGTCGAAGTTTGCCAAGCCCTTTTGGAGAAGCAAGATGGTGTTTTGGGCTGTGTTATCACTGGTGATGAAACATGGTTGTACCAATACGACCCTGAAACAAAGTGTCAAAGTGTACAATGGAAGTCATCCAATTCTCTACGACCAAAAAAGTTCCATCAGTCCAAATCAAGAGTCAAAATGATGCTGCTAACCTTTTTTTTTATATCAGAGGGATTATTCATTATGAATTTGTACCAACTGGACAAACAGTTAACCAAGTTTACTATTTGGAAGTGCTGGAAAGGCTGCGTGAAAAAGTTAGACGACCTGAACTTTTTGCCAACAATTCATGCCTCTTGCATCACGACAATGCACCAGCTCAGAGGCACTGTCTGTGAGGGAGTTTTTAGCCAGTAAACAAATAACTATATTGGAACAACCTCACTACTCACCTGGTCTGGCCCCCAATAACGTCTTTCTTTACCTGAAGATAAAGGAAATATTGAAAGGAAGACATTTTGATGACATTCAGGACATCAAGGGTAATACGATGACAGCTCTGATGGTTATTCTAGAAAGAGTTACAAAATTGCTTTGAAGGGTGGACTAGGCACTGTCATCAGTGTATAGCTTCCCAAGGGGAGTACTTCGAAGGTGACCATAGTGATATTCAGCAATGAGGTATGTAGAACTTTTTCTAGGATGAGTTCACAAATGTAATTGTCAGACTTCGTAAGTCAGACAGAAAGACAACTACTGTATGATCTCACTTATATGTGGAATCTAAAAAAAACAAACTTACAGAAAAAGAGGATAAATCAATGGTGGCCAGGTGTAGGGATGGTGGATGGTTGAGTGTCAGGGGGAAATTGGTGAAAGTGGTCAAAAGATACAAACTTCCAGTTATAAGATGAGTAAGTTCTGGGATGTAATGTATAGCATGGAGACTATAGTAAGAATACTGTGTTTTTTATTTGAAAGTTACTAAAAGAGTAGATCTTTAAAGTTCTCAACAACATAAACACACATACACATTGTAACTATGTGAGGTGATAGATGTATTAACTAACTTTATTATGGTAATCATTTTGACATATGTCCATATATCAAATCATGTTTTGTACACTTTAAATGTACACAATGTTTTATGTCAATTACATCTCAATAAACCTGGAAAAAATTCCTGCACAAGTTAAAAACAGAAACAAAATTAATATGATACGCTGGTTGGCAATTATCAGGTATGCCCCAGACAGCAATTGAGAATCTGCCAAGACAGGCTTTGAGGGTGAATATATGTTCTCTTTTGTCTCAGAGTGGTAGATTGGAGACCTAATGGAAGTCAGAGTCACCTAACAAAAGAAATCTATTCAATTTGTTACAAAAGAACAGTGAGGTCTGTAAGTGCCACAAGCCGAGAGATACCCATAAAAACTATGAACAGCATGCAATGCTCAGAGGCATTTATATATCACATCCATTTCAGGTGGCCACCAGAAAGAAATATTACATAAATTAATGAAATAGACAACCGGTAGATCTTCAGATTAAGCATCTATTACTCTATGACTATAAAGAAGTAATTCTGAAATAGACACTGTCTTATAGCAAGTTTGTAGGACAAAAAATAGTATGTATCCATAAAATTCTAAATCCATAGAAAATGTGCCCTTGAATGATGATTCCTATCTTTCATCCATATGTTTATAAAACGTGTCATGATTGTCCAAAAATAAAGTAGTTATGAAGGTCTTCCTATTCCAAAGATATAATTGACCTTCATATGACTTTATTCATTCAAAATTTACTTTATTTAAATCTAAAACTACTAAAAATATTAGTCCAGGCTCTTTCAAAAGGGAGATTTCAGAAAGAAATCAGAAGAATTTTTTTAAACCCACTGTTTCTGCTATTCCATGTGATGGGTAATTGAGTTGCAAATTCTTTGCTATATTATTGTCATTGCAGTAATTCAGTCTGCGTTTGTGAGTATAGAGAGCCTGTGTTAGATATACTTTCAAAGACCTCAAACCAAATATACATAATTATTTTCTTACCTGTAACACTTTATTTAGAAGGAAGTAAAAACCAAGAGCCTGACTAAAAGACCCAAGGGGGGAAAAATCCCTGTTTCCCTGGTCTAATTATCCAAGTTGTAGAAAAAAAGCACAACTTTTAAATTTCAAGTGATACAGAAATACTCCTATTATGAGACGAGAAACATCAACTATAATAGGGTTTTCATTAACCAAAACAGCAAACAGGTATTTTATTCCTTGTTACTTTGAAGAAAAAAATACACACACTCACATAGGAATATATACAAATACATACATATATGTATACATGCATATAAAAGAGATTTTTGGTAGTATGAGGGGCTGCAAATTTTTATGTTGATTCAACTTTTTAAGATATATTACAATATAATAGTGTGCTACTTATTGTCAGACCTGCATTTTGCATATTTCACAACTTGAATTCTTTTTCTACATCTTGGGCATAAGTTGTCAATCATCATCTCTATTTTCAAGGTGGCATTAAGCAACTGTCTCACTTACAAGCACATTCTACTCATAAGTAAGCATTCAGCATTCCTCTTCTCAGATCTAAAAACGTACTAATCTGAAGATGAATTTCCGTTCAGCTTGAAATGCTTTGCTGTTTCTTACTTCTCTCATTAACATAAAGTGATTGGCAAGTTACCCTTCAGACAGGGCACCATCTTCTATGTGGCGATTTAGGAGTAAGGGCTAATAAAGCATAGCCAAAAGGAAATATATAAATCTGTTTTGAAATTCAATAAATTTATAAGCCATGCTACTCACCAAGGCCAGTGGGAGCATATACATCATAAAACAACTGTAAAACTATAAATATTTCAAGCAGTTAGTAATGGCTGAGAGCACACAGCTGAAAGCCTGGTTAAAGATAGGCCATGCAGGATGTCCTCGTCAGAGCTGGTGCCAGGTCTTCAGAGAAGTTTTCTGTGTTTTTCTAGGCAAACAAACAAGCACAATCCCAGCTGGCATAGAGCACTCCTAAATTTTAGGTTTCAGGCGCTGGAAATCATCTCATGTTCAACACTGGGTTCTGTTTATTCTCTCCCCTAACCTGTCCTTTTGTCATCACTCTGTGGGTCCCTTTCCCACCAGTATCCTTCCAGGATACTGGGGGGAAAATGCTCTATGCCACAGATACGGTAGGTAGACTAGGGTGGACCACACAGCTGGACAGTGTCTCAGATCTCTGGGTTATCTTCACCTCGGCTTTCAAACCAGAGCAATCACATTCAACCCTCATTTTATTCTTAGATACCGTTGTGTTTTATTTCACTAATATTTACTCTTTAATTTTTCTTCCTGCTGCTGTATTCGGATACACTCTGTTATTTTTTTTATCCCCCCAACTTCTTAAGATGAATGCTTAAGTCATTTTTTTAAAGTCTTTCTTCTTTCCTAATATGAGCTTTTTAGGCTTTATGAGTATATAGTATTTCCACATACCAAATCTTTTACTGTAATTAAGATCATGGCTTAGTTTATGGTCAGTGTTGTAAATTTTCTGTTTTTCCATTACTAATTTGGAAATTATACACTTTCTGTTAGTGTATTATTCTAGTATTGTCCTAATATAATTTAGTCTATTAGTATTATTTTATTAGTGGTTGTTCTAGAAATTTTGATATACATTTTATATTGTTAATTTATTTAAATTTAACCAAATAAATATTGTGATTTTTGCTCCTTACTCTTTGCTCCTGAATCTTACACCTTCTGAGACCTTTTTCTTAAAGTACCTCCCTTATAAATGTCTCTGGTGAAAATTTTTCTGGTGGCAAATTCTTTCCAATTTTGTCTAAAATTGTTATGAAAATGCTATATCCTCTCTTTTCTCAGCACTTGGAAGATACCATTTCTCATTTTTTTGCTGCAATTATTGATATTAAAATGTTAAGTGACTGTGAATCTACAATTTCCTCTGGTTGCTTCTAAATCTTGACTTTGCTTTTAGTCACCTGCTTTTTTATCATATTAGCTAGTGGTTTTCTATTTTTTCTGCATAGGGTACATCAATCTTGAATCTGATCATTGTAGTTTTCCATTAGTTTGTGAATATTCTCAGCCATTATTTCTTCTAATATGACTTCTGTTTCAGGAGATCTATGATGTTTAATCTCATCTTTTCCTCTGTGTTTCATCTTTTATATATTTCATTTTTTCTTTTTGCCTCTATGTGTTATTTTCTTCATAATTTATTAAGATATTTCTTCAATTTTTTTGTGTCATGTTCATCTGTTTTAATACGTTATGAAATATATTTTTGTAAATATATAATGGTATTTTTCTTTGGTATATAGCTAGGGGTGGAATTATGGGATAAGAGGTAGGTAAATATTTAACTGTATGAGAAACCTTTTAATTGTTTTCCAATGTTTGCACTATTTTATATTTTCATAAGTAATCTCTGAGAATTTCAGTAGCTCTACCTACCACCTCACATCACCTAGTATCGTTAGTACTTTTTATTTTAGCCATTTTATTAATTTAATATTATATTTCATTGTGATTTTACTTTGTTTCTCTTATAGCTAATAATATTAAGTACCTTTTCTTGTGTATATAATCTTTGTTTTTATCTTATTTTGGTAAGTGCCTGTTGAAATCATTTGCCTATTTTTATTGCATTAGTTGTCTTTTCATCATTGCATTATTGGTATTCTTTATATGTTCTGATAGTACTCTGTTCTTAGATATATGTATTATATATATTTTTGCCCAATAGTGGCTTGTCTTCATTTCCTTAACGTTGTCTTTTGAAAAGCAGAGTATTTTTAAAAACTTTTCATTAACGCCAATTTATTGCTTTTTAAAAATGGTTAGTTCATTTTGTCCCATTAGAAAGCTTTCAATTTTATTCCTCTTTTATAATTTTGTTGTGGCTAGTTTAGATCTTTTGTATTTCTCTCTCTATGTTTTTATTTTATTTTTAAAAATATTTTTGTTAAAAATATAGCTAACATACAATATTTTTTTAATTTCAGGGGTACACAACAGTTATTTAACATTTATATTCCTAAAGAAGTGACCACCATGGTCTAAGTCCAACAACCACCTGACACCATACCACACACACTAGCACAATATTATTGACTATATTCCTTATGCTGTACATTACATTCCCATGACTTATTTGTTTTATACCTGGAAATTTGGACCACTTATTGCCCTTCACTTCCCTCCCCCCCCTTGTAATTTTTCAATTACAGTTGATATTCAGTATTATTTTATATTAATTTCAGGGGTACAGCATAGTGGTTAGACAGTTATATAATTTAAGTGATCCCCATGACTAGTCTAGTACCCATGTAGAACTATCCATAGTTATTACCATATTATTGACTATATTCCCTATGCTTTACTTATTATGTGTCTAGTGTTAGCCTGTTTGGGTTCATCTGGTTTGGGACTCTGTGTTTCCTGGATTTGTATGTCTATTTCCTTTGCCAGATTAGGAAAATTTTCAATCATTACTTCTTCAAATACATTCTCAGTCTCTTGCTTTCTCTCTTCTCCTTCTGGTACTCCCATGATGTGAACATTATTATGCTTGATGTTTTCCAGAGGTCTCCTAAACTATCTTCTTTTCTTTGGATTCTTTTTCCTTTTTGCTGTTCTTACTAGGTATTTTCTGCAACTGTGACTTCTAAATCTCTGATTCGATCTTCTGCTTCATCTAGTCTGCTGGTGATTCCTTCTTTTGCATTCTTCATGTCAGTTATTGTATTCTTCACTTCTGAGTGGTTCTTTTAAAGATTTCTATGTCCTTTTCTATGCTTGCTATCTCTTTGTTGAAGTTCTCACTAAGTTCCTTGAGCATCCTTATAACTATTGTTTTGAACTCTGTCTCTGATAGATTGCTTGCCTCCATTTTGTTTAGTTCTTTTTCTGGATTTTTTTCTCCTGTCCTTTTATTTGGAACATATTTATTTGTTTCCTCATTTTGCCTGCCTCCCTGTGTTTATTTCTATGTATGAGGTAGATCTGCTATGTCTATCTATGTGGCTGGGTGGCCTTATGTAGTCGGTGTCCTCTGGGGTACTGACATAATCTCCCTGGTCACCTGCTTTGGGTGTTCCAGGGGTGTCCCTTATGTGGGTTGTGTGTGCCCTCCTGTTATAGTTGAAGCTTAATTGCTATTGGCACATCAGTGGGTGGGATTGAACCTCAGGTTGACTGGCTGTGGGATTTGGTGACATACACAGCTTATGGGCTGCTGTGCAGGGAGTTTACCCCACTGAGTGAGATTCACCCCAGCAAATTCTTGTGCCTGTTGAGACCCTCCTTTGTGTGTGCTGCTTATGGAGCTAATTGGGCAGTGCTCTGCTGTGGTCTGAAACCATCCTCCATGTATGTTGGTTCTGGTGAGTCTTGGGAGGGGCTCCAGTGCAGGCCGAGGTCACCCACTGCCTGTGACCTGCCAGGGACTACCTGGTAGGAGCTACAAAGCAATCTGCATTTTTTTTTTTTTGCTGCCTGTACTAAGCCTGGAGGCACGTGAGAGAGGCCAGGCTGCAAACCAAGAATGGCTGCACCAGTACCAGGCCTGCCTGGGGTAGCTCTGTAAAAGCCAGGATACCCTGAGGCATGCTGCCACCTGCAGGCTCCTTTAAGGTTCAGCCCCTGATAAAGACTCATGTGGTAGGTGATTGGGTGAGGGAGGGTCTCAGGGAGACACTAGAGTGGGAAGAGTTGTGGTTACCAGTTTAATGTAGACTCTGGTTTGGTGTCAGTGCTGAGTCTGGAGCTATTCAGGAAAAGTATCAGAGACACTGAAGCCAGTCGCCTCCACCTGGGGCCCACAGACTCTGATAGTTTTCCAAGAAAGAATGCAATATGGGCGGGGCTGGCTACTTGTGAGAAAGTGCCTCTGGCATTGGGGCATTTGGGTGGGGCAGGGTCCCAGCAGACAGAGTTCACCAGGGGGGAGCAGCATAGCTCTCCAGACCAATCAGATTCAGATTTGGCCTGTAGAGATGGGCTCAACACAGAAAAGATGGTGCCTCCCCTTCCAGCTGCACAGGAGAAGGCTTCTCACAGGGAAAATGGCAACTGTCCTCCAGTAAGGATCCATGTATCTCAGTCTGTGCTCCCTCTGTCCCTTATGCCTCCAGTACCCCACGAGTCACTGTCCCTCCACTGGGGCCTAGGGTAAGTGCCTTCAAGCAAGTGAGTCTGTGCACAGGTCATTTAAGAGGATGTCTTGGTTTCTCGCAGCCTTCCGTCCCTCCTGGATGGTCAAAATTCCCACTGTCTTTCACAGCCAGATGTTGTAGGGGCTCTTCTTCCCAGCACCAGTACTCTGGGTTGGGGTGGCTGGTGTGGGGCTGGGGAACCTCTGCAGCCGAGATAGCCCTCCTGATTTTCTGCTGCTACGTGGAGGTTTGGGACCAACCTGTTTCTCATCTCTGCCCCTCCTTCCAGTCTTGATGTGGCTTCTTCTTTATATCCTTAGTTATAAAACTTCTGTTCAGGCAGACTTCAGATGTTTCTCCAGGTTGATTGTTCTATAATTTAGTTGTAATTTTAATGTGTTCATGGAAGGAAGGAGGCACAATGTTTATCTACTTCCCCATCTTGGAGATTATATATATATCTTTAACTTTGTCATTGTATACCAAAACAAAAGCCTGCTTTAATTTTGATTTGAGTGGGCATTACATTTATAAATCAATTTATCAATGATTAACATATTAATAATATTGAATCTTCTAACCCATGAACATTAGCTATTTATCCATTTGTTATATATACTCAGTGTTATAGTTAACAATCTGTTTTCTAGAACACACATCTCTTGTGTAACGTTTGTCAATTCTCACTCCTACCATGACACATTTCTAATTACCAATGTGATGTGACTGAGCATGAGGTTGGGAAAGCCAGTAAAGTGAGTTTCAGTACACCAGGAGGGCTTCATGGATATAGTATAAGTGATCTTGCAAGTTGTTTAAATTTATTTTTCTAAGAATTTTATGTTTTTTGAGGTGATCATAAATGATATATATGATTTAATTTCATTTTCCAAATATTTATTTCCAGAATAATTGGAATACTATTTATTTCAATAATATTCCTGTATTCTGTGGCTTTGCTTTATTCACTTATTAATTCTAGTATGTTTTTCTGTAAATTTCTATGGATTCTTTATGTATAAAATTAATCATGTCATGTATGAGTAGACATCCTTATACCTTTTATGTTATTTTCAGTTTTATGCTTTTGATTTTTCTTGCCAAAGTTAATGTACAAAATTGGTAATTTTCATGTGTCCAGGAGTAAGTCAAATAAGAGGTATCCATTATTTAAATTAAAATTTTGTCCCTTTTTTTGAAATATAGGTAGTGTAAATTCTGACCTTAAACATCTGAATGAAATTTTACTATTGGATATATCCAAAGAAAACATGTACTTTTTTATTAATACTTCAATGATTTCTAGTATATTCATTGTTGTATACTCATTATCACTATCTAATTTTAGAACATTTTCATCACTCCAAAAAGAAACTGTCCATATTAGCAGTTAGTCACAATTCTCCCCTTTCTTTGTCCTCTGGTAACCACTAATTAACTTTTTTCTGTATTGATTTGGCTTTTCTGGATATTTCATATAAATGGAATCATACAATAGGTGGCCTTTTGTATCTGGCTTCTTTCATTTAACATAAGCTTTCAAGGTTCATCTGTATTATAGCATGTAACAGTACTCCGTTCCTTTGTATGATTGAATAGGATTCTGTTTATGGATATACCACATATTGTTTATCCATGTATCAGCTGATGATCCTTTGGGTTATTTCCACTCTTGAGGTATTATGAATCTTGCTGCCAATAAACATAGGTTTTTTGAACGTATATTTCCAGTTCTCTTAGGTATATAACTAGGAGTGGAATTTGTGCATCATATTATAATATTGTGTTCAATTTTTTAAGGAACTGCCAAACTGTTTACATAATGTCTGCTTATTTTATGCTCCCATTAGCAATGTATGAGAGTTCCAATTTTTCAACATTCTCACTAACATTTGTTAACTTTCTGTTTTTTGTTTTTTTTTTTTTCTTAGTAGCCATGCTAATGGGTGTGAGGTGATATCACATTGTGATTCTGATTTGTTTTTCTCTAGTTACTAATGATGTTGAGTATCTTTTCATGTGCTTTTGGGCCATTTGTATATTTTCTTTGGAGAACTGTCTGTTGAAATCCTTTGCACAATTTTTGGTTGAGTCATTTGGCTTTTGTTGTTGAGTTGCAAGAGTTCCTTAAATATTTTAAATATTAGACCTTTATCAGATATCTGATTTCCAAATACTGTCTCCCATTCTGCATCTTTTCATTTCCTTGGTAATGTCCTTTTATATACAGCCAATTTTAATTTTGGTAAAGTCTGATTTGTCTATATTTTCTTCCTAAGCAAGCTTGAAAACAAAAGTGTTCACTTTAAGTCATCTGTTTTCCCATACGCTTGTCTGGTAAAAAAATAAATTAAAATGCAATTCTCTTTACAAATAAGTAGGTAGCCTCTTGCCTTCATATAAAATGATTCCAGGAGAAAAGAAAACAAAACAGATCCAAAAAAATTTATTAAAATACTAAGAGAAACTGGAAAAACAATTTAGAATGATTCTTTCTTATTAATTGAGAATTTTCCTGTCATTAGACTTTTCCTGAAGGGTGTATATAAACTGTCCATTTTGATGTTATCACATCTCTGAAATGTCGATATGGTCTCCAAAGCTTAGTATGAAAACAGGAAAGACATTTCCTGAAAATGTGCTATAACTTTTGGCAATTCCTCCAGAATCCAACAGCCTCATAAATATTCTTAAGATGACAAGTTTTTTGTTATGTCACTTTTATGAGTTTTGAAGTATCAAGTTATAGGTACAGTGGTCATTTGGATGCCCTGGCCTATCAGTCATAGATTTTAGTTGCTTCTTGTGCTTAAACCATGAACTCGTCTTTGAATCAGTTAAGAGAATCTTTTCCTTTTGCTGTTTCACATAGTCTAGTGATGAAAGGCTGGCTGGTGAGTCTATGACTAAATGGGTTCTAAGTGTTATGTCAATGTCTAGAAGTGTGATACCTAGGAACAGTATTACCTAAAATATTGCAGAAATATTCTCTACATGTGTCATTAATTTAATTGGAATCTAAAAATTAGACATAATTTTGATAAAATAATCAAGATGTACTCTAACAACTCCATTTTTTGTTAGTCACCTAATCACAATACCCAAGTGTGTCTAATCTTCATCTTTATACTTTCCCATCAGCCGCTTGTGAGCAGAAGCTAGTAAGTAACATAATTTGGGTAGTTGGTGATCCTTGGCTTCTCTCATCAACTTTGAATTTTGATAAATCTCTCCCATCTCTGCTCCTTTTCAACCAGATTGTTAACAGCATTTTAGGCTTTCTGTGTTACATTTTGTACATCTGTGAATTGTTCCACACTTTACATAATGTCAGATATACAAATGTTTGAAACGTATATATCATTTTTAAAATCAATTTCAGGAGGGGATGCAAACTGAATTATATCTCCAGTGAAGTTGATGGGTTAAGTCTAAAATACACATTTTAACATTTGCATTCTTGTTAATTGATGCATACATTACTGCCTGGCAAGTTGGAGTCAGAATACCCTTCCATAGCAAAAGGTCAAAGAGAAGTGAAGTCTTATCAGCCTCTTTTACTGACAAAGCTCAATCTAAGGAAGTACAATTATTAACTAGCACCACTGTAAGCAGGGAGGTGAATATACCTATAAATGGGAAATCTGTCAAAATCAACAGACTCCTTGATTCCATGAAATGAATAATTACTGCCCTGAAACAATCCTGCTGCAAGCTCACATGGGTTAGCAAGTCATTTTTTGTTGCATTTCAGTGACTGTCATGGATCCTGACTTCTACTATTCATTTGTGTATGCTCTGTGAACAGAATATCGACACGCACCCAAGTAGAAGTAATGGATGCATAAGAAGACATTTTCTTTTTTTTTTCAGTCAGTACTTTTTTAGCCTTTTTTCTTTTTCCAAATGCTGTTAGGCAAGATTACTATTTAAGTTTTACAGAGGTTACTGGTTAGATTAACTGTCTAGGATAGCACTACTTTTTTTTTTTTTTTCCTTAGGCATATCTACACTAAGCAATTTTTGAATCAACTTCTCTAGGAAGACTTTACTAACAGAAATCCTGCCCTCACTAACAGAGTTAGACAGAGATGGGAATATGAAATTGCTGGTACAGGAAACATTCATTATAAAGAATCATATAACATTAGAAATTACATCTGACGTGATTGAGGATGGAAGTCAATTGCAGGTACCTAGCTATCTATCTCCCAATGATAATACAAAAAAAAAGAAGAAGAAGGGAAAAATAATGCTACATAAAAATCATCTCCTCAGAATAACTTGAAGACAGGGAATATTGAAACTTGAAATAACTGAATAAAAAGAAAAAAGAGAAAAAAAAACACCTCACTAAATCCTAGTGTATGATCTTTTCACACTTCTGACCCCACCCCTGCCCTGCTTCTAGGCTTCTTGGTGAGCAAAGACAAACCATAAAAAACTGCAGAGAAGGCAGAAAAAGGAAAGTAGAAAAGGGACCTAATGTTGATCTGAAATTACTGTATGGAATACTGGCCCACCCTAAACCTGAAAATACTGAAAACACTTCTGGGCAGTTAGAGCATGAACAACAGGAAAGGGACCACAAAGTATGCATGAATTAAAGCAGTATCTTTGAAAGGTATAGTGGAGAAAAAGGAAGCCAAAAAGGAAGAGAGAAGCACTTTTTAGTGATTGGGTAATAAAGGGATAAAGATGCAAAAGGGGAAAATGAAGGTCCTGTGAGAAAAAGAGGGCCCACCAGCCCTTTCCACACTACTAAACAAACATAAAAACCTGCTAAAATATATGGACTTTGCTAAAAAAGGAAACTTTCAAAAACAACCCAATACCACTAAAATTAGGAAAAATGAAATGAACAAATCTAGATAGACCCTCCTGGTTCCCATGGGAGGATGTGATTTACTTGTTTCAATAATTCTGGAGCCTGGCAAAGTGAAACCTGCTCCTCTGGGACAAACCGGAAACGTACCTGCCTTTTAGATAAGGTGGGTGTTTGGCTCAGGAACATTAGGGAGCAGATGAGGATGGGAACTTATAGTTAGGCTCTCTGAGCCTTCCAATTTTACCAGCTGTCAAGGTAGCACACAATAATTGGGCCTTAGTTTTCAGGCTTCTGCCTCACATAACCACACTAAAGAGAGCTTCAAAATGAACTAACCTGTAAAACTTCAAAGAACAGTATTTTGACTCTATGCTATAGGACTAAAGAAATAAATAACTACTTGAGGATTGTACTCTATTACATTTTTTTCCTTGCAAGATTATGGGTTATAAATTCTGAAAATATTTTGTGTATATTAGAATTGAACAAATAAGCAAATTTATTGTAGATAATGAGAACCAGGTATCTCACTGGAGAAGAAAGACGACACGAATAAGGAAAAGGGGAGGCTTGAAAGAACTTTGCTGGATTGGAAAATGAGGTAGGAGTGTCAACTCATGATGAACAGACAGACAGACGTATAGATAGATTGCCAGGTTGTTAGATAGGTTCATAGATACATAGGTAGAGAATTAAATGTAGATGTGCATGTATGCATGGGTTAGTGTGTGTATATGTACAGTTAAGTTCTGGCAATTATGTTTGCGAACTCATCCTAGAAAAAGTGCTACATACCTCATTGCTGAATATCACTACAGTTACCTTTGAATTACTCCCCTTGGGAAGCTATGCACTGACACCAGCCCCTAGTCCACCCTTCAAAGCAAGTTTGGAACTTTTTCTGGAATGGCCATCAGAGCTGTTGTCATATTACTCTTGATGTCCTGATTATCATCAAAATGTCTTCTTTTAAATATTTTCTGTACCTTTGAGTAAAGAAAGAAGTCATTGGGGGCCAGATCAAGTGAGTAAGGAGAGTGTTCCAATATAGTTATTTGTTTACTGGCTAAAAACTCTCACAGACAGTGCTGTGTGAGCTAGTGCATTGTCGTGATGCAAGAGCCATGAATTGTTGAGGGAAATTTCAGGTCGTTTTCATCTAACTTTTTCATGTAGCCTTTTCAGCACTTCCAAATAATAAACTTGATTAACTGTTTGTCCAGCTTTTACAAATTCATAATGAATAATTCCTCTGATATCAAAAAAAGTTAGCAACATAGTTGCAACAAGTTTGCAAACTTAATTGTCTACATATAGTTAAGAAATTTATTTATTTATTTATTTATTTATTTATTTATTTATTTATTTATTTATTTCTGTGGGGAGTGCCTAGAAGCAATAAAACCTCTGTAGTTTCATTTACCTCCTAATAAAATGTACTGAGAAGGGCTCATCACTCTGTGGTACTTTTGTCAACATATATAACCTCCATTTAATTATGAGGAAACAAATCCAAATTAAATAAAATAACTGGCCAATACTTTTCAAAAGTGTCAAAGTCACGAAAGACAGGAAATGTTGAGGAATTGTCAGAATTGGGGAGACTAAGGAGACCCAAGTAAATATAATGTGGAATTCTGGATTGGATACTAGAATAGAAAAAAAAAAAAAAAAAGGACATTGAAAAAAATGGTGACATTTTAATAAGGTCTGTGTTTAATTAATAGTATTGCATCAATGCTAATTTCCTGATTTTGATAATTGTGCTATGGTTATATAAAATGTTAGTGTTAGGGGAAGCTGAGTTTAAGTACATAGCGACTCTGTCTCATATAGTAAATATTTCCACATATATATAGAAAATTGGGCTTAGCTATGACTAAATAACTATTGCCATTAAGCTTGTCACAAATATGGGAAAGGCTTTGCATAGGGCATTATAAGTGTTATTTATATAATTTATAACTCTGTAAGTAATAATATTTCATCAAAACCGTAATTCTCTTTCAAGGCAAGATAAAGCTAATATAGAATGGAATAGAAAGAGCCAGGTTTTAGTCTGAAAATGGGTGCTTACTCTGTGATAAATCCAAGTACACATTAGAATTATAGAAGGAGCCCTGACTAAAGTTTGCAGAGAACAGTATAATAATTTCATGTCTGTGGCGTTGCCGCTTAGATTATATTCTTTCCAACATAATCTGTGATAGAGTTCTGTCATCTGTCTTCATGATGCCAAAAGTTGTAACTTATTAGTCTCATAGATAGTGAACTGGGGCTAAATTTAACAAATACACAATGTTGTCCTTTACTGTAGGGGGCCAGAGTCAAAGGGAGTATAGATTTTAAATTACCTATACATCCTTTCTATTTGTCTCTCTGTGTCTCTCTCCCTAATTTATCCATCAATCTATTATTCAGTGTTATACATACAGTACAATCCTCTAACGCTTCATTAGTGAATATCTCTGTGAGTCTCAATCAATTCTTCAATTTTTTTCTCCACGTTTTTCAAGAAAGTCATCATGACCTTGCCGGCCCTCCTTGCAATGCAGTTAACTCTTTATCATTGCTCAGAAAATCCTTGAAACTAAGTCCCTGTCTTTCAGTGGAGTTCATCAGCGATGTTTCAGACTTGTCTGTATCCATTGCTTGGGATACACTTGTATTGCTACTAAGTGGAACTTCAGTTGCAATTTCAAGAAAATTAAAATAGATCTCTTCTATCTTCTCTATCCTTCTCCTCTCTCTCTCTCTCTTTTTTTTTATTCTCTATTACTTGATGCCCAAGTCATGTAACATTCACAGCACTGAGGAAGACTCCTGAGGGTTACTCTTTATCAAGATGCAGAGGACCCATTAGCTCTGCATGGTACCAATCATCACAAATTTCTGGAGTACAATTAATCAGGACTTGCAGCTTTCTGTTTGTAGCCCAGCCCACAGATGGAGATACTATTTTCCTATGAGCCTGTGCTACAATGTGGAGGTCTGTGTTCTACTAGCCCCTTCCTCCATATAACCTGAACAGTCAGAATTATTTTCAGTGGCCTTGATGTGGAAAAGGTTGGAAAATCTCATATATTTATTTTATACTAGACACATAATAAATACTCAATCATTGTCAACAATAATCATAAGCATCATTATAGTTAATAGAGGATCACAACCCTTGTTTAAATGTCAGCCAAATTTTACAAGTGATATTAAATTCTTTGAAATGTGTTGGCTGGCAAATATGGTGATGCAGAATTGCCCAATTTACCATTTCAATAGAGATGTCATTTGATAGTTGGTCTTCCTCACTAGAGGACAAATAGAGGATCCACTTTTCTCTAAATTCGTGTCCTGACCCTTAATAGAGATATCATTCTATTTCATTCTATTTATTTTTTATTAAAGTGTTTGGGGTAACACTCATTAATAAGATTACATAATTTTCAAGTGTGCATTTCTATCATACATCATCTGTATATCGCATTGTGTGCTCGTCACTCAAAGTCTAGTCTCTGTCTGTGACCATCATTCCATTTCTCTTTGTCTACTATATTAAGTGTCTTGTTCTGTGGTAATGACACTTTTAGGGTCACTTTGTTATAGTGATAAATACCTATGAATCTTATGAAAGTCTCTCTTTGAAAGATCTCTCCTTTTTTGAATAATATAATAAATAAATATAATTCTTCTATGAAGGTCATCAAAATGTGTCAAGGGAAAGAGTATCCAATATTTCATAGTTTAACTTCTGGTAAGCTAAAAAATGATAAGAATCTAAAATAAAATAAATTCTGTGGAATATAACTTTGAAAAATGCATGTTTTTAGGGCAGGTCCTTGAATTCTTTTTTAATGTTTCTTCATTAGATTGATAAGATCTAGACTTCTTCACAAATAGACTTTATCACAGGCACATGTAATTCATCATTACTGTTGCTCTCATTCATCTTTTATTGTTTTAATTTTCTCAGATATAATACCTGCTGCTTTAACTCGTACATTTTGAAAACAACGAAATCATGTCCCATCAAGTTGATCTATGTGTCTCAAATGTGTTTAAGATACTTTAATGTCTTTGTCACTTATCCATATTTTAAATACTTTTTTTTCCTAAGAGGTTAGAAAAAAGTATATTCTTAGCTAGTTTTCTTTTTCAAGGGTTGTTTATTACCTGATTATAAAACGAAAGACAAAAGAAATGAAGAAAGGAAAGAAACTGCAATTTAAATAGCCCATTAAAATAGAATAGCACTGTTCAAGGAAGAAAAGAAAGAAGTAAGTGAGGATAGGAAGAAGAATGGAGGAGGGATGCTTGAAACTTCAATTGAAAAAGCACAAAAATAGAATAACAATGGAAAAGGAATTTGAATATTCTTATGATTGAATGGGTATAGAAGATAAATTACCTGAGGATGAATCAATCACTAATTTTTTTTTTCTTGAAATTGATATTAGTACTTTGAAACTATTTTCAATGTTACATTTATACATTAAATTTTTTTCAAACTATGTTATAAACTTGTACAAGCACGTAATAAAGTCCTCATATTTACAGGAGGTGAGATGGTAAATGGTCAAACTTATGTGAATGCTCGTTTGCATATGAAGATGATCTTCAATATAATTAAGGGAAAATAGCAGGACTATTAATTATAAGTAGATATATAGAAAACTTTATTGTTTAAAGTTTTAAAAAATCAATTCTCAAAATATTTGTAATTAAACAAAAAGGAAATATGTTCAATAATGTTTTTCACAAATTAAAAATGAAAACAAGCTTTTTAATATAAAAATGGGCACAAACAGGTAATATAGAGAAAATTAATTGCAAATGACTCATTAAAGATCATAGGTAAGTAATAATGTTGCCATTTCCACTTTTAAAGTAATTAAAAACTAGAAAAATCATTACATTTATTGCTCAGGATATAGGACAATGGTTCCTCTAATGCATTACTGGTGAGACTGCAAATTAGTATAATTTTTTGAAAGAATTCTGGCATAATTAAAATTAAAATTTAAACTCTCATGCCCTTTAACCCAGCAATACCACTTTTTGGCCTCTAACCTAAAAATATGTAAGGATATAGGATATATGTAAAAAGGTATTTTTTAAGAGGTTTTTTTGTCAAAAACCTTAAAAGGCCTGAATATTAATAAGTAGGGAATAGTTTACCAAATAATATATTCCATAATCTCTCTTACTCTGTTTTTCTCATATCTCTTTACCTTTAGTTACATATTTTAATCTCTATCTAGCTATGTATTAACTTGAAAAGAAAGCCATGATAGTTATAATCACAAGAACAAGTTGAAGTAATTATATTGGGATATTTTCCTATTTTTGTCAAAACCAAATCTATATATTTGTACAAACATAGAGAATGACGTGGATATGTACATCCCACACTATAATTACTTTCTTCAGTGGGGTAGACTGAAGAGAAATATAAGGGAAGGCTACTAACTTTTTCGTTACACATTCCTGTATTATTTGATTTGTTAAATCAATCATTATTTACACTGTGATTAATTTTAAAATCTGTCAAAGTTTATATATCAGACTTTTTCATTCACATTCTTCTTTCTTTGGTTATTTTTATCTTCTGCTGTACCAGAAGTTATGTAATGACTTTGCTTGAAAAGGCACATTCAAATTGCATAGGGTAGATTTATCTCCAGTTCTGCTGTCAAGGTCTGTTCTGACCACTTGGAAGTTCCTTCCTTTTGACACTTTCCAGCCTATTCATTTCAATAGGTGAGTTCAATCTATAATATATAATAGCAGTTCTCAACATGGCATGAGGACGTATCAGAATGACTGGAGGAGAGCTCATCCCACACATAACCTTCTCTGCATTTGATACCTGACCGTCCCATCCCACATGTGGTCAATATTATGGGGAACCACTGTTACTAATGGAAATGTGCTTCATTACTTAGTATATTGGGCTGGGAAAAGTTTGGGCATCACTGATCCATAGAATGCTCTGGCACAGCACCCAAAGTGAGAGATGCTCAATTCTCTTCAGCAGAATTGTTCCATTCACTTCACATGTACAAACATCAACTTGAAAGATGAGAATAATTTAATACTTATTGCTATTTGAAAGCTGGGTATCATCACAGACTTTTGGACTGAATGAGAGCTCTTCATTTTACAAAAGGGCAAACTAAAGTCAAGAGTGTGCGGTGACTTAATATCTCACATGTGGGTGGTTGACTGGGATGTGATTTGATTCTTGAGGTTCCTGGGACTTCTCTGAAGATCTAAGGAGGAGGCTCAGCCCAAGTCTGAAGAGGAAGGAGTGTCCATTTGGCACCCAGAGTGGTCTCTCTTAACTGTATCTTTCCTTCTCCTTTCTTTTTTTAATAGAGAATTTTAGTACACTTTTCGCAGGGAAACTCTCGCTGAGCTGAGAGCATCCTCCGTTACCTTCCTCCCTGATGCTGTTGGAATTTAAGAGCCCCAGGCAGTGTGACACAGATGGTGTCACTGTGACCCAGGCATTCCGTCCTCAGTGTGGTCTGTGCCATTTCTGGTATCTAAGCTACTTCTCAAGAACAGTGAGCCACCTGGAAGCTACTCCCTCCACTTCCCGCTGTGCCTTTGTGCACATGTCCTAAGGTCTAGGATTTGAGTTCTGTGAGAAATAGGTTCCCAGTGCTGTGTCCTGTGCTGCTGAGAGTCCTGGGACCTGGAATGGTTCAGACTGCAGCAGGCAAGGACGATTCTGGCCAGCTGGTGTATAGCGTTATTTCAGACAGACACTCAGCTCAAACCCGTTTCACTATGGACACCACAGTTCCGAGACTGGATTCCTGGCAGCTGGCATACCTCCATTTAACCTCATGGACATGGAGAGAGAGCAATTTTCAGTTTACTTTCCATAGCCTTTCCCTGGCCAATGGGGTTGGGCTGGGTTAACGTTGCGAATGGGCAGCCGGCGCACTGCTGCAGCGCTGGAGCCTGTGGAGTGAGCGTGTGCGTGGAGCCAGAGAGCAGCCTCTAAACACAATTTCTCACAGGAGTGCTGAGCCTGTGCCTGGGACCGGACCATGTTCTGTCTGCTGTTGAAAGGTGCAGGGGCGCGGCAAAGATAGGGAAGTCAAGGCACAAAGTCAAGTAAGACCAAACCTTAGGGCTGACGTTGAGAAAGGGTTTTAAAAATAGAAGGACGGGAAGAAAGCCTAGATAAGGCAGAAGCCAATTTATAAATGTCTGTAGCAACTGGGTGAATGTGTCCATGACTTGTAAAGGAGGAAGGATGTGAGGAGTCCTTTCACACGTATCATCTTGTGTTGCTTCTCACGGTAACCTTTCAAGACAGTGAAAGGACTGAAGCTCAGAGAGGGTGGGTGGTGTGTCCAAGATCACCCAGTTAAACAGAAAATCGAAATGTATAGCCTAGATCTGATTTCAGACAAATCCCTCAAGTTGTACTTTCCACTTTTTGACGTCCCTTTCTTCTCTCTTCCCCTGAAAGCTATCTTTAATTGTTTCTAAGAAAAACTTTTCTAACTTTTAAAAGTTTTAGAAAAAAAAAAATATCAATTTTAAAATTTTGCTCTCTTTTGAAGTTTGAGTGTAGAAAGAGTCAGGAACAGACACTGTATATGTTTCAGGTCTCTTGTCTTCCCATGGAGGGCTGGCTGTGCAGTAAGTTGAACAGTGCGAATATGAACATCTGTGAGCATTATAGAGAAGATAACACACTACTTGTGGTCTCCTTAGAATAATACATTTTTAAGAAACTTGGGGGAGGTCGGGAAAAAAAAAGAATATACAAAACAAAAGAATCCACAAAACAGTTTTCTTCCACTAAAGAGTAAGCCTGCACATCTCTCTAAACTATCTTGATCAGTGTTCTCTCATGTCTGTATCCTAGTGTCTCTGGCTTTTTAATTTTAGATCCAAATATCAATGTCCAGGGTTCTGCAATGGGACTGTTGAATAGGCTCGAACCTTGACATTCTCACAATTTTATCAATATAACTCTGTAAGGAACTGCAGGGAACCTGAATTCTGGGTCGGCACATATCACTGTATGTGTTTCCCCTGCCTGATAAAAATGGCTGTGAATCATCACTAATATTTATTGAGCGTTTCTCTATGCCAGACACTGTGCAAAGAAATGTTTATATTTTACCTCATTTAATCCTCACAATTATGCTGTAAAGTATTATTTTCAATTTACATGGAAAGAAACTGAGGCTCAGAGAGGTGAGGTAACTCTCAGAAGATAAGACAGTAATTGGCCAGACAGGATTGGAATCAGGTCTGCTCCACTCTGTTTGTTGCCCATGCTCCATCATGCATGGTGAAAAGAAAAGAAAACGATAGGAACTTTACTATTACAAAATCCTAATAATAATGCAGAAAGACACTTTTGAACTTTGGGGGAATTTCTTCAAATACAAGTCTCATCTTATCCTGTATTAAAGAAAAGAGTAACACAAAAGAGCACATACATTGCTACCTTGGAATGTTATCCTGTAGTGAACTATAATGATGTTTCCCTGCCTTATATAGAGAATCAGGTGGGTCTCCTAGTTCTTGGAGATGTGGTTTGGTATTTTGTTTTGTTTATTTGTTTTTTTGTTTATTTGTATAAATAATTTTTATCCTCTAGGTGACCTGAAGTGATTTGTAAAATAGCAAAGGGCTGTGCAACATTTCAAAACAGCAAGGAAATTCTCTACACACATGGGAAGCTAGTGGCTGTGAGTGAAAATGAAATAGTGGCTACGTCGTCAGCTGTTGATCTTTGCAATTGTAAGGAAAATTATTGGATCTGGAAATTCTAATTTATGCTTTCAGTTTTTCTTTGAATATTGAGGGAAGAAGTAAACTAATATTTACTGAAAATTTTCTGGGCCAGAAAATGTATGCTAGGTAATTTTCACAAAAGTTTCTAATTTATTGTACTCAGAAAACCTTTTGTGAAATGCCTTACTATCCCCATTTTTTCAAAGAGAAATGCAAGATCCTGCAGCTAAAATATGACAGACCCAGGAATCAAATGTATGTCTTTCTGACTTCAAAATTTGAAATTATTAGCCAAGTGGAAATTTCGCAGATGCATTGTCTGACTCTCTCTCAAATTATTTCATCTTTAAACTTCTAGTATAATCAAACAATCTCAGATGAAAGGAAGTTGTGAAACATTTCTCCTATTTCTCCAGTTATTTGCCTGAAATATTACACATAGAAAACTACACATATGGCTATTGATTTTGTTTTTACATTTATAAAACCCAAAGCAAATTTCAATGGTGACTCTCTCCATGTTTTAAACAGCCAGTAAGATACCCAAGCACACAGTAGGTGTGATATCAGTGTTGGTTAAACTGAACACAAAATCTTTATCTCCTAAGAACCAGTGGTCTCTGTGTTTGATAGAGGAAAGATTTAAGAAGCCACAGGTGATCTGGATTACAACTTTGACTTCCATTCTTAATTTCAGGCCATCCAACAGATTTCTGCCCCTCTAAAGTTCCCTTAGTTCAACATTTCTCATGCTACCCCTTTATATGAAAATCTACAAAGTCTCTTTTTTTGTCTAACTTTTTATATCTTAAACACTTTTTGTTAGCTGTCAAAGCCTTTAATCATCTATCTTACTATAATCAACCAATTTGAGAGTAGAAACACACCAAGGAACATGTGAACGAGAATAGACAGAAAGAGAAGCAGAACACTACTACTGTGAGAGTGTAGGGCTTCGGAATTCTTGGTATGAGTCACCTGTGCCTTGTTAGTCTGTAAGAAAAACATTCTGCTGTGTTTTCACTTTTCTCCATCTTCTTTCACATACTTGGTCACATCCTGCCAGATCTCCTGTCTACTTGTGGAAAGATCCCTGTCTATCCCAAATTTGTCCTTACACTCTCTTCCTGACCCATTTTTTTAATGTCCTTTAGTCAACATACTTGGTCTATTTGGACCCTAAGCACAGCGTATAAAGAATGGACCTTTCATAAACTCAAATACAATATAATTAACAAAAATGAGATGGAGAGGTATCATTGCAGTGAGAATGAGGTACTGTCTACTCAAGAAAATATAAAGCCCAAATTGATCCACAATTAATTTTAACTCCCAGAAATTCTTTAAATTAAAAACATCAGTTCTGAAACAAAATGATTGGATTCAAGCAAACATTTCCAGATGTGTAGTGGAGAAAAGATAAGGCAGTCTGAAGACTGTTCTTTCTAGTATTTTTATTGTAGTTGTTATTGTCAGAAATTAGCATAGTTTAGCCAACAAGTCTATACTGGAGGTTCAAGTGACTTTCCCTATAATTGCAATCTGATTTCATATAGTAGGATTTGGGATGGAGACAAATGAAAGAACACTACTGCATGGATCTATAACACCTTGGTTGGCAGCATGGAGTAAACTAGCAAAAGTCTTTTATCTCACCGTCCTCTTAATATCCCAACTGTTTTGGCTCTTTGTGTCGTAGGTTCTAGAGTGATCTCATAGCCATGGTAAGTGGGCTCCTCTCTCTTCTTTTCTGATTTCCTTCAGGGGTAGTAGTTATATGTGGAAGTTGTCTAGTAGAGTACCCATGTTTGGTGAACTTTAGGCTTTACCTTCTGTTTCCTACACCTTACGGCCATCAAAGTGGTAGCTCAAAGTCTCCAAGAGTTAATAGAAATTTCCTTGTTGAAAAATGGTATTCTAGTATTCCTGCTTTCACATAATTCTTGATCTCTGAAGATTCCTTCCTTCTGTAACAAACTCACCAATGTGATTAAAAATTTTTTTTCAATCCCCATTTTAGGATTTTAGTAGGGGAATCTTTGAATTCTTGGGCCACTCATTCTGCTGGAAATAGAATCTGTGCTCCCTTTATGGTTCAATTCCTGAAGGCAGATTATTTTCAACCAAACTCTATCTTAGGACCACTTAGTAAAGAGTTTAATGATTCATTTCTCTAATTAAAACACCTGAATTTTAATCATGACTTGAACCCATCCTGTGTCTTGAACTTGTAGAATTATTTTATCCCTAAGCCTCAGTTTCCTCATTTGTAAAGTGGGAATGATAATATTACCTTTCTTACCTTTCTTAGGATTATTATAAAGACTAGATATTGTAATGGGACATGTGAGTAGGGACATAAGCAGGTGTAAAGATGGTGGAGGGTATTGTGTTTTATTTCTTAAACGTCAACACCATCACCTTTCCCTCTGGGCTCTAGCAGCACACTGGCTTCCTAAAGCGTAAGGGTGCTTATTGTGCTGCTTTATTCATGATATACCGGGAACGGCTCTAGCTTTACTTATAAAGAGACAGAGGTAAAACATAAAACAAAACAAAAAATCCACGAGCTGACATTTAGTAAACATTAGTCATATGTCAAAATCCGAAATGCTTCTTAACAGGAAGTATTATTATTAAGTCCTGACAGCAATCCTTAGAGGTACATTCTGTTCTTTCTTCATTACAAAGATGAGGCAACTGAGACTCAGGCAGGTTAAATAACTTGTCCAAAGTCACACAGTTATAAGGGAACAGAGACAATTCTACTTTTGAGCCTGTACTCCAAATGAATGTGCTGTTCCTGCAGTGCTTACATTTGAACCCAAGGGTCACACAAAGAATTTGTATGAATATTCATATTTGAATGTTCCTATTCCCTGATACTCATCATTCTCCCACCAGTATTGTGGTTGGCAGAATCCCATTGTTATTTCACATGTCTATTGACATTTCCTTGTTTTCTCTGGAGTCTTTCCAGAGTTAGGTATTCCCTATTGTCTGCTCTCAGAGCACTGCACACAGGTTTGCAAAAGCACACATCACACTGCTTAGTTCCTTTCCCCCTGCCCCTCTATTCTGTGACTTTCCTGAGTGCAGGAAGTGTTGTCTAATTTATCAACACTCCTTTATGATCATCATCATCATCATTATAGTTATTAGAATTGTCGTTGCTGTTATTGTTATTGCTTTATTCATTGGAGATGAGCATAATGCCTGATATCTTTATATCAGGCTCAATATTTATTTTCTAAAGGGACAGTCTATTTTAAAATGATTTTCCACACAATTAATACTATATTGAAAATCTAAGAACTTCTGACTTATTCTAATTTTTCATGATTGAGTGGATTTTTGAAATGTGTTTGCTTTGGGGTCCACCCTGTTCTGCTGCCAATTGGCAGCCTTTCAAAGTGCAGGAACCATGACTTGTCTGTTTGCATTACACTGGTCCCCAGATCACCATAGGTTCTTAATAAATCTACTTTCTAATCAGCTTTTGAAAATAGAGCTTCGTGTTTGACTGCAGTCAGTTATGTAGATGGCTGTCACCAGGGCCTTCTTTTTAGCTACAACCATCTTCCCAGAATTGTGTGTGTTTTTTTTCGTTTTTTTAACTCAGCTCCATTTATGTATGAGGCTGCAGCTCTTCAGAACCGTATGTTGCAGCTAAATTGTGCTTTCCCCTAGTAGCAGGATATCATTTTTTTTTTTAACACCATGTTATTTACTGGTCCCTTGGTTATACAAGAAAACTAAGAATCTCACACATGTTAGCAATTGTAGCTCCAGTTGCTAAAGATTTACTACAGGCAAGCATAAGTTTACAAGTCCTTTAATAGACCTCATCTCTTCCTGGTGATGTAGCAGAAGTATATCTGGGCCTGAATCTTCTGCCTGTTCTAGAGGTGGACATGCATTTGTATGTAAAGTGCATGTGTGTGCATGTGGTGTGTGTGTGCGTGTGTGTGTGTGTGTTGATCTGAACGAGTACATCATCCAAGAGAATAAAGCTTTACAATTTTTAAATGTTGTTATGTCTTTAATATTTTCACTGGTGTTACATGTTTGTGATCATTTTCCCCCTGCAAACGTAGCTTTCGTTACGAAATCCAGTCATGCAATGTGTATGCTTTAGAGACAAGGCTAAGGCTCTGTCAGAGCACTTATCCACAGGTGTAAAAATGTTGTGATTAAAAAGAGACTGCACATTTAAGTAGGAGTAATTAGAAGTGAATTCTTAATTGCAAAGTTACACAAGCATTTATGCTTTGCTTTTCGATCCCAAGCCTTTGAAAAGTGTTATATAAATGCAAATTGCTTGTCATATCATTCATGCTGTGTATTCATGACATTGAAAATGTGCATTCATACTGAACTAAGTTTAATAATAAAATGTTAAATATGAAGTGTCTATTAAATAGAGCTATATTTCCATCAGCCAAGAAAAGTGAATTTCTATATTTTCCTTTTTAACACGTACCTGTGCTGATGAGATGCAAGTTCTGTCTTTACAGCTGATTAAGAGAATGATGTAGAAAAATAAAACTCTTCAAATTGATTAAACTACAAAACAGTAAACAGTTTTTAAAAATGTTTTTATTGTAGCTTCACATCATTTAAACTAGACAGTTTGTGAATGCAAACCACGTGCTAGTTGTAATACATTCACTGCCTGTTAGTCATCGAAAGACCTTCTTCCAGGGCTCATACAGATGGTAATTCATGAGTTATCAGAATATTCTCTTTCTATAAATATTTCAACCTTTGTTTTGAATCCTTGATATAATCCCCACATTGGAAGTTTGTGTTGTGGACTATAAAATGTAACTTTTATGAATACTAAGATTTAAAACCACATGGGAGAGCAGTAAGAGTCTAATCCTCTCAAATGGATGCCATAAAATGATAGCATCAGGTTCCACTACACCTTTATGTTTCATGTATTTGCCAACAAAAAGAAATTATTTTAGGGCAGTGCTTCTTAGCCATTGCTGTGTCATTGGTCATTTGAGAATCTTGGGAAAGTTTAGATTCTGATTCAGTAGATTTGAAGTAGGGCCTGAGATTTTAAATTCTAAAAATCTTTTCTTTTCTTTTTTTTTCTTTTGATGCAAATGCTATTGGCCTATAGACCATAATTTGGAATAGTAAAATTTCCTGGTACAGGTTTGCCAACGTTTTCTGTAAAGAACCACATTTATTAAGTATTTTAGTATTTTAGCCTTTGCAGGCCACAGGGTATGTGTCACAACTAGTCAACTCTACCACTGAAGTACAAAAACAGCCGTAGTTAATACATAAATGGATAAGCATGGCAGTCTTCCAGTAAAACTTTATTTACAAAACAAGAGGAGAGACAATAAGATTCCTTGACTATAGTTTGCCAACACCAGTTTTAGGGAATTGGGTGTTCTCCTAAGCAATTCATCACTACTCTAAATTTCACCTCTTCAGAGTTAACACAGCAGAGACTAAATTAAATTTTTAAATGATCTTCGATGACCATAAGGCTCTGGAATTTCCAAATGTAAATTTATATAGGCCCCATTTACGTTAATCTGTCTTCCTTTTTCTTTATTTCCTGATATCATCTTCTCCTTTCCTCATTCCCCATGTTAAAGAGCTCCAAGGCAACATAAATATTAGACAATATTTAATATATTCATAGAATCCTCAAGAAACTCCGTGAAGAGTAGGGCTGTAGAGTAATAGAGTTCCTTTATTCATTGGGCAATGTCTCCCTTGTTTATTTTTCCACCTAGCAAATTCTCAAATAAAGCCACACAATTAATTAACCAGACTGTGTTGGATACCAAAGTTGAAAGATTTGATCAGATTATTCACATTCAATCCTTTTCCCTATCTCGATCAAGAGCAGAGTTCACCTCCTGGACAGAACTTTTTATCTTTCCAATTACTGAGCCTCCCTCAGTTCTTCCAATGGCTGTGTCATTTGACATATCCAGGGCTGACATTTCATTAAATTGATCAGGTAGACAGTTTTACATTTTCTATGCCAGAGTGAGCAACCTCAGTACCAATTTCTAAAGTACCCTTTACTTTTTTTCTACTTGTCAGGAGAAATAAAATGAAGGAATGTGCCAAATTGTGTTTGGAATATTTAACATTGATAACTATGAGGACTGTTAATATTATAATACAATACTAGGCCATTAATATGGCATTTTTATTAATTTGACTACTAAATAGTCAAGAATCTTGAAATAATTTACATGTAATTCTTATTTAAAAAGAAAATATAGCAGTTAAGCAGTGTTAGTAGAAATAATGGATTAGAACAGAGTTGGAGAAACTATTGCTTGAGGGCCAAATACCACTCAGTTCCTATTTGTGTATGTCCAGCAAGCTAAAACTGTTTTTTGTGGGTTTTTTAAAATTACTTTTCTAAATGGTTGGGGGAAAAAAAGATGAATAATATTTTATAACACATGGAAATCACATAAAAATTAACTTTCACTTTCCATAAATTAGGTTTTATTGGAACACAACCATATCTATTTGTTTGTGTATCCTCTGTATTATCTATGACTACTTTCGCCCTGCGATGGCAGAATTGATTAGTTACAACAGACTTCTGTGGCTCTCAAAGCTTAAGACATTTACAGTCTGTCCATTTACAGAAAAGACATCAATGACCTCTAGGTTAGGTGGAAACATAAACTGCCCTGTGACTTACAGCTAGGTACTTTACTAAAACTTGATTACTCTTAACATCAGTGAATTATTCAAAGAAAGCAGAAGAATGAGCACAGTGGAGGTGGTATTTGGAAGAATGGAAAAAAAGAAACTGGTTAGAATATCTGGATTTTGTTTAGTTTACAATATGATAACAGTTTTAAAAAATTAACGCAACGCATGCTCATCTGCTCGCCCAGCTCACTGTTTGAAGAGCTTTATGGGCCTTATGGTTACTGTCACAACTAGTCAACTGGAATATCTCTCACAACCATTTGAGCTTGGCACTATTGTTGTACTCATTTTGGAGATAAGGAGTTGAGACATAGAGAGGTTAAATAACTTACTCAGTGTCACCCAACCAGCACATGCAAAGTCAAGCTTTGAACAGAGACAATTTGGCTCTTGAGATCAATGTTTTAACCATACAATACAGTTCACTAACACTTTGCAAAGATAGTACCAATTTTCTTACATATTTTTGGTCATTCACTAATGTGTATGTGGGCAACTATCCATTTGTTCATGATCTCATGACCTTCTGGTCTGAGTGTGGTCTTGGTTAGTTTGAGATGAAATGGAATTCCTGTAGATTATTAATGTCACCGAGGTGTACACTTCTTTTAAAATCGATTCTCATATTTCCCTCAGTGTTGAGTGACGGAAATAAAATGGAAGCAGGCAGGTTGAAGTTTAATACAAGTAAAATGGAAGTTTTGGGGGAATCTGAAGGGCATTCTATACTGAATTGAAGTCCTTAGAGAGCAAAACTGATTTAGGGTAATGCCTCAAAAAAGAGACACTTTGTATTATATGTTGCATAGCACACCAATTGTTACTTTTCTCTTTACCTGGTCATCTCATTATAATTCTGAAAGGCTGAAAACCTTTACTTAAATACATTTTTTATAATGCCATAGGTATGTATGTATGCATACATAAAATCAGGTGAGCAGGTGGCTTAGTCAGGGCTTCGTTACTGAAACTAGATGTGTCACCAGCTTTTTCCTTCACTAAAAATTCAGCTAGCACAGAGAACAATAGGCCATGTGTGTAAAGCAATTAGTGTTATCAAGGCCTGAATAATCACTTAAATCCCAAGTAAGCTACTTTAGAGTGGATTATTTATTTACCCTTGACTTATTTTACTGTCTGGTGGGATTTCTTAGGGCTTAGAGAGACTACATGCTGCTGGTAGTAGCCGTTGTCTTTATGCAAGTCCACTGTTGGAATGAAAATCTACTGGGATACTTGTCTTTCTCTGTCTGACTTATTTCACTTTAGCAGAATACCCTGGAGTTCACTTCGTAAGGTACATAAAGGTCTGATCACTATGTCGTATACCTGAAACTAATATAATATTGTATCTCAACTGTATTTGAAAAGTAAATTAAAAAATAAATAAATAAAATCTGTTGGGATAGACCTGGGTAAATTGTAACGTGAAAAGGGTCTTTTGTTTGGATTTGAGGAAATAACAAGGACAGTGCTTTGAATTCTCTGTGTATTTTCTTTCCCCTATTGAATCATAAACTTCTTCTGCTGAACTTCAGGCAGGTCTGTTTACAGAGGCCTTTGCCCAAATGATTTGTGGGGGTCTTTTAAGTGGGTAATTGAGCATTCAGTTAGAAGCTTTATTTTGATAGTGGGCTAATAGGTTAATTCTGTATTCAGAAATGCATTCCCTAGTGTAGAATATATATATATATGGCCAAAAGAATGTGTACACATTTTAAGAAAGGAAAAAACTGTATTAAAATTGTAATACTCAATATACACCAATAATAAAAGATGAATACAAGTCACGTTTGACTTCCGCAATTCCAAGAGGTGCTCAATGTGGTTACCATCAGCGTCCGGACATCTCTGATTGCTGCAAGCTACTGCTTGAGGATAGATAACAGCTCTTAAAATGTGTATACATTGTTTTGGCACCCCTAGTATATATTTTAAATAATGAGTTGTCAAGCCAATTTCCATTTTCAAGGCATTTTGCTTTCTCCCAATGGCAGGCACTTTTGGTAAACAGATTGTGTTATTCAACTGAAGTCATTTCTTCATCCACCCCAGGAATCTTGTTTCTCCTCTAAACAGGAAACTTAAATGTGATATTTATCATTCACATGAAGGCTGTGGGAGCTAGCATCAAGTGCTTATGATTATACTTAGATGATAAAAAATGTAATGAAAGTCTAGTAGAGTTTGCTTATTACTGTTGGCCTCAAGTTCAGCATCATTTAAATTCAAACAGCACTGCCCTCTGCTATGAAAAATCATCTGAAGGGCAAAGAATTGTCTCTAGGGCTATTCATTGATGTCCATTAAACCTTGGTGGAGAACAGATTTCCACTAACAGTATGAAAGGGAAAACCAGAGTGTTTTGTGGAAAACTACTCATTTCAATAAATAATTTCCAAATGATTTCATTAGATAATTGAGGCTTTTCAAATATGAATTTATAGAATTGGGGCAGAAAGATGAATAGTGACATTTAGTAATGCCTCACCACGATAACAGCCTTTGTTGCCACTCTGAAATTGAACATATAATTATTAAAGCCCCATCATCTTATTTTATTTTATTAGGGGTCATGGTCTATTAAGTTTCCTACATCCTGATGAAAATGTGAATTTTTATTTAGCAGTACTGTGAATAGCACAAATCTAATACTGGATTTGATTTTATTAATCAAAGGAAGACAGCCAAGACTGACAGACACACACACACACACACACACACACACACACACACCAATAAGCAAAACAACACAACCAAACAAAGATATAAGGAAAAGAGAAAACATTGGAAGGGAAAAAAACAATTCCTCTGCTTCTGTCTTTCTTAAAAATTGATGAATATTTGTATAAATGATATCTGACTTCTTTGGCAAAAACCATACATTCTTAGAGAATGTTAGGAAGTAACATTTGAAAGTATAGGTGGAATGGTTAAAAAAACAACTGTCTATTTCTTTAATTTTTCCCTCTTTAAAAATATGAAAGTGTTATTTTTGTCATTGACTTGGTAATCATGAGCAGTTATCATTATATTAGTCATTTATCACACGTTTGCCTTAATTCTCTTTCAAATGAAATGTGAATAATGGTATTTACCCTATTTACCTCATGAGATTGTGACAGTGTCAAACAAAAGATCTCCTCAAATATATCAACATTATTTCAATTTGTTTGCAAGCTACTCCAAAATATTTAAATAAACTAAATATTTTCTTTAATTTTCTTGAGAAACACCCAAAACTGCTTATTGACCAAATTCAGATCAGTTCAGTTAAGCCGTTATTTCTGGTTCTCTCTCAAAGAAAATAATGAAAAGGCAAGAAAACAGGTGTCCACATTTACATATGATTTAAGAAAAATGGATAAATTTTCTCAAGTTTTACAACACTTTCCCATCAGCCCCTGATCTGATGTCCCCTTATCCCTGTGTGCCACTAAGTTTTACTGCCATCCAAATAAAAAACAAATTTACTATCTGTCTCCATTTAACATTTGCCCTAACATGTTTGGTCTAATATCCCATTAGACCACTCTACTTAGGTAATTCCTTATTTATTACCACCCAGGTTACAATTTTCTTTTCAGTTTGCTCCTTGTCTTTTCTAATTAGATCATTGAGCATAGAGTCTCTCTCTCTCTCTCTCTCTCTCTCTCTCTCTCTCTCTCTCTCTCTCTCCCCCTCCCTCCTTCTCCCTGTCTTTCTCCCTCTCCCTCTTCCTGTCCCTTTTCATCCCCCTCCCTCTTCCTCTCGCTCCATCTCTTTCTCTCTCCCTCCCTCCATTCCCTGAAGAACTAGCTGATTAGCCCATACTTACAGTCATGTCATGCCATCTTGTCCATCAGCTAGCCCCAAAGTGAAACAAATTGCAGCCAAGTAGGCATCGTGGATAAGCTCAATTACCTCTTCCACTTGACAAAGCTCATCTTCCGTTTTGAAATACAGTGTACTGCAAATAACTGAGAAATAAAATGATGAAAGGTAAAATTAGGTAATACAAGTACAATGTTTTAATCTATACACAAAATCTGGCTTTTACTCTGTTGAAAGCTTTCTATTTTTAAAGAAGTTTTCATATGAAAAAACACCTAAAATTATGATTAATCACTTTAGTTTAATAATTTTCTCTCAGAGAAAGACAAATACTATATGATTTCATGCATATGTTGAGTCCAAAACACAAAATAAACAAACAAAACAGAAACAAACTCATAGATACAGTGAACATTCTTATGGTTGCCAGATGGGAGGGAATTGGGGAGATGGGTGAAAAGGGTGAAGGGATGAAGAAGTACAAAGTGGTGATTACAAAATAGTCACAGGGATGTAAAGTATAGCATAAGGAATGTAGTCAAGAATATTGTAATAACTATGTATGTGTCACTTCTAAAGTTATATAAATGTCTAATCATTATGTTGGATGCCTGAAAAAACTAATATTATATTGTATGGCAACTGTAATTAAAAGCTAAAAAATTACTTGAAAAGAAGAATTTTCTCTCATACTCCTTGAGAGCAGATGCAGCGTTTATTTCTCTAAACCACCTCATTACTACAGTGTTAGCAAATTTCTCTCTCCCGCCCTCTCTTCGTTCCTTCCCTTCTTTCTGACTCGTCTCTGCATCCTTGTGCTTCTGCT
The DNA here is from genome assembly GCF_036562045.2 of Rhinolophus sinicus. Taxonomy (NCBI): domain Eukaryota; kingdom Metazoa; phylum Chordata; class Mammalia; order Chiroptera; family Rhinolophidae; genus Rhinolophus; species Rhinolophus sinicus. Next base: position 74,121,529 of record NC_133751.1, read on the forward strand.
CAGACTCTGTACTCTCTTGCTCTCTCGCTCTCTCTGTCTCTGGAGTAAAACTTCTCCTGAACAACACCACAAAACCATGAAGATAATGAACATCTAGAGACTACAAATGGTGAAGGTGTGGAAGCGATTTGGAAATCAAATTTACATATTTATCTCTTTTATTAGTTCACAATTGAATTGATTTAGTTCATGTTATTAAAGGGTTCAAAAAATTGTATTATGGGTTTCAATGTTTTCTACTTAGCTTTGGTTTTTACTTTTCGTTTTTTTGATGAAGTTTTAGTGCCTCATTTAATCTATAAAAATTATGTTAAGTTATTATCAATAACACTAGTTGACAAAGTAAAATAACTTGAATCAATATTAATTCATGACATTAATTCACTGACCAGAGGAGGTCAGATAGTCATGGTTCTTAAAACTGAAATATCTAGTTTCTTGCCTTTAGACAATGTCGCTATGACCATTTTATATATGAGGCAACTAACCATGTGGGTAAACAGAACATATTTGTTCCATTTCAAATCCAAGTTCCTCATGATATATGAATCATCCTAAACTATTCTTCAAACTTATCATTCAATCTCTGCTTGAACAACTGTAGAGGGGAGAAAATCATCTTCACATTGTTTATAAATTAATCATTAGAAACGTCATCTTTATATTGACCTAAAATTGACTTCCTTCCTCTTCCTGGTGGTGCAATCATGTTGCCAAAACTAGATGGCGGCCATATCTGGTGGATTATTTGTTTCAAGATGGTCAGGAGCAGATTTTTCATGGGAAGCAGTTTCTGACAGTCATATGCATATATATCACACATTATATTTGTTAGAAGTATTTAAATGAAGGCTTCAATCCCTCCCTTATCACCAAAATTTGGATACGTATAGCTGCCAAAGACTTCCACTTCATTTTAATTAACAACAGTTGAAAAAGAGGCTTCGCAAGTATTTGCCCTACTTATCATTCTTTGCTATTTCAATTGTCTAAGAGACTATAAACTGGTAGCAGAGCTCCTGTTGGTCCTGCTCACAGATATATCTCTAGAACTGCATTGTTCAATATGGTAACTACTAGTCACATGTAGCTATGAAAAGTTATATTTAAATAAATTAAAATTAAATAAAATGTAAAATTCAGTTTCTTGGTCATACTGATTACACAGTAAATCCTGAATTGCCACATGTGGTTATTGATGACCATAGTGCATAGTGAAGGTTTAGAAGTTTTATCATTACAGAAAATTCTACTAGAAAACATTGTTTTAGAGCCTAGCACAGTGCTTAGAGAAAATAAATAAATATTAACTGAATTAACTTATTAGTCAGTCTTTAAGGGGCAGAAATAGCACTTATTTTGTGTTCACAATGGGGAGGTAGATTTTGGATTCCAATATAGGCATGTGTGAAAGAAGTCTCAATGCAAAGTAGCAGGTGCCAGGTCACACAAGGACTATAAGTAGCCCTTATAGTCTACTTCCTAGACCAGAAAGACAGACAAGAATTATCATATTCTAAGAATGACATTTCATGAGACCTTGTGACTATTGATAGGCATTCAAGAAATGGTGGTAGTCGTGGGGACCTATCTTAGTTTGTTCAGGCTGCTTTAGCAAAATACCATAGATTGGATGGTTTATAAATTAAAGAAATATATTTCTCACAGTTCTGGAAGCTGGAAATCCAACATCAGGGTGTCAGAGTGGTCAGGTGAGGGCCTTCTAGTGAGGTGCAGATTTCTCCTTGTATCCTCACATGGTATCAGGGGTAGGGACATCTGTCAGGCTTCTTTTATAAGCACACTAGTCCCATTCACGAGGCCTCCACCCTAATCACATTCCAAGGCCCTACCACCTAATACCGTCACCTTGGAGGTTAAGTTTCTGCACAACAATGTTGGGGAGGCACAAATGTTCATACTATAGCAGGACCTTTTACAAATCATACTTCTGATAACTTCTTTGGCTAACTAAATGAGATTGAGAAGCAAGCTTTCAATCAAACGTGAATGTAAGATAATAGTAAAGGGACTATAGAAAAAATTGTTAAAGAAAGATGTTTTTAATTAAATGCTCTTTCTTTACCTTTTGCTCATGCTGTATTTTTTTTTTTAATTAAATTTCCAAGATACAGTTGAAGGCCTGTCACTCCATCTTTAGTTCACATTGTTCTTTAGATGCAATGCCACCCTGTTAATACACAATATTGTGCACTGGCCACAGACCCCAAAATAATAGAATTTATTATTTTCTTGTCATTGATGAATTTTAACCAGTATTACTGTCTGTTTACTGTTTATAACTGTTTCCTTTAGGGGTCTAATATTGAAACAAGGAGAAGGAAGTGATAAAATGCTTTCGACATGGTGCTTGTAGTTTCAACTGAGGTGAAGAGAACATCTTAAGCCACAAATTAAGGAGAACGATAATTGAAGCATGACAATTTGAAGAAAAAAATACGCATTAATCTTTCTCCTAGTATTCTTTCATCTAAGAAATTCTCTAATCTAGCAGAAATGTTAAAATGAGAGAAAATTGATAGAAAGGAGCACTGAAGTCACTTAGCCAAAATTTCTCACTGGATGGAAGAGGACATTGAACCACCCGATTTTCCAAAGTCTCAGCAGCTAAAGTAAAAAATCCTTGACACTTACAGGGGTGCTAGGTAAAAAGGATTTTTGAAGTGAATTCTTGTATCAACAAATATTTACTGAGAATCTGTAAGTGTCAAGCTAATGAGGACTTTGATTCAAAGATGAAACAGATACAGTTTTAAAGAACATATAAGTTAAGATAATTGTGTCAATTTTCCCTGTCTCAGAAACATGCTTTTTAGCATCTACTCTTATCAAAGATAATACGAATGTTTATGACTTAAAAGTATCTGCTTCATCCTGTTTAACTGACATTTTATAAAGTCAAACTCACCAGACTTCAGAAATAAAACAGTGTTAAACTAGTAATTGCTCTAAACACTTAGCAAAAATATGCCCTGGCAGACTTATATCCACAAATGCATCCCTGGTGAAAGATTGGCCAACAAGAGAAGTTGTTGACTCTTTGCGATGCAGCTCTGAAATCCAAGATTACTATTTAGAGACCAATTTTCATTGGAGAATATGAAGATGCTTTCATTCATTCACTCTTTCATTCATCAAATATTAATTTGGTACCTAGCATTTAGGGATGAGATAGATGCTTGGGATTCAATGGTGAACAAAACAAGCATTCCTGCTCACCAGGAGCTTTTTAGTAGAAGGAGTCATAAAGTTTAAAATACATATTATGCATAAGTTTTTTAGATGTGTTAGAAGATGATAATTGGCAAAGAGTATATAGGTGGGGCGAGATGAGGAGTGTTAGGAATGGCGAGTGAGTGGGGGGTTCATATTTAAATGGAATTGTAAGAGTTAGTCTTATTAATGTCTTCTAGTAAGCGCTTGAAGAAGAGTGGATCACCCATGTTACAGTTTTGAAGAAGGTTCTGGACAGAAAGAACAGCCAGTGTTAATGTCTTCACATCACAGAGAAGCCAAAGGAAGTGGAGTAGAGTGAGTGAGAGAGAGAGCATCAGAAGAGCTGAGACCAGAGAGGTAGCAGGTGCCAGGTCACACAAGATCACTGTGAGGACTTTTATCTTACAGTGAAACGTGGAGCCATTTCAGGGTCTTAAGCAAAGGAGAAGCATGATCGTGATTCCCATTTTTACTTAAATGTTGTGGGAACAAATTATGTTTTTTTGTTCATCCATAATAAATATTATGTAAATTGCATTTTAAAAGAGGTATGGAACTCACATTCAAGTTAAAGTTACATCGCTCATTCAATAATAAATATTTATCAATAATTAGTCTTATTAATGTTTTAATTATATCACCTGCTATATGCCTTTGTAGAAACTTCCTGGTTGAAAATTTTTATGCCAGATTTAATGCTTTTCAAACATTTACTCAAGTTTGGGTATCTATATTTCTAATTCAATATTATTTGTGTGAGGCTATTCAATAGTATGTCTCCAATGAAGATAGGTGAGACCTGACAAAAATCAGGCAATGAACTTATTGTCAGTTTTACTATTCCCTGTGAGTAAATTTTGAGTGCTACCTTTATGTCTACACCAAGAGAAACTGAAGAAAAAAAATCAGATGGAAAAAAGCCTTTAGGAAACATAGGTAAGGACAATGTTAATTTTTCTTAAAGAACCTATCAACAAAGATGGTTTGTCTCATTTCTACTGAACACATATTGGGGAAAATTAGTCAGACAAAATCAAACCATCACCAACAGAGCAATCTGACAAAATGAGCCTATTCTGAGACATCTGCAAATTGTTTTCATCTTAAATTTTCTGTTAAATCATTCTAAGATAGCTGGCTATCATTAGCATGACCATATACTTTAGGAAAAGGCGGAAGCAAGTTTCTGCAAAGAAAATGCGTATAGTACTAATGCATCCTTACTCAAAACATGTTATTCCTTAAATGTGTTGTGCTTGCACAGCACTGTTTGATCTGATCTGACTTTCTTTACTTGTCTTTAACACCCTTTCTTTCACTCCTCTTTATTTTTACTGTAGCTACACAGTAAAGCAATTTATCACAAAAGACTAGTTTTACTTATTTGACTCCAGAATTCTGGCTTAAAGACTTACTGCCTGCGTTTAAATTCTGGCTCATTTGTGGGTTAGTTTGGAGATCTTGGGGAAAATTTTGAACCTGTCTTAGCCGTCTCTTCTCCCCTGTAAAAGGCAGTATCATAATATCAGTCTTTAAGCATATTTAAGATGAGACAATCCAGGTTGGTCACCAGTACAGTCTCTATTACACGTAAGTGCTGAGTAACTTTTAGGTATTAGTATTATCTTCCATCTAACAATCCATGTTACTTCTTATACCTAGATTAATTTTTATAAAGCATTAACATCTCAGATAAAAGACTTTCAAGAAGTTCTCTTTTCTTATACAATAAAATGCTCTTTCCTTAGACTTGTATTATAAGTCCCTATGGACTAGTATGGCCCTATGGCCCTAGAATGATCTAGATTCTAACTAGTTTTCAATAAATATTTCCTACATTTTTTCTCCAAGTCTATCCTGACCAGGTGGATATGTATCCTCTTCCTAAGCCAATTCTCTACCAAGTACCATGCATACGTCCACCTCCCTTCCTTTACTCACACAATTACTCCCACACCTAAAATGGATTTTGTTTTCCTCTGCAAGACTGAATCCCATTCATCTTCAAGGGATGGTTCTAGATAAGTTTCTTCTATGAAGTTATCACTGCCCTTCTTCCTTAAAAATCTACAGTACTCTACTGCTTTTCTATTCATTTGTCATGTATCATGTGTTGTTACTATTTGACTTTTTGTTGTTGTTTTTGATCATCATTAATCCTCAGGTACTTTGGAAGCTCCTAGAAATGAAGGACCATATTTTTCTGTATAAACGATAAAGGGTGGCACTATATTTGGCACCGAATCAAACCCAAATTTGGATCAATGTATTGTTCCTAATACAATAGTCGACATAGTCTGTATGTTAAATTTGATTCTGGTGAAGTGATGAGTGAATTTTTCTGAGAGCAGTGCAGATATGTGTCATACTAAAAAGCAAGGGCAGTAAATCATTGAGACATTCATAATGGAAGTCTTGGAAAAGATGTTTTATTAAAGAGATAGCATCTTTTTATATGAATATACTTTTAGGTATTATTGCTACAACTTGATTTGGAACCAGGCAGATACTGATAATTTATGTTGATTGTGATACCTAATATAAATAAAATCATTAAGTTAAAATCTTCCTTACTATGAGAGAGAGGGAGGGAGGGAGGAAAGGACAGAGGGAGACAGAGAGACAGAGAGAGAGAGAGAGAGAGAGAGAGAAATATGGCCTCAAGGAATATAAGAAAACATATTTTAAGGATAAATTGTTGAAAAACACTTCTAGAAGATTATGTATTATACATATTTTTTCATTTTCAGAAGAGTTGAACACAGCTTCACTTCCTATATAGACCAGAGGTTCAAAGTTTCCCCATTTTGGCTGTTTTCCCATTTGTCAAAATGCTTGCTAGAAATTACAGATCTACTAAGTCTGTTGACCCTGATTATAAAATCTCTGACTACTACACAGTGACCAGCCCAGTGCTGTTTACTCTAGATCTTCAGTTATTTCAATGGAAAAGGACTTATTTTAAATTTCTTTATGTAAATAGAAAAATAATTGAAGTGAGGATAAATTTTTCACAGTTATGTCTCCCTCTATCCCAGTAAAAGAGCAAAGAAAAATATACAATATGTTTATTAAACAATGTGTTTATTCTATACCAACAAAAATGGATAGAAATTAAGAGGTATATATCCACTTTGTTCCATAGTTACTAACATTTTCAGGGAACTGTGCAATTTTAATGGTTTTAAACATGAACTCATCCAAATGTTTGGCTAATTACCATCTGCATTAATGACATATATTAGCTCATTAGGCATTATATAATTTTGGTTGCTTTTACATTGCTGCAAATTCTAGAAACAACCACATGCATTATAAATGTTTTTCTGTAATTTGTTAACCGAATATAACTCAAGTTCTAGTTTTATTTTCACTTTAAATCTTAAAAACTCATGATTGCTGTTGTCATTGGGCTGTGCTTTTCAAAATTCAATTCCAGGGTTAACCATCAACTATTTTTCTCAAAGCATTTTCTCTGAGTTTTGTTTTGATTTGTTTTATAAAATGATTATATTGTGATCCATTGTTGATTAACTTTAAACTTTTTATTTTTTATTTTTTATTATTTTTTATTGGGGACTACTGGGGAACAGTGTGTTTTTCCAGGACCCATCAGCTCCATGTCAAGTCGTCGTTTTCAGTCTAGTTGTGGAGGGTGCAGCTCACTGGCCCATGGGGGGAATCAAACCGGTGACCTTGGTGTTATGAGCACTGTGCTCTAACCACTGGGAAAACGGGCCGCCCAACTTTAAACTCTTAAAATGAGTTATATCTGGACCATATTGAAATACATCACATTGAGCTGATATAATTTAATATTAACTAATTTAATTTAAGTTATAAATGCATAAATGTTTAGACATAGAAATTTCTCTACTAAGAATTATCCTATAAATGCATTTGCAGAGGCATGCAATATATATATATATATATATATATATATATATATATATATATATAATCATATTTATTTATATAATTACATCTAAAAATAATAATTATATATAAACATATCCATGAATACCTATATTTCTATTCACAGGGTATGTCAAAAGGAACATACAAAAATTATTAATAATTAATTTCTTCACATTTTAATCAGACTGTCCAAATGACCTTTAAGAATAAGAATTAGGCAGTGTAGGCTCAGGAATGGACTAGATTTTAATCTTTCATTTCTCCTATATTATTTAAAGAATTTATTATGAGAATAAATTTATTTATAATTAAATAACATTAACATAATTCAGTTAACACTTTTCACTTCTTTCCAGAAGTAAGAAAATACTGATAGATGTGAAATAAACATTTTCACATCAAGAAATAAAAAGACAGGAATTAGACTCCAGGATTTTTATCATTGTTTGTAAGAGTAAAAGGTGAATGCATTAAGGATGTGAATGTGTTGTATTCACTATTCAGAGAAAAGATTATGGTTGGCACTTTGTGACATTTTTTATAAGAGGACTGTAAAACTATGCAATTTCATAAATTTAAAATGACATTTGAAAGTATATCCTTCTGTATGATTGTGTGGCTTTGTTGTCCTACTGTCAGCTTTGATTGACACTTAATAATTAGATGTGGAGATATAAAGTATGGTGAGTTTTTTTTTTTTCTTTTTTCTTTTTTAAGTAGCTTGGATAAAGGTGGAAATTTTCAAATCTCCTCTCAGAATGCCTGAGCAGAATATCAAGATCACCAACTATCTTTTTTCCTATTTCTCTGAGTAAAAGGAGAGCTCTCTATGTTACAAAGGCAACTTATTAAAAGTAAGAACACCATATCTCTTTGAGTATTAAAAAACACTCTGAATGAAACATTGGTTTGCTCTCCTAATAGTCATATTTAGAAATAAAATTTCTCCATTTTAATCAGACTATCCATATGAACCTATTCATAATATTCATAAATAGCTTATGAAACTAATGTTAAACAATGTCCATATTATATAGAAAATAGGGATTTCCATTACTTCATGAATCTAAAAAGAAAGATATCAGAATAAAACCTTGAATGTGAGTGTAGGAAATAGCAACTTTTTAAGGTTTGTCCTTAAGCACATTAAGTTAATGATTGCTAAAATTCTTATGTATTTTGGACAGCTCTGTGATTATGTGGAGAATTCTATTGATGGATTCCTTTTTTTTTCTATCCAATGCAAAACAATATTTTTGGTGAAAAAATAATTTTTTGAAGAAACTATCTCTTAAAGTTCTTCTACCTTATTATTTTAAGATCCTTGCTAACTTAATTTTTTTCTGGTAAAAGAACTTCCATAAAATCACCTTTCTGCTTATTCTCATTACTTTGCCATTTTTGTTGGCTTTAGAAAGCCACAAAAAATACCTTGATTATAATAATGTTTGTGCTGTTGTAACAACCTCATATTTATATAATTCAAGTTTTTGGGTTTCTTGCTTTCCTTTTTTTATTACTGCTTTAAGCAGATATGCCTTCATATTACTGTTTTCATCTGTTCTTGATATCTTCCCTAATGTTTCCTAACATGTTGTCTAAGTAATCACAAGGAAAATAATTTTCAGAAATTACTTAAGTGTTTAAAAATCAAATATGTCTAGTAGTATTTTGAAACCTTTTGTTTATAACATGTAAAACTGAATGTGGTGATTTTTTCTGTTAAGTTCAGATCAGATCTTAGACTTGTGTTTTTGCTGCTAATCATTATTTATTTGAAAATTGAAAAAGATAAATTGGATTTCACATGAGACACATTGAAGTCATATTTCATATGAGAAAGCTAAGGTTGAATAAAATAGGAGGAAAGAGAGAAAAATGAATTAATAGAATGATGTACTTTTTTTCCTTGTAAATACCTTTTGTGTTGAACGACTAGGATTCTTTATGGCTAGATTCAGACTCTGGGCTTTTTCCATGGTTTTGATTGTCTTCCAGTTTTCCCTTGAGGAAAGTGGCCTCTTCAAGACACCTAATCATGCTTCTAGAGCCTCCATGTATGTCCATAAGGTATTGGTGATATTACGCTATTAAATGAGAGGCTCTGAAAGTGTTTATATTCACCCATTTAAAATTTTCACTCATACTGATATTCTATTTAACAATTTGTAAAGATAAGACCTACTTTGAAAACATATGCTATTTTTGAGGGTCATACTGGTTTAAGATATTCCATAGAATCTTCTTAGATTGACTCTCTTGAGAAAGTGGGATATAATACTGAAAGAAACTGAAAATGGATGAAAAAACACTTATGAAGAATATACTCAATCTAATCAATGAGGCTGCAAAATACAAAGTTACTACCATCCTTGTAGATCAGGTTTGAGGTACACGAATTATTAAGTCTATTTTCTGGCGAGAAATGAGTGGGGCCCATCAGTGTACCTGGGCGCAGTCTAAGCGCAATGCAGCTAGTGCTGGTATAGAGCCCACTGCAGACTCCTGAGTGCAAGAGAAGGCGTCGAAACAGACTGGCAGTACTCCCTACAGCGACAGAAGAGCATCTCCTTTGAAGAATTGCACTGTTTGCCCCACGACATTTAACATCCGTTTCAGGCTCAGTACTTGAAGTTTATTGTTTGCATTTGAAATCTAGTTAATCCACTGGAGCTACGGTTGCTAGGAAACTAGCATTATTTGGAGGCTGCTTTACCATCTCCCTTCTAGTCACAACCTTAATTGGAAGAGCCATCAGGTTGCAAAAGTTTTTACTGCTGTACTTCCCCCATTGAGAGGTCATTGAGACTAAAGACCACTCTTTCAGCATTTTCCACTTCACTATATTAAAAAACCGGTTGTGTAATACATTCCTTTGTGGTCTTGATTAAATTGCCTCTTAAACAGACCCTTACCTCTCCCATTGCACTTAGCATTTTTAAAATTCTTCCGGTGCCGATTTCCATTGTGAACAAAGCAGTTTATTTCTTCCTCCTCAGGGGAAATTGTTGATTTATGAGAGCAACTAAAGGGTTAATATTTACATTTGGCAATTTAAATACCAGAAACCTTTAAAGAAGAACTAATTAGTCATATAAATCACAACAGTATTCTTTTTACTGGTTTTCTCAAATTGACAAAATTTTGGGTCCATTGGGCAGACATTTACTATTTCCAGTCTGAGGCTTGGGATAGTTTCTTTGTTGCCGTTTCTTCTTTTTACACCCCCTCTAAAATAATGTTATTTTCTCAAGTTGTTAGGGTGTGACGCTACCAATTTCCTGAAATGGTGGGAATATGAGCTTCCAAATCAATATTCTCAAAAGGTTGGGTAGAGCTTAATAGCCTGAGAAAATAATATCAGTAAATTATGCAGGCTGTCATCTATACCAGTCACGCAGATTACAGAATCTTAGATTAGCATTTATCCAAAGCATAGAAGAAAGAGATTATAAAGACTTTTAATGTATTTCACATCACTTTATTATAAACTTGCTGAATTTTCAAGAAAAGATATGTGGGAATGTGTTCCGGGCCACATCTAGACATGGCATATGAGGGGAGAGCTAGACAGTTTGCTAGTATTTCAGGGTATCAGAGGATAATTCATTATCCAACAAGTATTTGTTGGCACCTAACAGGAGATTTGCTAGTGGCCAAGGTTAGAATGAAAAAGCAATTATGCTTTCTTTGCTAAAGGATTTTTTATTACAGTGAAAGGGGAAAAATACATGTACAGAAGAAGCATGTAAAAACCTAAGAATATATTTATTGAGGACAAGGATTACGTGCATCCCTAAGCTGAAGAGGAGGTTATGCACATGCTTTGCCTATCCTGGACTGCCAAATATTACATACTCATGATCTAATATAATCATTTGGGCATATAAAGAATGAAAACTATCTTAACAAGCATTTATTCCCCTCAAATGTTCCTCTTAAGAGCTTATATGACTCTTCCTAAGATATCAACATCGCTCAAAATATTTCTGAACATTTCTTTTACACTGCCTTCAAAGTCTGTCACTTACTTTTTTGAATATCCCTTATCATCACATACTTACAGACTTTGAAGTTGGATTTGGGTGTTGGAAACCATTTGAATATCATTTAAAGACAAGCCTGGTGTACATTATGGGTGATCCTTGATTATGGTTTTATTATAAAACTAATGTGATCCTAAATTACTGAGATACTAAAAAATTCTTTTCTATGTCCTGGAAAGCAATTTCCCCTAAAAAAAATTTAAAAAATAAAGATAATAATAATAATAATAATAAAAACATTTGCCAATTGACAACATGGTTAAAGATGTACACAATCTCAAAAGAGTCAACACTTTTATGCATGTATCAACTGGGCTTTTTCTGACCAACTATGTTTAATGTCTTTATAGACTCAGTGATTTAAAAAGTGATAGTATTTTTCACTTTCTTTTGGCTCTGAGGTAGCTCACAGTCAATTTGATGAGTTATATTAAAATAAATTTTGGTATTCATTTTTGGGTAACCTTACCCTGAATTCCAATTTCTATTTATTTATTTTTATTCTTTGCTTTTCTTGTTATCTATTTCTATGCTATTAAAGTGTATACATTTTATAAATTATTTCATATGTCTTTTCAATAAATGTTAGGTATAAATATATATACATTCTTCTTAACTTTAATGTTTTTTTATAAATACATTTCATAATAATTTATGGATTGTTATACATTTTTTATTGTAAGCAAATAACTTAGGGAAATGAGGCTAATTAGGAGATTGTTCAATGAAAGACCAGTGGAAAGGTAAAGTAGGTTATGCATTCTACCATCTAACTTAATAATAAATGGCTTTATAATTCCTTAGCACTTCATAACAGATTTACTAAAAATCTAGCATGATATTAAATAACAAGAAATTGATTTGCTAGATTCTACATTAGCAGTAAACAAGCAAGGTATATCTCCTAATTTCCAGAGCATGAGCATGTTTTGGAAGTCATAAGCACTATTTTATATACTTTATAACTAAGATATGATGTATTACAAAAGGATATGTTTTCAAAGCAAGAGAAAAAATATATATACACTTTGATACACACACACATACATGTTTAATTAGAAGTGCAAGCTATCATTAACTAATTTGGTCTGAAAGAATGGGGCTTAGTATCTTTGGACTTTTATGAATTATTGCAGTGTACACCTGAATTAGTGCCTCGGTGTCCATGGAAATATATGATGATAATGCAGTATTTGCAAATTATGTCTTTTAAGTAAGTTGCTTTGAGAGTCAGAAAATAGATCCCAATTCAAATCAACATTCAAGATCCATTTTCGTCTTACTTACGATAGCGTTACATGTTGGTGGTATTCTACATCTGAATCCTCACAACATGTTAAGCTTTATGAAAAACATTTTAATCAAATGACAGAACTACTCTAGGATTTTAGATACTAAGATAGCTGATTATATAAGGCAGCATGAGGATAAATTCTTTCTTACTTTCTGTATTACCCATAGTGATTAAGAGCATGGACTTTGGAGTCAGACAGATCTAGATTCATTACTTAACAAGTTATGTAATTTTTTTTGTTCAATTTCTTTACCATAAAATGGGGGTAATTACATTTATATCATAGACTTGCTTTGAAAACTATACATATATATATATGTATATATATATATATATGTATATATAAATTGCTTAGCTTAATAGGTTATCAATAAATATTAACTAATAGCAATAGTAGTTTTAATAGTAAAAGTAATAATAAAAGTAAGTAGCGATTACAGTAATTATTCTAGAAACAATTGAGGATTACATATTACATATTAAAATGTAAATACTAGACAATATTTCTCATATGCAAATGCTACTAACCTTGTGTTTCTATAAGACATATTGAACAGTTTGCTCTTATAGGTGCCGAGGATGAGGCACGCGAGCACAGGAAAGTACAATGGAAAGGCAGCAGAAATGAGGTCTGACTGTTTTGATAATGTTAACTGGGCTCCACTTCTCAGCTAGTGAAATCTACTTGAGACCACCCCAGCCATCTCCTTCTGCTGGCAATGTCTCCATGTCCCCTTCTCTGACCTCCTTCCTGGATATGAGAAGTGAGGTTATGGTCAGGAACAGGGGCTTGGAAGAAACAGAGGTGGATAGTGTGGGGGTGGGAGGCTCACTTGTATGCCTTTTACCTCCTTTTCTAGGTAAATAGGAAGAGTAAACAGACCTATTCTTGCACTTACTTTGGTTCATGGGGCCAGTCTCTGTCAAGGGCTGTTAGAAGTGGTCTGTGTCACTTGCAGGCCATAGCACTGAATTGCTAGGGTGAGCCCTCTAACATTCTCTTCCTTGTTTTGTGATCAAGGAGGCTAAGTGTTCCAGATGGTACAGCCACATACAGGGTGGCAGACCCCCTTATTACAAGTAGGCTTGTTATTTTGGAGATCTTCCTGGATTTAGAGCAGACCCTACGTGAACAAGAAATTTATCTTTGTTGTGTTACATCACAAGATTTGTTTTTGTTACTGCGTCCAGCATATCCCAATTAAATATAAGTGGATAGAAATGATTTAAAATGATTTCAATTTTCTCTCTCTCTGTCTCTCTCTCTCAATGATTGTTCTTAGTATTTCCTGTGTGGGGACAAAAAGGAAGTTGAAATACCCAATTGCTATAAAAGGAGCTTAATGTTCCACTTTACAAAGATGAAAATGAGATAAGCAGAAAAGAAAAACACACCCCTTTATGAAAACATATAGCCTGGTTTATCATATATTATTTTCCCTCCACATAAATTCAAGGTTCTTCATAAAGCATGCCTTTATATTAGTAAATATAAAGTTATAATCTTTTATCTGCTATAGACAATCTAGTGTCCTTCCATTGGATAATGTCTATTTTGACATGAATTTCTTTAACCAGCTGTAGAAATGCTGAGGACTTGAAAAATAAGGCAGTCTCCCACATAAAACAAATTAGGAAATAGGCAAATAAAAGGAGGATAGTAAGAGACATGGGGTTAAAGCCCTTTCTCAGCTTTGAAAAGAGAGGTGACTTAGCTCATAGTTTAAAAATCTTTTGTCTCATGTATAACCTGTCTGTTTGAACTTCCTGTCTCTTTTTGTTCTATACCCAAGAAGTCTGAAGAAAATTAAATCCCTGAGGGAATCTGAGATAAGTCCAATACGATATTTTTAGAAAAGCCCCAGCCTACCCAAAGCCTACTAATTATTAAAATGTGGGAAATGTTTTGAAATTTGGGAAGATAGAACACTAAGGAGGAAGAATTTAGGAGTGACAGGAAATCAGAATCAGTGATACATGACCTTTGCATTTGTACTATTTCACCATAAGGATGACAGATCAATGTGTACAGATTTCAGAAATGTCAAATATATATACAGAGGGTGCCAAAAAATGTACACACATTTTAAGAAAGGAAGAATCTGTATTAACATTACACTGATGGTAACCACTTTGAGCACCTCTTATAATTGCAGAAGTCAAACGTGACTTATATTCATCTTTTGTTACTGGTATATATTGAGTATTACAATTTTAGTACAGTTTTCCTTAATATGTGTATACATTTTTTTGGCACCCTCTGTATATATATTTTATAGGTATTTCTATTAGCTGCCATTTATTGTAACTAGAACAAGACGACAAACTGGGCTCTTAGTTCACTCAAGCTTACTTAAAGATGCAGTAAAAAGGTAAGCAGGACGTGTGGAATTTTGAAGTTAGTTACTGGAGATTTCCTTTCATACTCTATCTCCAAGAAGGATGCAGACATTTTCTTTTTAAAACCTAGTTATTCAGAAAAAATTTTCATTGCATGGCTTTATATGTAACTGGGCTAAAAAAAAAATCCAGTGAAAAATATGTCCTCTGGACCAATACCTAGAGGTCCAGAAATCCACACTATACTTGACCACAGGCCCCAACCTTCTTAGAGCTCCTAGACCCTTCCATGATCCTGGGCCCCCGAACAACTTCTGCGTTCTCTTTCAGTTCTGGATCATGTCAATGATAGGGGTAATCTCACAGAGAGACCTAATTAAAACACTTCCATCTCATAATGTTTTTAATAAGCATGTGGCAGAGGAGACTACATAATTGGCAAAATGAGGTAGAAGACACATTATGCATGACAAAGAGCTATTTGCAATGGTAAAGCAACAGATGTGTGTGTGTGTGTGTGTGTGTGTGTGTGCACACATGTGCATGTGTATATGTGTGTCTGTTCTGTGATCCTGAGTTGGTGATTTATCCCTGCAATCAATCATATTCCTAAGAACACAGTGCAGGGATGGAATGAAGGATGCCAAGTTAAGATATATAAAAACAAAACACAACTAAGTAATTACCTTTAAAGATTAAAACAAACGTTGAATGATCATGTCATTTTTCACACAGCTGGGACACTTGGTCCCCTGAGGGAAAATGGTGCTGATGGTGCAGATACACAAAGGAGCAGATGGACAAAAGCATACACGTCCAGTACGGGGAGGGGTGTGGGGAGGACCCCTCAGGATTGCAGCTGTTGGCTCTGACAGCTCTGTCATATCAACAGCTTTCAGAAGTTCCATATCCTCTGTTGCTACAGTGAGATTTGAAAGACCTGGACAGGAAAAAGCCTTGGAGATTCTTAAGAGAGAAGCTTTCATAGAAAGTGGCCTCTTGAGTTAAACCTAACAATCCTACCACACATTCCACCTTTCTGTCAAAAATACCTTCCTTCATTGGAACCTGTAATAAGCTTGGTTGGCAAATCTGGGGGCAGGTCTTCTGAGCAGATTCTCAGGAAAGACAGTGGCAAACAATGTCCCTAACTGCAGTAGAAGACAAACTGGATAGAGTCACTGTTTTTTTTTTACCCCCTCCTTTCACCACTGAAAAAGCTTTGATAGTATGGAACCTAGCAGTATGGCTCTTCATACCCACCCAACCCCCGTTCTCCAGCCCCTGTAAATATATCCTTGTTTATTATGCCTTCATGACTTTATAAGAAACATCTATGCACTTTTTAGTATGGGATGGTGGCAGCTTGCTCTCATTACTTGTTGGAATAACTTGCCACCACCTCCCCAATTGTAGTGCCAGGAATCATGGGTAGGAAGCCAATCCCTTCCCCATTTCATGAGTTGTCTGACATTATCTGTTTAAACTGTACATTGGACTCAACTTTGTGGTCATCGGTCCCTCAAGTCCTTGTGCCGAGTAAGGTGAATTGACCTAAGATGAACCCAGAGACTCCAGTCTACTTTTATTTATCCTGATCAAACCTGCTAACCTCAGCCCAGGTTATGGATGTCTCCCAGTGCTTGATTTTCTCTGAAAATGGTCCTAGATCTGATAGGCAGCAAGAGATAGGCAATGAAAGTATCTGAGCAGTGTCAGACTCTCCCACAATCTAGTAAAAGTTCTTATGTTTACTTCAAAAAATACTAGTGTTGCTGCCATTTTTTTTAATCTGCAGAATCAGCTCAGAACTCCTAGTAGGAGCTTAACACATATGTATGAAATAAACTACAGATGGACTTTCAAGTTGATGCTCCATGGTGCATGCTTTAGTGATGTTCCTAGTAAATAATAGTATCTGTGGACAACAATTTAGGGGTGTGGTCAAGGAACTGACAAACAAAAACTGAATCCATGATGTTGCTATTGCGTCTATAAGATCACAGTTAACAAGTTAAGAGCCTGGTGTAACACTTTGCTTTTTGCTGGTACCACTGCCAAAGACACCCAAAGTGTTCTCATCCCTAAACCCCCCATGGGACTTCAACATAACCTCCTAAGATTCCCAGACCCTAGTTTGAGTAAACCCCCTGCCATGGAGTCATATGTTCACAGAAACTGGTATAATTACAGGAGGTCAAAGAGTTCTATTTTGCAGCTGAGTTTCAAAATGAGCTGGATAATTTTATGACCCGCAATAAAACCAGTAGTTATGAGAGCTAAAATAAAAAAGCTAATCAGGTTTCATGTTTCAGGACATAAACTTGTCACCATGAGCATTAACAAGATTTTGTCTCTCTTAGATGGCAATGCAGTATGTTAGAGAGGATTTTCACTTTTTAGTCATCTGTGCCATATGTTTGTTCCTGGGGAAATTCAATTCAGCATGCATCTATTAGGTGCCTACTGTGCACAAAGCACCGTCCTAGGTAAGATTTCCCTAGGGTTGAGAGACTTGAAAAACAGAATTAGGTATAATCTAGTTGCAGAGGGAGATGTGTGCAATCAGAGCTTATATCAGTGACGCCAGGGTGTCAATATTGTAGGCTTTCTAGAAATTCTTATTGCAAAAAGGCACCTAGTATTCTATGGGGCAACTGTAAATAGGATATTATGACAAGGAGTCAGTTCTTTTCAAATATTAAAATCCTTACTGAAGGCTGAGATGAAGGATGTCCACCCAACCTTGGAGAAGGTTCCCTGTGACAACCCTAAATATGAAGGAACATCTAAGGGACCAGATTTGAGAGAGGAAGAATACAAAGAAAAAGCCCGGTTTGCCTTAGCCTGGATGAATTTCTTTTCTAAGGGAGCATGAAATATAAAAAAGCTAGTATCTGTTTGAGGATTAAAAAAAAAAAATCCATAATTTCTTAGAGGCAAGTCAATCTCTGCAAAAGCTTTGTCATATTTGGAAGAAAGTTTCTTTCTTCTATGGCAGAAAGAGCCACAATTCTAAATGGGCGTTTACCTGGAGTACTAGAAGATGGAGAGGAAAAGTGATGGCAGGCAGCTCAGGGCACTAGGGGGGAGAGAAGTAAATCATAGACAAGGTCAAATTCTAGATGCTAAAGGGGACCCTGATAGGGAGAAAAACCACTGCAAACATCTGAAATCAAGGTCCCCTAGCTACTTGGAGTGAAATAGGAAATTATGGGCCATTCTGTTTGCCCTGTGGCTGTAAAGACTAGACTATGGACTAGGAGTTCCAAACGGGTGGGGCGGGGTCTTCCGTGCAGCTAGTACAGCCTAAGCTTCACCTAGAAACAAAGAACTACGTGACACAGAATAAAACAGGTGCGGTATGATAAAGGAACAAAGAATGGGCTGTGGAATTTCAGAAAAATTAGCAACTCATTTTGAGTGGAGGGTCCTGAGAAGAAATTTAAAGGATAAATAAGATTTCAAATGGTGGAGGAGGCATTACTGTGTGGGGCCTTCTAATATAAGCAGGTAACACACAACAAAAGAAAAGAGGTTAACTATTCCTGTTTTTAAGCCAAGGATCAATAGTACAGTGAAATTGAACTGTAGTGCTCTTTGTTGGAGAAGGTGAGACTGAAAGATGAGTCTCATGTTTGTAATGTCTTCAGTAGACAATAAGGAATCTTTAAACAAAGGATGGCTATGATCTGAACTATTTTTAAGGACACACATCTTTAAGCATTCTGAAAGTTGGCATTGGGAGTCAGACAAGAAACAGATCATTCCCTTGCTTAGAAAATGATTCCCTCTTTCTTTGCTTAACTGCAGAAGGCCCTCACCAGTATATTTTAGCTTAAACATTCACTTATTCCAAGAAGACTTCCTGATCCTTAGTTAGGCCTAGATTAGGATTGAGTTGTAATTATTGGTTAATTTGTCAATATCTGCCCTAGACTATCAACTCCATGAAAACAGACATATTGTCTGCCTTATAGTCATTCACCATTTTCTTTTCCATGCGTGGCCCCTGGTGGGTACTTGATCCATATTGATTGGATAAGTAAATGAAAAAAAAAAGTGTGAATATTTTGAAAACATCAGTTGGGAGACTTGGGCATAAGAAGAACAATGACCATGGAAATGAAAAACATAGGAAATGTATGAAAAATACTATCCAAAGGGTTGGGGACATTAGACATGTGGAAAAGCAGATATGGATTTGAAGTGCCTCTCATGCCTGGGTGTCTGGGAGGATAGTGATGCTACTACAATGATGCTATTAGAGTTTGGTTTCCTTTCATGTAGAATCTCATCCCTGTACAAAAATGTTGGTTGAGGTGTTTGGAGATCCCTCATCAATTCTGGAAACAACGCCATGTTCTCCCTAAATATGTACCTTCCAGGCTGATTCCTGGGATGGGGAGATGTGAGTAAGATCCGGGTACCAAATGAATGGAGTCTCTTATTCCTCTTGAGAATAATTCCTGGTCATTCCACAGTTCTAATAGAAAGAGAAGCCAGAAGTTGGGATGTTTAGATTTGAAGCTATAGACATCCACAGCCCAGAAAAATTATCACTGGATACCTTCCCTGTATTCAAACAATATATCTGAAAAAGGTGACGATTATTATTGAATAACTTCCCCAATTAAAATGGTTCAAGTCTATGAATGTCTGTAGTGATAAACTAATCCACAGAGATTCTCATTCTACAAAACATACGAGTGGCTAAGCTGTACCTGGTTCTACAGAGTTAGTTATGGTGTCGGGGCTGGAAGTTAAGTCTTCCATATAAAGGTGCCTGCTTTGGAGTAGATGTGTAAAATAGATTACTATATAATGTAATATCTTTCAAAGCTTACTGTAATCAAAATTCATTGTTTCAAGAAAAAAGAAAACTAAAATTCTGTCTTATTTTTTAAAAAAGTTAATTTTCATTGAAAAAAAACATCTGCCTAATTTGTTACCCAACTATCAGAATGACAAAAAAAAAAAAAAAAAAAAGAACATTCTCAAAACTGTGATTCAAAACATGAAATAATTAAATTCTTAATTTAGAATAGAATTATTATAACTGGTCATATTTTTCTGTACATTAATATAAAAGAATTTTATATTAGGATTATTTCCGTACCCAGCTACTTGGCGATTTAGCTATTGAATATGCACCTGCTTCTCAGACTGGCAAGGCAACAATTTACTATGAAGAATCAGTTGTTTTGAACGGCTAATTGGTTACAGGTGCAATAAATTAACCATCTGCCTTAGAGACTGACTCTACTAAGGGAAGGAAAATTCCTTTCCTTTCTGTCACTTTGGGAGCTTTGAGATGTGATTCTAACTTGGAACTTGTGAATCTTATGGTGTTTGGGGTAAGGTGAATGGAAGGAAAAGAAAGTAAGTTCAGTAGTTAATCAGAAGAACATTATAGAGTCATATGTGAGGCTGGTTTATTAATTTTTATCAATAATATAATTATCTTTTGAGTTAACCAAACCTCCTAATGTATTTGGAATATAAAATATAAAATATTTGGAATATACTCGTATCTAAAAGAGAGCATGTAACCCCATGGGTGGATTTACACGAGGGTATTTGATGTCGTCTTGTTTAGTAATTTTCTAGCTGTTGTTTCTTGGTTAAAATCCAATTTTTGAAACATTCTGAAGATTTATGACATTAACGTATGGATGTGACACAATACTTGAAATCAAGTCTTTTATTTAGTTAGGTGACTTTCTGATAGCTCAGCTAAGGTGAGCCATAACATTTCTAAGTGGGTAACAACCATCCTTTTGTGGATGGTTATAATCTCCTGACTCTAAGAAGATGAAATGAAGCTCTTGCTAGCTAGGAAATGGCAATCTGCTTTGGGTGACTAGGTGGGAAATGATGTTAGGTAATTGTCTGATTGTACCTTTTTGCCTTCAGATAAACACTTCATTTTTCTTTCCCAGACCTAACAGAATTCATGTTGTATATGTTGTTTAGTTTACTATGCCTAACTTTTAATAAATCTTAAATATTTAAGAGTTCCATTTACCTTAACATGTTTCCATGTTAACATGTTTCCTCAGTTAGCTGAGATGCACAGAGTCCTGTAATCTGTTCTTATTAGGGATTTTTATATGAGCTCTTCTGCTCACATTGATCTTGGAGAATTAGTAAAATAAAAATTATTTTTTCCTCATGAAGTGATGTTGAAATTTTCAAGGTACACCCACCCAGAAACACAATTTTCCTTCCAGTTGGCCTAGTAATATTTGATTGACTCAGTTAAGCAAATTTATACTTTTGCCATCTTTAATTATTTTAAGAAAAATGCAATAATTTGTGTTTATGTGATTGCCCTTAAAACACACACACACACACACACACACACACACACACACACACACAAACACATGACCTCTTGCCATCACTGTTAACAGCAATCAGTGTAGCTAAATAGGGAGAGCTCTTCTACATCATTTTAGTTATTAAAAGCATGTGGGAATGAATGGGAATTTTAGGCATTTTTTTTGTTTTCTAAAAGTGCTTCATTGTTTTTATAAAATATTCCCTAATACAAACAGAGCACTTGGGGAGAATCCTATTTTCAGTTAAGGATTAGGCTAATTTTTAAAAAAGTGTTTCCCATCAAATAACAGTTGGAAATTGAGTAGTTGAGATACAATATAATTTGAGTTTTCTGTACCTCATTGAAATGTCATAAAATGAGATAGCTTTCAATAGAATGTCATTTTAATTCCCTTTACTCATTTAGAAAAATAAATTTCTGAATTTTACATTCTCTTTGAATATATATAAAATTTCATTGCAATGAAGTCTTTGTACAATAATGAAAAATTTCTGACAAAAGCCCACTCCTTTCAAATACTATGCAGTAAAACAACATTACGTTCCCATAAAAAAAATTTGGTCCAATAGTTTCTTAAGATCATTATAAATGAAAATGGTTTATGTAAATCTAATAAAGTGGTCTAGAAATAATTTGAGTCATTAATTAGCATTACAGAATTAATGTTCTCTCATTTTCATGTATACATTTCCTTTTATATCCTGTTCAATCGAAAAGTTATCTAATACTAGCATTCTTTTCTACTTGTTTCTGAATGCATACAAATGTTCATACTGATTTTCTCTTTTAACAAAGTAAAGGCTCTTTATGGTATATCCCCACTGTATTTCCTCCCTTCATTCATCTTTTAGTGATGCCCATTTTTCAATGTAAATTGGTGTCAATGAAAATCCTTATGTCACAGTAGCTGTGTCTACAGAGGTGACTAATCGTAGAGCGAGAATTATATATATATTATCTAAAATACCTGTGCTATCATCAGAGCTGGAACTCACTTTAGAAATCTTCTTTCAGACCACTAATTTTTAAAATATTTTATAACAACAGGACTCCTTCAAATGAAAATGGACGATGCAATAGAAAAATGCAGTACTGTTCGAGTTGATGCAAGGGTAAAGTGCTTAGATCAGTTTTTTATTATTTTAGCTGTTGTGTTCTGCAATCCTTAAGGTTCTGGGTAAAAGAGTCCTTTTCGAACCATGTTTTTCCTGCTAGGAAACTGAGGCATAGAGAAATCATTTGGCTTACCTAAAGGCAACCAGTGTTATTAACAAAATAAGAAGGGAATCTAAGTTCTCTGGAATTCTAACCTAGTTTTCCTCTACTGTTAAAATATGAATTTTAATATTTGGATTATCCATATGGTTTCTTTTTATTAGTCAAAATGCCTCGGGTCACTTATCACTTTAATTGACCTAACCTATGTACATGAGGATACTGTGCTAACCTCTTCTTAGATCCACCCTTCTCTGAGCTCATAATAACCCTAAATCCCAGTACCTAGGACTTTCAATCTCTTAGACAGTTGATTATGCCAAATGCTTAGCACAGGGCCAATAGCTGGCTCCAGGCTATTGATGATTTCATTAAATCTTTCCCTATCTATTTATTTACACAATTTCAACTGGGAAAAATGCATTGAAATGAAACATCTCATTTCCAGTTCTGTCCGGAGGCACAAAGAGACAATGATACATATCCCCAATTTAGCCCAGCCACATTTCAAAGAGAGAAGTCACATTGTGAGTTTAAAACCAAGTTAACCTGAAAGGAGATATTTTCTCCCTGTATATCTGTGCACAGCTTCAATTGATGGCACTGTGAAGTGTGTATCCAAACCAAAGGACTGTGTTTTTATAAAGAAACTTTAAAACTGGCCAATTAACACAAACACTGCCTTTGAGTTTCTTCCTGTATTGTCTTTTCTGTAGTGGTGGTCTCCGTGGCATTCCCTGGTGACAAAGAGATGAAAATGTGTCTTACTGAATTATCTTGATTCCCATATTGCTGTTTTTTTGTGTTTTTGTTCTTAAGCACAACATAAAAGAAAACAGTCAAGGCAGGTTTCACTTTGACCTTAAAAAAAAAAAAAAAAAATTTCAAGACAAAGAAGCAATTGATTCCAGTTAAGGATCAGATAAGAAAAACTTCTGATATGGAAGGATAGCTTTTGTTTTGTAATGAGAGCTTTGCCAATTAGTCACAAAAGAACTTGAGCACATGTTCCTGATAATAAAGTGTAAAGATTGAATGGGTGAGCCACACATATTTTATAGTTTGTCTCACTGGCTTGGGTCTTTACGTATTATGTTCAAAGTAGTTACAAATATTAAGTTAATAACTGATCAACTTTTTAAAAGAAGGTTTCATAAGAAATATAATTAGATTTCATAATTGACTTAGCTAATGTGTGTTTCTACAAAAGTTCAGGTGCTTAGATTACATTTCAATTTACATTTGCCATCTGCTAAAGCTTTTTTTTTCTCTCTCTCTCTTCAACATCCTGATCAGACCTCCAGATTTCCAAATCAGCTTTCATTATTCAAGTCTCACTATAAATTTCAAATACTGGGCTGATTTCTTAGTCTCCATGTTCTCCATGTCTGCTTAGGGTTTAATATAAGAAAAGCCATTTCTTATTTATTATGCAAGGTGATATTAATATTTCTTTACTATGCAGTATTCTTGTAGTAAACAGCATGCTTTTTTATAACATCTTATTGGAAATATTTTGCTATATACATAATTTTTTGAATTGTTTAATGTAAATCATTTATACTGCAATACTTTATGTGAAAAGCACATGCTGAATTATAATGGTTTTTGAGTTTGCCTTCCAAAATTGTGAATGCATGCATACCAAACTATGAAATGATTAGTGAAATGTTCCACCAACTGTAAGCTGGCTACATAAGATTCTATAATCTATCAATTTATCTATCTAAGATACACACACACACACACACACACACACACACACACAGAGTTCTGACAATTAAATCCACGAACCTGTTGCAATGATGTTGCTAACCTTTTTTGATACCAGAGGGATTATTCATTATGAATTTGTACCAACTGGACAAACAGTTAACCAAGTTTACTATTTGTAAGTGCTGAAAAGGCTGCATGAAAATGTTAGACAACCTGAACTTTTCGCCAACAATTCATGGCTCTTGCATCATGACAATGCACTGTCTGTGAGGGAGTTTTTAGGGAGTAAACAAATAACTGTATTGGAGCACCCTCCCTTCTCATCTGATCTGGCCCCCCAATGACTTCTTTTTTTTCCCAAAGATAAAGGAAATATTGAAAGGAAGACATTTTGATGACATTCAGGACATTAAAGGTAATGCGACGACAGCTGTGATGACCATTCCAGTAAAAGAGTTGCAAAATAGCTTTGAAGGGTGGACTAGGAGCTGGTGTCAGTGCATAGCTTCCCAAGGGGTGTACTTTGAAAGTGACCGTAGTGACATTCAGCAATGAGGTATGTAGCACTTTTGTTAGGAGGAGTTCGCAAACTTAATTGACCAACTTCGCGCGCACGTGTGTGTGTGTGTGTGTGTGTGTGTGTGCACAAATATATAAAACTTTAAAGAAAAGATTATGTAATTATCAAGTAAATAATGTTATCAAAACCTCAACTGGTATTTATGTGGATGGTACGAGATTGAGGTCTTGAGAACAATTATTGTAGTTAACTAGACTACTTTATTAAGCATCAAAATTAGAATCAACTAGAGCAGCATGATCCCACCCTGGACCTCAAGACTCTGACTTTCCAGGAATGGATAATGACCTTCTGCATTTTTAAAAATTTAAATGTGTAAGTATAGTTGGTATACAATCTTATATTGGTATATCAGTTTCAGTTGTACAATATAGGAATTCGACATTTTTATACTTTACAATGTGATCATCCCACTATTTCTAGTAATCATCCATCACCATGCAAGCATCAGATCTTATTGTCTATATTCCCCTTCCTTTTTTCACCAATCCCTCCACAGCCTCCCTTCTGGTAACCATCCTTTTGCTCTCTGTTTCTATGAGTCTGTTTTTGTTTTGTTTTATTTTGTTTTGTTTTTGGATTCCACATCTAAGTGAAACCATATGGTATTTGTCTTCCTCTGCCTTACTTATTTCACATAGCATAATACTGCTCCATAATATTCCATTATATATAAGTACCATATCTTCTTTATCTAATCAACTCTTGATGGACACCTAGGTTGCTTCCATATCTTGGCTATTGTAAATAACACTGCAATGAACACAGGGGTAGATATATATTTTCAAATTAGTGTTTTTATTTTCTTTGGATAAATGCCCAGCGACCTTCTGCATTTTGAATGAACTGTCCAGGTGACTCAGACACTCATATTGATCTAGAGAGATCTTCGATAAGAAAAGGTAAAGGGCTATGCTATACTTGCTGTTTACTCCTGTACACATCCACATTTTTCCACTTTAAAAATCACATCTGGGTATGAATTTTGATATAAACCTTTATGGTTAGGAGGAAGATAGCTGAATTGACTTTGTTTATTTCTGCTTACTTATTTTTTCAGATAGGCTATTATAATGTTGGCAACATTTCCTAAAGGAAAACCATCTAGATCCCCTCAGGAGATGGGCCTGGAGGGTAAACCGTTGAAAGCCAGGATGTGTCTTTGCTAAAGTGTATATTACTATAATACTGGCCTCTGCGATGACTCACATGATATTTTGATATCTTGAATTCACACTGCAGATAAAACTGATGCATTTCATTACACTTTTTCATTATATGTCTACTTTAATGTATACTCTTTCTTAATTTTGTAAAATACAATTTATTTAATAGAATAAAAAATAAGACTTCACTTAAGGAATGAACATCTTGCTTATACTTGCATTTCAATATTGGAAATTTACATAAAATGTAAAAACAAGCAAAAGCCTAGGAAATCAACCAAACAAACCTTGAAACGTTCCTCTAACTATAAAAGATTATATATATATCCCCAAAGATGTATACACATTTTAAGAAAGTAAAAAAGTATTAAAATTGTAATACTCCATATATACCAATAACAAAAGGTGAATGCAAGTCGCGTTTGATTTTTGCAATTATAAGAGATGCTCAAAGTGGTTACCTTCAGTGTAATTTTAATATAGTTTTTGCCTTAAAATGTGTATACATTTTTTTGTCTCTCTCTATATATAGATATAGATATAGATATAGATATAGATATAGATATAGATATAGATATAGATATAGATAGGGATATAATTATATATATATATATATATATATATATATATATATATATATATATATATATCCCTTTTGTTTCTCTGTGTAAAAAGTATCCCTACCTGAAAGGGATGCTGTGAATAATACATTTTTTTTATATGAGCAAAGATTCTAGAACAGTGCTTGACGGAGTACCTATTAAATAAAAGTTATCAGTACTCAGTTCATCTTTCAAATTAGACTTTATAATTTACTCCTTGGAAAATTATACAGCAAAGAAAATGGCCAGGTTAGCCTAAGGTAACCTTGGCATTAGACCCAAGCCTGGAAAAGTCTACAAGCATAAGACTGCCTTCACCCAAAGAGAGTTACTAGGTAGGGAGTTCTCTCAGTAATTTCTCTGGAGTAAACTGCTCAAAACCAAGGTGGCCAAGACAATATTTATAAAAGACAAGCTGGAGGAGACATTACCTGGATTTAGGAAACTAGACCTTATCCCATGGCATGGAGTGGAAAAGACTAAGTTTAAACATTTTTCAAACCTAAAGGTCTGATATAAATACCTCCCACTTTCAAAGAAGACCAGTCTGAGTCCATTTTTGCTGGTCAAGTATCCCCGCTCCTTCTTCCTACAACTCCCTCCACCCCCGACTCTCATCCCTTCTTTTTCACCCACAAGAACCCAGCAGCAGCTTAATTAATGGAGTGGATAGAAGAGATAAGCTGGGAAACCAAGCGAACCAGACCCGTTTTGCCACTGCAGCATTTCCAAAGGCAAAAGTGGGTCAGAACTGAGAGTTTTTCATCATACACAGAATGACATTTTAATGATTGAAATGGTATTTTTTTTTACAACTGCAGTGATTGGAGAGCTTTTTCTCTACTTCTTTATGCAGCAAAACTCGAAAAGGCTGTCAGCATTTGCCGGCTCATTCTCTTTTGAATCTCGTGTCAGTTAGGCTTGTACCAGCGTGGCTCTACACAAATTGATCTTATCAAATTCACACATGACCTCCAAACATTCACAATTACAGTGGTCTCATCTCAGTTTTGTCTTGCTTGATCCAAAGCCAGCATAAGACACACCACCTTTATTCTTTGCATTCTTTCTTCCATGGCCTTCCAGAATACAGTCTCTAGGTTATTTTCCTAGAACACTAGCTATTTCTTCTTAATCTCTGTAGCTTTCCCCAATTACCTTACCTCTAAATTCTGCAGTGCTTCAGATTTTGATCCTTGTTTATCCCACAGCTTTAAATATAATTTATAACTGCAATTGACTCTTGTCCTATCCTGGACCATTCATCTGAACTCCACATATATTTTACTGTGTATTCAGTTTATTCACTTGGCTGCTCATTGGCTTCTCAGGGAGAAAACTTACTCTTGATCTCAATCTACCCACTAAACCTGTTTGTCTCTTGCGTTTCCTCCATCTCAGTATACAACTGTAGTCCTCCAGGTGTTCAAGTCAGGAAGCTGATGTCAGTATTTATTCTTTTCTCCGACATCCCACATCCAATTCATCAGGAAATCATGTTGGCTTTACCTACAATTGACATTGAGACTCTGACTACTCCCCAATACGGTCACCATTGACCTGATCGGCCACATCACCATCGCTTTTCCTCTGCACTCATTTAAAAGCCTCCTTATGGTAGGTAGTAGCCTTTCTTCAATTCTTGCCTCCTACTGTCTATTTTTCAACACAGTACCCAGGGTGATCCTGTTAAAACAGGAGTCCAATAATGTCATCCTTCTACTCAAAACCATCCAAATGCTTCCTGTTTCTTTCATAGAAAAGTCCAAACTTTTTAACATGACTTACAAGGCGTAACAAGATCTGGCCTCTGATGCCTCTTTGATGTCACTATTTTCTGCTTTGCTCTTTGCTCAGTCAGCTACAGCCTCCCTCATATTGTCGCTGTTCTATGAACACTGCAGAGGGTGAATGCCAGGTAAATGGCTATTGCAGCATTAGTCCAGGTGAAAGACAACATTGGACGAGAGCAGGGTATTAAATGAGTGTTTTGGTGCAGTAATGTCCTGTGACAACCACCTCAAACATCAAAAGCATTTATTTTTGTCACTCGTGGGTCTGCAGATAGGCTGATAAGAGGAAGTGCAAAAGTCTCAGCCAAATTGTGTAAATACATTAAAAGCCCTGTCAGATAGGGCATATATTATATCTGACTAAATTGTATTTACTAAAGTAAATCACATGACCAAGCACAACACTGGGTGGGGAAATATAGTCTAGCTATTACAGCGGGGGGTACTACATAACCATATTGCTAAGAATGTGTATGTATAACTATAATCGACTGTAAGGGAAAAATATAATCTAAGAGATTATTATAGTGGGTTGGGTGCATGATATACTTTGGAGGTGGCATTTAATTAGATATAAGAGATGAGAGAGGGAGTTATAAATGATGATTCCCATGTTTTGGCCATAAACAACTAGGTAGATGCTAGTGCCATTTACTGATAGAAGAAGACTGGAGTAAAAGAAAGTTGGGGTGAGAAGAAGACCAATATTTCAGTTTGTGATATGTCAAAGAATTAGACAAGTAATACAAAGATAGGTAACTGAATATTCATGTTTGCAGTGAAAAATGTGGTTAGGGCTAGAGTTTTTGGCATGTCAGTGGCATTTGTTCCTTCCTCCTTCCTCCTTTCCTTCTTCCTTCCTCTTTTCCAATGTTTTTTGTTTGTTTGTTTGTTTGTTTTTTGTTGTTGTTGTTGTTGCTTCTTTTATAAGAATAAGGGGAAGAAATGTAGAAGCAGCAGTGGAAAGACTGGCCCCACCTGTGTACCTTGAATTTTAGGGGGAAAAAAGAAAAAGAAAGGAAGGAAGGAAGGAAGGAAGGAAGGAAGGAAGGAAGGAAGGAAGGAAGGAAGGAAAGAAGGAAGGAAAAAAAGAAATGTAGAAAAATAAAGTCCCATAATAAAGAGAAATTTCAAGACACTTGCCTGCAGGAACCAGTCAGTCAAGCTGCAGTAGGGAGTTCCAACGAGTCAGGGGAAAGATTTAGGAAGATTGTGATTTGGGTCAAATAAAAAGATTTATAGAGCAATATAGAAATAAAATTTTTATAAACCAAAGACCAGAGAGGTTTAGAGATCCAGTTTGAACTTAGATATCTATGTTCCCAACATTTAAAATACATATTGTAAAAATGCATAACATTTCAAGATACTTGCATAAGAAAAGGATAATCACCGATTTCATTGTATTAGTATCTTTTATTTTATTCCTATGCATATTTCCCTCCTCCTTTAGATTATTGTAATAAGTTAAACAAAACAGATTTATAAGGGCAAATTTAATATTATTCCCGTCACTCAATCCTACCCTTTATTTTAATTAATGCTAACAGTTTGTGTATTCTTCTATATACTTCCTTATGTATATGTGTATGTATATTTATCTATGTTTTTTTTTTATATTGTTGCACTTTTTTAAATATAAACTTATTCACCTGACAATATAGCTTGGAACATCTTTCCAAGGCAATAATGTAGATCTATCTTCTTGTTTGTGATAGCTATATAAAACTACATAATTTGTACAATATTAATTCAACCTTTCTCTTAATGATGAACATATATGTGTTTTAAGAATTAGTATATTTATATGTTATAATATTTATTTTTAAGGTGTTGGCTGCTACAAACAATGCTTTCATAAATACTTTTTACATAAGACCTTGTGTACTGAAGCTTTTATGTCTGCACGATAGATTTCCAAAACTAAGATTACTTCTCCAAGGAAAGTGGAAATGTTTTTCAAAAAATTTAGTAATGTTGCTAGGTTACTTAATCTAAAAGTTCGTAGCGATTCACATTTCCACCAAAAATACGTGAGTACCTATTTATCTGTATGATTTCCAGCATTGGTTGTGATTGCTTTTGTTGTTGTTAATCTGATCTCTCTTTTTTCAAACTAATTTCTTTGGTGACTGCCTTACTCACTTATTATTTAAATATGTCCTGTGTTCTTAATGTAGTAGGCATTAAGGATACATTGACAGGCAAGATAGAAATAATACCAGACTTCCTAGAGCATAGTGGGCCCAGAAGTTAGTTTATTATTAACTAACAAATTTATTCCCATCTAGTCACATACTAGCTACTGATGGTGATCTCTCTTATTGTAAAAAGTAAAGTCCAATCCAGATGCTGTGTTAATGACAACAGACTTCTACTGAAATCTGTTTTGCTTTGGTTTTATAAATGGGAAACTGAGGTCTGATCAGAGTAATCACATTGTGACAAACGTTAAGGCCTTGCAACAACTCTTTTGCCAAGTTTGTGGAAACATTTACATATGCTCTTTTTTGATCTGCTCTGATGGTGCCTTGTGACAGTTTCAGTTCCCAGAAATGTGTGGAGACCGGAGACTTACAAGGAAGTTTTTGTGTTGGCAATTTGCAGAAACTTAAGAGTGTGGTCCTTAATCTTTTAGTTGCAAAAACTTGATCTTGTTGGTGATTCAGAAAACAGAATCATATTTGTTATATCAATAGAGACTGAAATACATGAACAAAAAGACTAATTTATTATGTAAAAGGACCACATTGCTTTTTGTTAAGAATTTTGGCAATGTTTATTAAGAAACTTAACCATATTGACATACTTTTATTTACAAATATGTAATATAAGGAAATCAGACGCACTTATGTATAATCATGATCCTTTGTAATTGTGTGTTTAATTATGAAAATAGTTATGAAAAATTTTATAACAGAAAAAAAATTAAATCTGATAAATGTTCAAACAGAAGGATAGAACAGTGCTTTCCAAATTGTGAGCCCTAATTTTCAATGGGTTATGGAAATAATTTACTGGGCTGCAAAGAGCATATTTTTACAAATTACCCCAATTTATTAATGAGACAGTTGAGGCACAGAGAGACTAAAGTATCTAAAGCCACATAGTTAGCCAGGAGAAACTGAGCTTCCTGACTCAATAGTCCCATGTCCTTTTACTAGAGTTAGATGCCTCCAGAAGCTGATATGTTATTGGTCTAGTGATATAGCATGCGTCATACATAAGGAAACCTGGGGACCTTGTGCATAAGAAGGTGGTTTGGAGTGGGTGAGGGGAGTTGGCCATCGTGGGAAGGCATGGGCAGAGTTGTCATCATTCTTATTCTTAATATTTCTTTTTTTTAATTAAAATTTACTAACAGTTGTTAGTAAACTTATACAATTTTTAATACATCATCTATATGTCACATTTTGTGTTCACCACCCAGAGTCAGTTCTCCTTCCATCACCATATATTTGATCCCTTTTACCCTCTTCTACCACCTCCCTTCCCCTTTCCCTCTGATGGTAAATATTTATTAAGAGCTTTGTTTTCCTCTTTGGATTATCATAACCATCTGTGTACGTAGTAATCACAGGCAAACCTGGACTAGCTAGTTTGAATTTTCCAGATATTGACCTTGAGAAACTGACGTTTTTTGTTGTTTTTTCTTAACATATAACCCAAGTTTTTCATTCCGTGGAACCTAGAGCATAAGAGTTACAGATACTTTATTAATTGTCCTAAAATTTCTCATCTTATTTCTATTTCTAATGAAATAGTTCAGGCAGACAAGAAAATATGCTGGGAGTAACAAAATTTTCATGAACCTACCATCAAACTTCGCTATTTCTTATTTTTAATATTTGCTTCAAACTGTATCTCAGAAAAGTTATAATTCATATGAAGGCCTGTGCTAATAGTTAACTTTTGATTTCAATACAAAAAAAACCAAACACTTGTCTTCAGTGTTCTTTATTATAAGTATGTATATATACATGAATGTGTGTGAGTGTTTTATATAGGGAATATGGCTTAATTTACAGATTTATTGCTTTAGAGCTAAGCCTCACCTTTCCAATATACTTATAAATAACAATTTTTGCTAATGAGTGGGTACAAAAAACACTTAAATTACCCATACCTTCCTTATAGAATTAGAATCTTAATGAAACAATAAAAATATTACAGTTGCTTCCAAGATTTGAAAGAATGACAGGAGGAAAATACTTTATTAGGATGAAATTATACATTTCTTTTAAAATCAAACTTATATAGATAAGAGATATTGATTCATCCTCACAATCTGATAATTTGGTGAGCTTCAGCATCGTTTAGCTCAATAGATTTACTGACTATCTTACTATTAGATTACTCTTAATATATTCTAGATACCATTTGATATAGCAATAATTAATATGCATGGCTCTCATCATGGAACTTGCATTAATAGATACATTAAGACCAACTATAGTAATCCAAATGTATTGTTGTTTTTTTTAAATTATTTTTCCAATTACAGTCGACATTCAATACTATATTAATTTCAGGTGTACAGCATAATGATTAGACATTTATATAACCTACAAACTGATCCCCCCACCTGACTTGCACCCACCTGACATCATAGTTATTAAAATATTATTGACTATATTCCCTAAGCTTTACTTTATATCCTCATGACTGTTTTGTAACTGCCAATTTGTACTTTTTAATACCTTCACTTTTTCAACCCAGTCCCCCATCTCCCACCCCTTCCATCTGGCAACCATCAGTTTTCTTCTCTGTATCTATGAGTTTGTTTCTGTTTTTGTTTGTTGGTTTATTTTGTTTTTTAGGCTCCACATATAAGTTAAATCATATGGTATTGTCTTTCTTTGTCTGACTTATTTCACTTAGCATAATACTCTCCAGATCCATGCATGTTGTCACAAATGGAAATATTTTATTCTTTTTATGGCCCAGTAATATCCCATTGTACACATGTATCACATCTTTTTATCCATTCATCTTTTGATTGCAGCATTTAATCCATTTGCATTTAAATTATTGATATGTATATAATTATGGCCATTTTATTAATTATTTTCTGGTTGTTTTGTAATTCTCTTCTGTTTCTTATTCTCTTGCTGTCTTCTATGTGTGTTGATGGTTTTCTGTAATGTTGTGTTTGGATTCCTTTATCTTTATTTCTTGTATATCTCTTGTAGATTTTTAGTTTGTGGTTACCATGTGCTTCATATATACCAAGCTATGTTTAGAGCAGTCCATTTTAAGTTAATGTTCCATTAAGTTCAAACACATTCTAAAATCACTACCATTTTTATTCAACCCTTCTACTTTTATGTTTTTGTCATTATTTTTTACTTCTTTTTATGTGTGTTTGGGTGTATCCCTTAATTTACTATTGTAATTACACATGCCTTTTTTTTTGCCTTTTAACCTTTGAACTAGTTTTAGTGTTGGTTGTTCCACTGCTTTTATTATATGTTAGCCTTTGATGGTGAAAGTTTTTTCTCTCTTTGTGATATTTTCTTATTTGTATTTTTGATTTTTTTATTTCTTTTCTTAAAAGAGGTCCCTTTAACATTTCTTATAATACTGCTTTTGTGGTGATGAACTCCTTCAGCTTTTTCTTGTCTTAGAAGCTCTTTATCTCTCCTTCAATTCTAAATGATAGCCTTGCTGGATAGAGTAATCTGAGTTGTAGGTCTTTGCTTTTCATCTCTTTATATTTGCCCACCAAACCCTTCTGGCCTGCAAAATTTCTGTTGAAAAATCACCTGACCATCTTATGTTGTTCCCTTGTAGATAACTAACTGCTTTTCTTTCACTGCCTTTAAGAGTCTCTCTTTTTGTCTTTAACCTGTGGCATTTTAATTATGATATGTCTTGGTATGGGCCTCTTTGGGTTCATTTTGTTTGGGACTCTATGAACTTCCTGGACTTCTACGTCTGTTTTCTTCACCAGGTTATGTTAGGGAAGTTTTCTGCCATTATTTCTTCAAATCGGTTTTCAATTCCTGCTTTTTCTCTTTCTCTTCTGGTACCCCTATGATGCAAACATTGTTGTGCTTGATGTTATCCCAGAGGTCCCTTAAACTATCCTCATTTTTTAAATATTTTTTCCCCACTGTTCCAACTGAGTGTTTTCTGCTACCTCATCTTCCAAACTGCTGATTCGATCCTCTGCTTCATCTAATCTGAAGTTGATTATATCTAATATATTCTCCATTTCAGTTATTTTTGTCTTCATTTTTGACTGTTTTTATTTTTATGTTTTCTATCTCTTTTTATGCCTCCTATCTCTTTCTTGAAGTTCTCACTGAGAGTACCTACTCTTCCCCTAAGTTCATGGAGCATCATTGTAACCAGTGCTTTGAACTCTGCTTCTGGTAGACTGTTTGCCTCCATTTTATTCAGTTCTTTTTTTGGAGTTTTGTCTGTTCTTTTATATGGGACATATTTCTTTGTGTGCTCATTTTGGCAGCCTCCCTGTGTATTTTTCTATGTATTAGGTAGGTCTCCCAGGATTGGCAGAGTGGTTTTTTGTAGTAGTGTCCTGTGGAGCCCAGTGGCACAGTTTTCCTGTTCACCTGAGCCAGGTGCTCCAGGGGTATCTCTTGTGTAAGTTGTGTGTGCTCTCCTGTTGTAGTTGAGCTGTGATTGCTGTTGGCATGTCAGTGGGTGGGATTGACCCACAGGCTGATTGGTTGTGAGGACTGGCTGTGACTATAGCGGACAAGCTTTTGTATGGGGGCTGACCCAATAGAGCAGGATTTGCTTTAGTGGGGTTCTGGTGCCTGCTGTGTCCATTCTTTGGGTGTGTAGTTTTGTGGCATTAACTGGGTGGTGCTATTTTGTGGTCTGAAGCTGGCCATCAGGTATATTGATTCTGGAGCCTTGTGGGAGGGGCGCCAGTGCAGGCCAAGGTCAGCTACTGCCTGCATTCAGCCCAAGCCTTCCTGGTTGGAGCTACAGTTATTTGCATTTGGTAGCTGCCTGTCCTGGCCTTGGAGACACCTGGGAGTGGTTATGCTGTGAACCAAGGCCAGCTGTCATGAGTGTCAGGCTTAGAGCTACTTAGCAAGAGTTATAGAGCATACCGAGGCCAGCTGTTGGTTTGGGGTTTGTGAACCTTTGAGAGATTTTAGGAAAGTCTGCAAAACAGGCCCAGGCCAGCTGCTTATGTGGCTTTGCTTCTGAAAATGTACAGGTTAGGCATGTGCATTAGGTGGAACAGGGTCTCAGAATCACCAGGGAGGGGTAAGACCATGTTAGATTGATGGAGACTCAGATTTGGCACCCACCTGCACCTGCCAGCTGTGTGGGGGGATGGTTCAATAAAGTAACAATGGTACCTGCAGGCACTTGAGCCCCAGAGAGAGCAGACTCCCCCAGCCCTCACTCTGAAGCCAGACAATTCAGTTCCTCCTCATATATCCCTTGTGCTTTTCAAGCTGCTGTCCCTTCTCTGGAGCTTAGCATGAGTATTTGTGAGCAAGTGAATCTGTGCTCACCCTTTAAGAGAATGTGTGGTTCCACAACAGCCCTACCTCTTACCCGGCCAGAATGCCTACTGATTTTCATAGTCAGCTATGTGAGGACCCCTTTTTCTGGCACTGGTGCTCTGTTCTTGGTGGCCTGGTGTGGAGCTGGGACCCCTTGCTCCTCAGTGAGGGCCTCTGCAGCTAACATATCTCTCCTTGATCTTAACCATAACACATGGGGGTGACACCAGCCAGCTTTGTGTTTCTGCCTCTCCAACCAGTCTCCATGGGGCTTCTTCTCTATATCCTTAGTTATTGGACTTCTGTTCAGCTAGTCTTCTGGTGGTTCTCAAGGGTGGTTGTTCTATAATTTAGTTGTAATTTTGATGTGGTCATGGGAGGAGGCAGGCACAGTGTTTACCTATTCTACTATGTTGACCATAGATTGTTTTTTAAAAAACACACAAATGGATTATATCATTTCTGCAGTTAATTGCTATGCCAAATGAAAGTTTTAGAGGAGTTAGATGATAATTATAGGTAGAATGGTTATGAAGGCCTCCCTAAAGAGATGACATTTAAACAGAAACCTTTATTATTTGAAGGAATAAACTATGGTATTTCTGGGAATAAACATTCTAGAATAGCCAGTTTAAAGGCCTAAGTTGCCTTTGTTTAGGGCAGGGCACAATGAGATCAAACAACAGGGAGGAGCTAGAACACACGGGGCCTTATAGACAGCATAAGTGAAAGGTTAGGATTTTATTCTAAGTGTGATCAAAATCAGTAGATAATTTTGATCATGGAAATCACATTTATGATTTACATTTTAAAGAAATCATTCTGTGTGCTCCAAACAGAATAGACAAAAGGAGAGTATAGGCTAGTGCATTTGTTTAGGTAAGTGTATATTAGTTTGGAGAGAACAGTAGAAGTGGTAAGTAGCAGTTGGATTTTTGATAGACTATAGAGTGTGAGGAAAACTGGATGCCTTTTTCATTGACAAAAATAAATGAAAATGAAATGAAAGATCTAAATGATCTAGAAACGTATCAGAAAAAAATGTAGAAAATATGCTTACATATACTTGTGGTTAGGAATGCTATCTTAATTAAGATACAGAGATTAGAATCATCAAAAAAAGGTAAAAGAAAGTATTTGATATTACATAAAATTAAAAAAAAATATCTTGAATCTATAAATATCAGTTATTAGTGAGAAAATAGATAAAGACGTTCATAAATTATATTGTGGACAGTCATAAATTATAGATGAAAATAAAAATTGGCACAGCCTTATTGGATGGCAACTTTGGCAGTGTCTATCAAAATGCTTATTTCCTTTGATTCTTAGGTATCTGCCATAGGTGTGCAGGAGCATGCCAGAGGATAATCATTTGAACATTGATTATAGCAATGAAAAACTAAAAGCCTGAATATCCATCAAAATAGAACAATTAACTGAACTATATCACACATATATCCTACATTATGCTATGTAGTGGTTTAAAGGAATAAAGTACATCTGTATGTAGCTAAAAAGATCTCCAAACTATTTTTGGAAGACAAACAAACAAACAAGCAAAGCCAACAAACAAAGTCATAGACACAGACAACAGTATGGTGGTTACCAGAGGGGAAGGGGCTTGAAGAAAGGATTAAGAAGGTAAAAGGGGTCAAATATATGGTGACTGAAGGAGAATTGACTTTGTGTGGTGAGCATACAATGTAATATACAGATGACATATTATAGAATTGTACACTTAAAACATGTAATTATTGACCAGTGTTACCCCAATAAGTTTAATTTAAAAAACCCTAAACCCCAAACCCAAAACACAACAAAACAAATTGTAAAACAATTCATGAAGCATGACCCTGTTTATGTTAAAAAACAAAACAAAACAAAACAAAACAAAAAACCAGAAACAAAGCAACCTCACAAGAATTATGTGCATATGGATTTAGATAGTAGTATATTTTTTATTTATGTTTACATAAATGCATAAAGGTCTACATATATGTACATAAAATTGTTGACTCTGGTTACTTCTAAGAAGAGGAACTTATTTCAGCTAGGAGTGAAAAAGTAATTTCAGTTTTTGCTCTGTGTAGTTTGTAATGTTACTCATTTTCTTTGAGATGTACTCATCTATTCCTTATCTAATTAAAGTTAATTTTTATATATTCTGATTAGTCCATTTGGCAAGTCACATGAACTCATCAGTTTGACTGAATTATTCCCAAAATGAGACTATCTCATTTTTATGTCCCAACTTGAAATACATGGTTTCAATTTATCAACCAAATGTGCGTCTCCCAACTTATTTGGCCCTCAGCACTGCTGGCAAGAGCCTGCTCCAAGATGACTAGCCATCCATTTTCCAATGAGGAAAGGGAGACTTTGAAAAGTTGTGTAACTTTCCCAGGGTCACACAACTAGAAATAACCATGCCAGGTTTTGAACCTAATTTTAATGCATGACAAACATCGTGCTTGAAGGAAGCTTCTGCCCAAAGCCATCTGCAGGTAGCAAGAGCAGTCATCATGATACAGAAGTAGGGTTAATGCTGGGCTAAGAAACAGGAAGCAGCTTAAACCCTGGCCTGTTCTCATTGTGAATATGTGGGAAATCCTGATTCTGTGAAGGCAGTGGGCATTTGATGCCATCTGTCAGATGTCCAGTTTAGCTAACTTGCCACCCACAATAGCCTTGAGAAGAAATATGAGGTATTGAAATATAAAACAGAAGAGATTTAGAAATGAGAAATATTTTAGCCAAAGGAAAAAATGTCTAGACTTCAAGGTCATGAAGAATTATTATAAAAAGAATAGTGTTTTACAAGGCTTTTAGGAAGATAGTCATGTCGTTTCTAATTCAATAAGAGGGAGAATGCTGTGAAGATATTGTGAGAAGTTATAAACGTCATATAAAGCAGGAACTAATTTTAATAATAATAAATGTTTATTGAGTGCTTATCATGTACCAGTTGCTGTTCTAGTTCATTACTTGTGTCATTTCACTCTCAGAGCAAACCTGTGAAGTAGATAATGTAACTAGATGAATTTTATGGGTATGTTCTGTAGTTACCAAGTTTCCATAGATAGTATATTAAGAAATCATTTAAACCAAATATAAATAAATAAATGGACAATATGAGACTACATCAAAAAGTCATAGTAAATCTTAAAATTAGCCTAACATAAAACTTTGACCATGAAACTCTTTCAAGACAGGGATATTTCAGTTAGGAAAAAGAAGCAATGAAGAAATATGCACGTGGGCCGTCAGATTTTCCATTGCTCATTCAAACTGAGTATATTTTTATGAGAGATTTAAAGTGAGAAAGCTTATCCAGTCATAGTAAAAATTGGTCTAGAAGCCCCATATATCAGATGTGATGGTGTAATGTATTTTACTTGTTTTGAGACTTAGAGGAAAAATGGCTTTATTAAACTGTATTTTGGGGTCTCTAATTAAAGCTATTAAACCACCAGCAAGTGGGGGACAGGCAACTTGCAAGGGGGTCGAATAAACATACTATGGTATTATCTGTATATGCTACATACAAAAAGTAAAAAGAAAAGTACCTGAATGAAAACAAGCAAAATTTTAAAGTCGTTTATAAAAGACAATTTGGCTCATTTGGGGAGAAAAATAGGAAATTGTATCTCAGGTCACTAAAAAGAAAATTGGGTCTCATCAGACAATTTATAGCTTGCCATGGCAGTGACCAAGTAATTATATTAGGGTGCAGAAGTAGATGTAATTTAACAGGAGTTCAGATGGGATTTTTGACACTTCATCATAGGAAAAGTTAATGAGCAAAATGCTACCCTTCAGTCTAAGTGCCAGCCTCGTTAGAAAACTGATTGTAGCCTAAAATATATAGGATAGCAGTACATTGTAGCAAATCCTCATGGAGAGGTGACAAATGGAGTCCTTCAGGACTGATTGCCAGGACCATTACTTTTTAACACACTGTATAAGTTATGGTGTCTGCATTAGTTGATAACGTTAAGGATCCAATTTTATCTTTTGGAGGAGAAGTTATTGGATAGAACACTTCAGTTGCTTTGAATTTCTTTTTTTAAAGCTATGGCTATTTAGACTAATTTTATGAACACTTTCTAATTGTTGGAAATATTGGTTAATAAATATTTATTGAATAATTACCATGTCTAGGAACTACCCTGTATTGTAGAAATAAGTAGACAAAAATCTCTTCATTCTTAAGTGGGGGAAAGATTTGAGAGTTGGGAAAGTTATAAAGTTTGGTAAGAATGCAGAAGCCAAGGATTATGCGAACACAAAAGAGAGGAACCTACCTAGCCTAGAGTTTAGGGCAATCTTCATAATGGAAGGAATATTGGCCTAATCGTGATGTATTAAGTGAAAGTCATTAGAGAAAACGAAGAGTGAAGGTGTAGAACAGGTCAATGCATATGTAAAAGCTTGAAGATAAGAGACATATGTGGCTCCCTCCGATTCTAGAGATCACTCAGGTATATAGTAGATTGTAAAAATGGATGGAATTATTATTCCCCTCCCTCTCTGGACCCATATTAACAATATGACTACTTTTTAGCTCTTCATATAGAGAAACTGAGTCTATTTACTCACCCCTTAAATCCGGGGTGGCTTTGTCAGTTCCTTTGGCCAATAGAATGCAGCAGAAGAAATGTGCCAGTTGTGAGCATAGACTCAAGAGGTCTTGACACTTCTCCTTACATTCCTGGAAGTCTGTCCAGCCATGATGTGCTGAGCTGCTGGAGAATGAGAGACCAGGTGGAGCAAGCCAACCATTCCAACTGAGGTCATCCTAAAATGCTGCTGCAAGCCAACCTGTCAGCTTATCACAGATGCATGAGTGAATCCAGTGGACAGTAGGAGAAATGCCCAGCAGAACCCAGCCCACTTCACCAAACTGAGCGATACAAATGATTGTTGTTCAAATTACAGAGTTTAGGGTCGTATGTAACACAGCAAAAGGTAATTAATGCAGTGGGGGGAAAATGAGGCTGAATAGAAGAGTTGGGGCAAGATTGTGCTCTGTCTTTTGGGCTCTACACTAAAGGCAATAAGGTCTAGAAATCCCCAAATTTCAGGCTTTCATTCTTTTTTCCTAAATTGATAGTTTCAGAGAACTCTAAATGTATCCTGCAAGGATATTGAAGTGGTACCATCTTCCATCACTAATTTATAGGTACTTAGGAGAAATAACCATATTTAAGTTATGTCTAGTGATTGACCCAAATACATTTATACATATCTAATTCCCAAGATGGGTTCAACTGTGCTGGAAAAATTTAATCCTACCTCATGTAAATGTACTCGGGAAAGTGTATTCTGGAGAAAGGAGGATAGCCCTTTAGAAATCATGTTCTAAATAGTGTTCTTGTATAATTTATGGATAGGATTGCGGCCCAGAAGCTCTTCCCCTACCTCACTTTTGCCAACACGTCTTTATCCTGATTCTTAGCCTTATCTGTATGTTGCCCGTAATCTTACAGTTAGTCGGAAAATTATAAGTTGTAATAGAGAAGCTCACAGTTCTGGCTGCTATACGATGATGTATGCCTTTTGAAGTGTAAGCTGCAGCTACTTATGATTGAAGCCTGTGACACAGTCATCAGTAAGCTTTGGGTAGACAAGGTTGAACAA
This sequence comes from Rhinolophus sinicus, assembly GCF_036562045.2. NCBI lineage: Eukaryota > Metazoa > Chordata > Mammalia > Chiroptera > Rhinolophidae > Rhinolophus > Rhinolophus sinicus. The sequence continues at coordinate 74,162,918 of NC_133751.1, forward strand.
ACAACCCCTGATTGATAAAGTAAACATTACACCAGGCTAGCACATGCACCCTGGGGAAATGCTCTTCTGCTAAGCCAAACCTAGAATGATTGAATATGGCATTATTTGAAGAAAGGTCAAGGTGAGGCTTAGGGAGCAAACATGCTGCTTTTCATCTTTCTTTTTTCCCCAAGAATAGGGAGGAGCACAGGACATTTGTCACATTTCCTTATGAGTTAGTTCTATGTGTGAGGAGTGTATATGTGTGTCCTGGTGTGTATGTATGTGTAGTTAAAGATGTGGTTGTGTCATATGTACCTGCAACAATCATCGATCTTGATCCTTGGCTCAGTGGTTCCGGTTAAATAATCACTGCCTACTCACTAACGATTTATCCCTTGCCCAGCATGATACGAGTTTTGAGATGGATTCAAAAGAAAAATAGAGTAGAGCCCTGACTTCAAGGTGCAAATTCACTGCACAGCAAGGCTAACCACCTGAAGAAAATTAAAGACCAGCACACTTCTAACTTCCATTCTATGAAAAGTCTAGATATACTAAATTTGAACATAGCATTGCCCAGTGTCCATGTCCTGGAATTTTCCAAAGCTTATTTCAATTAACTGTTTGGTCAAATTTCATACTTGACCTGTGTGTCTGGTATAGTTCTTATACTGCAATAATATTATTATTGAGAAATTATTCACCTTCAAAAGTATTATTAATTAATTAATTAATTTAACAAAGGAAGTAGGAGGCAGGAGATCATTAGCGGCCTGTTCACTCAGCAACCTTAATTCATGTCTAGATTCTGAATCCCAGTCTTCCATCCCTGCTCTGAAGAAACAAACAAACAAACAAAAAAACCTGACAAAGTTCATTAGGGGCAAAGATAATGGGATTCTCTTGCTGTGTAAAAATGTTTCTTCTCCAGAGGGATTCCTCAAGTTCCTGTTAAGAGCCACTCAAGAAAGCAGGTTTTCTTCAGATGTTCTCTTCCTCCAGGGAGATAATAGGTATGTGACTGAAAGGTGGTATTTACACATCAGGGGGCAGTGAGAAAAATCATAAAGCAGGTCAAGTTTGTCATAGTCTTCCTCAACTTCTCCATGTGAAACCTCATCCCCACTGGGGTCCCCAGCATGTGTTCCAGCAATCCTATCTCAGTGAGAGCTTCTCACCCTAGGACCCATCCAGATGTGCCTGCTGTTGGAATAGTTCTTGACCTTTTCTTTTCCTTTCTTTCCTCCCTATCCAAGCTTATCTAACTAACCTTCAGCCCATTTGCTTTGGGTCTGTTTTTTTCTTTTTTTATTTTTTTTTATTTATTTATTAGAAAGTGATAATCCAGCTTGCATTAAGGTAGTAGTAGATCTCAATGAGAACCTTTCACTCTTTACCCACTCACCATATAACACCTTCCATTTCAATAGGGCCTTTAGAACAGTGATTTAACCTAAGAGAACAATTTCAGCCACAATATGTGATAATTTGGTATCTTTAAGCAGTCGTCAAACATTTTCAGAGCTGTCTTTTTGTTACAGTGAAAATTTATTCTGAGTTGTTGAGAGTCAAGTACATTTGATTCTATCTGAAGAAATGTAAAAATGCTGCTGTCCCAGTTAATGGCTTCTCCTGCTTTCTATTCCTCTATCAAAGCAAGCAGCAAAATTTTGAACATATCTTTTTTGTACCTTTTATCCCAGTAAAACAAAATACATTACATTTTTTTAAAAATTATGTTTTTTTGTGCTTTAAAGGAGAAAAAGAAAGTGAGTGAGTGTGAGCAACTTTGTCTGTGTATGTGTATGTGTGTGTTGGGAGTTGTGTTCACTAGGGCCCTGTATTAGCTTTCTATTACTATATACCTTGTTTCGTCGAAAATAAGACCTAACCAGACAATCAGCTCTAATGCGTCTTTTGGAGCAAAAATTAATATAAGACCCGGTGTTATGTTATGTCATGTCATATTATATTATATAAGACCTGGTTTTATATTATAGTAAAACAAGACCGGGTATTATATTAATTTTTGCTCCAAAAGACGCATTAGAACTGATTGTCCAGCTCGGTCTTATTTTGGGGTAAACATGGTAACAACTGTATTATGCACTTAACAGCTGAAAACAACACCTGTTTATTCTTACACATTTATCCAGATCAGAAGTCCAGGAATGGCTCAACTGGCTTCTCTGCTCAGGATTCTACAAGGCTAATATCAGTGTTGGCCATGGCTGGGTTCTCATCTGATGGTCAGGGTTCTCTCCCAAGGCCAGTCAAGTTGTTCGCAGAATTCAGATCCTTTTGATTGTAGGACTGAGGTCCCTGTTTTCTTGCTGGCTATTGACCAGGGCTGCTCTCAGTTCTTTGAATTTACCTCTTTATGTCCTTCTGCATGGCTTTCTCTTCAACATTGTCCCTTGCTCCTTCAAGGCCAGTAGTACACTATCTCTGTTGCTTTGACTCTCTCTGTCTTGTGTTTCTTATTTCTAAACCTTCTTTTAAAAGGGCTCACCCGATTAGGTCAGGTCCACCTACACTCAAGTGGAGGGAATTATACATATCCTGTGATGGAAATTTTGGAGACTTTCTTAGAAATATGCTTATCATAGAGTTTTATCCTAAATATTCAGTGAGGGAGTGGAAATATGGAGGAGGAAAGTAAATTAATAGATATATAAGGAAGAGAAAATAAAAACTCTCCTTGAGGCTGAAAGCACAGACCCAAATATATGTAGTGCTCTGCCTTTCTCTGGCTGCAGCATTGTCCAGTAGAACTTTCTGCAACGATGTAAGTGTTCTATGTCTTCTCAGTTCAATACAGTAACCAATAGGTACATATGGCTACTGCAAATTTGAAATGTGGCTAGTAAACACTGTATTTTTATTTTATTTATTTTGAAGTAATTTAAATTTAAAATTAAATAACCATATGCCTTTAGGGTTACCACATTGGATAGTGCAGCTTGAGAGAAATATGTACCTTCCAGTCCTTCTTCACCTTCCTGAATTATGGAGTCATCTACCCCAGACTGGAATATTCTGTCTGGTATTTATATTCTGCCTTTATTTTTCACCAGTTGCCTGGGGTTTCAGTTTAAATTCCAATTACTTTCTTTATATTTTGCATCTGCCTCTGGCTTCCTGCCAAATTTTCAGTTTTAGATATTTGAGTCATTTCCTCTATAAAGTCATCATTGTAAAAAATACTACCATCATCTAAGGCACCGAATTAGATGCCTCAGACATAGTCTCACTCAATTTTCACAATAAGCCCATGAGGTATTATGATGATTCCTATTTTTGCAGAAGACAAAAACTCTTCTTGGAGAAGTTAACTAATTTCCTAAAGTCTCACAATTATTTAATGGTGAAATAGAAATAAATCTCAAGTTCTTTGTCTAAAACCCATTCATGCATTTAGCTTCTAAACCACATCACCATTTCTAAGAAACACTCTTGTGAAGTGAAATTGAGCCTATTTCTAATATTATTAGTGATGGTGAGCCCATAAACTTGAAAGACAATGAATTCTTTTTATTGGTGGTTCTGAAACAACCATAGTCTCTCAGTAGTTTTGCACACAACCAATGGCTAAATCATCTACTTCTCTCCATTATCTCCTTTAGATTTGATCCAAGTTTTAAATGTTGGTTCATAAAGCATAAGCTTTAAAAATAAGTCATTCTCTGGCCTTGAGCACAAATCTTTCTCCCAATAATTTCTACTTATATTTCTTAATTTAACTTCTTGACCTGTTGTAAACAAGTGGATGTCCTTAGACTGTAGGGTGGAGATTGGGAGTCTGGGTTTGGAATTCAGGCAGAGTTAAGTTTAATTACTAGCTCCACCCCTTGTGAGTTATATGATCTCCCATTTCTTCAGGCTTCTATCTTATCTATAAAATTGGATAAAAATACCTATCTCTTCCTTGAAAACATTGTTTCAAGGAAGAAATAAAATGAGGTTGGTGAAGCACCTGGAAGAAAGTCGAGCATATAGCACACACTCATTATAGCCATCTACTCTTATTATATATAATAGTCTCATTATAATAGAAGATGGCTTGCATACTCCCCCATGCCCCAACCCCTGAGTTCTCCAGTTTTCCCAATCTTAGGCCACAAAATAAGTCTTTCAGTGATTCCTTATGCACCAAGTTATTATGTCACTCACTTTTGTATTTGTTGTTGTATTTTTGCCTAGATTTGATCTGGGATTTAAGTGTTGTTCCTCAAATTGTGAGTTCTAAAAGTGAACATATTCCATGAGTTCTCATGAATTCTCCGCTTGTACCAAAGACACATGCTTTTGTGCCATGTTTAAAACTAAACCAGACAAATAAGATCATCCTTGCAGAGTAGTGACAGCTGCATAGAAATTTCATAGGAAACCTAAAGGAAATGTGGTCTGTGATAGAGAAGCAAGAATGAGATTCTGACATAATGCTGCAACAGATACCACTTCTACCGGGGAGAGTTTGATTAGGCAAACTTCCAGGTTTGGTTCAAAATGAAAATATGAGGCCACTTCTTCAAAAATCAAGAAGAAATTGCTGCTAACAGTATGAAAATGTAAAGCTTTTTTCTCTTCTCCTGCAGTTCCTTTCTTTATTTGTCAGGGTTTTTGATATTTTCTGTTTAATGTTGTTCCAAGTTTTAAAAAAATTAGCGTTTTTAATTTTAGCATAACTTTTACTGCTTATATTTATGTTGTGTAATGCTAGTCTTAAATACAAAAGTAAAAACATTTAACTCATATCCAGAGTCACCAAAATGACACAATTCATATTTAGTAGCTCACGTGTGCATATGTATTTTGTTGTTACTAGAACAAAGGGAATGCTACACAAATTGAACTCAACTATTTTTATTCTTTTTGATAGGTGCCCTTTTTACCAACACGCTTTGCCTTCAGCTTGCTAAGTAAGGGAGAAATGAAGGGCAAAGGATCAGTGGTTGCCCTATTTTTTCTTCTATGTCATATTTTCAGCACTAGTAGTTGGATAATACAGAATAAGAATAAGAAAGGATAGAATAGGATTCCTTCATTGTGTTTTTTGGAAGATCATCACCTGTAGTCAATGATTAAATTGCTTACTCTGCTCCTTCTTCTGATTAGCTAGATGGGTATCTCTTTCTATCCTTTTAGCACATTGGAAATATATATATATATATATATATATATATATATATATATACACACACACACATATATGAGTATACACATACACACGTATTAGGATGTATATATAGAATACATATATATATATTATATATATATATATATATATACACACACACATATACATATATATATATATATATATATATATACACACATATATGAGTATACACATACACACGTATTAGGATGTATATATAGAATACATATATATATATATATTATATATATATATATATACACACACACACATATACATATTAGGATGTATATATGGAATGTATATATAAACATATATATATATATACATATACACACACACAACATATATATATAACTCATTTAGAGCACTGTACTTGCAAAACCCAAATTTTTCTCTAGTTCTCTTTTTAAAAACATCATCCCCAAATATAAAAAGACTTCTTAACTTACGTCTATGCCTTTGATTGAAGATTTCCTAGCTGACACTGGCACATAACATTTTTTAATTCTTTTTTTTTAACTCCCACTTGTTTTAACATGAATTAAGAAATTTTTAATTTTCCTTTTTGTTTGTATTAATATCTAGGACTATCACATTTAAACTCATCTTTTCTTCCATAACTACAGCCATAACTACAGCTTTTTAAAAATATATTTGTGATATACGTCCACTGTGAGTTGATTTTAAAAATACCCATTTATGGAGCACCTACCAAGTGCCAACACTGTATTAAGCATTGAAATTATTTCTAATCCTTGATATATCTTAAATGTGTATAATATTTAAAATTGGTCTAGATGCCGATGGCTGACTGGGGCATTCACAATTACTTTATATAAAATTCAAAATTATTCTTACACCCAGAAATATAGCCATAAAATCAGAATTGAGTTGATTGCAGATCCTTTCATTAAGCAAAATAAAATTAAACAAAACAAACAAACAATACTGGTGACAAAAATCCCCAGATTATAAAAGATTTGTTATCATCCCCATAAATGAAGCCCCTGAAAGGAAGAGACAATGTTTAATTTTCCCCCCTAGCTTCAGCTGCTAATGTTGGGCCTGGCACATAGCTGGAGCTCAAAATATGTTTGGAGATTAAATTCAGGAAATTTAATGAGAATAAAATAAACTGCTATTGAGTTTTTCCGTGTTACAGAAATGCATTTAAAGTCACAGTTTTCATTAGCTTTTCTTACCAAAGGACACATACCATTGTACTATTGAAAAAATTACATTTCAAACTGAATACTCTTGGAACGTATCAACCTGTCTCTTTTGTGCAAAGAAGAGGCAAAGGTCCTGGAAATAATGCAGGCATTGTTGAAGTACCATAGATTCCTTTATGTTCATAAAGATATTTAATTTTGTCCTATATCGTCATGCCATAACAATCCTGATTGGAAACTGAAGAGCTGCAGCTAGAACAATTGTGTAATTAGAAGACTATCATTTGCTCTGGCAACATCTCGAAAGTATGAGTTTTAAAGAACAATTAAACTTTCTATGTGTTTGATTGGGATGTGTTTATCCTGATTAACAATTTACAAACATTTCTTTCAAAAAGCTTATCTGAAAAAATCTCAAAAACATTTTAGCTTCCATAGGCTCTTAGGTGATATATATTTTTAATTATAACATAATCAAAGGCTTATAATGAACTTAATAACTCATTTCATTTATTTCCCCCATGACAGGAGAATTGCTTTAAATAAATCATTCAATCTAGCTATAATTCTAGAGAAAAATGCTAAAAAATCAAAATAATCAAATTAGAAGACCAGAGTTTCAAATGTGACATTAGTTAAATAATCCTTACTTGCCTAAGTTGAAAAGAAGTTTTCAAATTACGTCATTAATATAGAAGAAACAGGTCCATATTTGCTTTTTGGAAAGAACAATGCAGAGGTAGTAACATGCAGTTGCCTGCCATTGAGAGCATCTGCATTAAAGGACAGTTTGATAATGGGATTCTGTACCGAAGAAATAGACACTTAGAATTCATGATGTAAAATGGATTCTTAAGCAGACATATAAGACACATTGAAATAAAATCCTTGTGGATTGAAACAGTGAGACTATCTCCAGAATTATAGTTCTCTAACCAATGAATTTTATGGAACCTATTTTAAATGTTGTACCATACTCAAAATGCTACCTTATAATGTTACTGGGACCTATTGTTTGTCAACTGCTTTTACACTTACAAAAACACCCTATATGGTAAACAAGTTATTTCACCATTTCAGACATTAAGAATTAGCAGTTAAATCTAGTACTAACCACTACACTGTACACCTGAAACTAATATAAAATAATATTGAATGTCACTATAATTGAAAAAATAAATAGTCACAGGGATGTAAAGTACAGCATAGGGAATATAATCAATGATATTGTAATAACTATGTACAGTGTCAGATGAGTAAAGACTTATTGGGGTTATCACTTTGTGAGGTATATAAATGTCCTATCCTATCACTATATTTTTTATACACCTGAAATGAATACAATATTGTATGTCAACGGTAATTAAAAAATAAATAAAAAGGTAAAAAAGAATTAGAGGTTAAGGATGTTGCTTAAAATCTAACAAAACTGTTACAAAAATAAGAGAATACGTGCCCATTCTCTTAGTTTCATATTCTACTTCCGGGGTCTCAAACCCAGAACTTAATGATCACATTCCAGTGCACTTGACCATAGAATAAAGGACTTAACTTCCTTCCCTAATCTCTCCTCATTAGAAATTTACAAACTCCTTCTAATGAATGCAGAGACTAAATGCCATATCTGAAGATCTTAAATCCAGGAATCTATCTGTACAGACATGAACCTGGGTTGAAAACAGAAAAATAGGAGTTAGCTTAAAAGCAATGCTTTCCATAAGTATACTTTTAAGGGCTGAAATGCATGCAGGATTGGTGTTGGAAAAAAAAATTCCCTTCTTTTAGCTTATTTCCATGAAAATATATCTGGCGATAATGTATTTAGTTTTCTGCACATATAAATTTATAACTATTTATATTATCTATATTGTGAATGAAAATTTTGAGTTAGATTTTTTTTTATCATGCTCAAATGCCTTGTAAATCAGATCAGATAGATACCAGTTAATCAAATCACACATACTCTATTTTATGCTACCTTCCCCTACTTTATTGAGAAGTATCTTTAAAAATATTTTTTTAAATTAGTTTCAGGTGTACAAAACAATGTAATAATTAGACATTTATACCCCCTTTTAAGTTCGTCTTCCTAGTATTGTTCTAATAGAATTGGGATTGCCAGATTTAACAAATAAAAGTATAGGGTACCCTGTTAGACTTGAATTTCAGACAATACAAAAAAGAATAACTTTTTTGGATTACTATGTCCCTAACGTTGCGTGAAACATAATTATTCTAAAATAATTATCCATTGTTCATCTGAAATTCAAATTTAAGTGGGCTTCCTGTTTTGTTTTGTTTTGTTTTATTTTCTGACAACTCTTAAATAGAACCAATGGGAAATACAAATGGTTTTGTCATTGGTTCCCTGTGTGATAAGCTACAGCCAGAGTAAGAGCAGAGTCACTGAGACAGGAATACATTGTCCCTGAATCTGATTCAAAATACCGTAATGAGTGAGGGATGATTTTTTATCACATAGCTGAAAGTCAGAAGAGAAAGAAAGCAGGCCCCAGGTGCAGTATGATGAACAATTCAGTAATGTCCTCAAGGAAGGACCTGCCTCCCTCATTTCCTCTATTTCTCTGTTGGGCTGCCCTCAGCTCCTGCTTCCTGTGTGCAGGTTGCTACAGCAATTCCTGGGTCACACCAGGAAGTGGCAATGTCCACAGGCAGAAAACAAACTATTTATTTCAGCGTTATTTTCTTAAGAGCAAGGAAAACTTCTGCAAAAGCCCTGTGAAGACCTGGCTTCATGACCACATGCTCCCCTCTCCCCAAAACCAGTCACAGATGGGGTGATGAGATCACGAGTTTAATCCAGTCATGATACACCTGTGAAAGCAGGCAAGAATTCAGTTCCCATGAGGTACATGGAGGAAGAGCAGACCTGAAAAAATTAGGTTCTGTTAGGAAGGAATAAGTTGATAAAAAGATAATGACAAACAAATATATTGTTAGTTTCCTCTAGTATGCTGAACTCATACACTCTCATTTAGATAGGGGAACCTTCGGGGTTCCTACAAAATTAGATTTGACAACACATAGAATGGTCAGTCTTACAGGGAAATTTCAATTATGTTCAACTTGTTCGGACTATCCCCCGGGGTGGGTTCTGAAGAGGGAAGGAACCTATACTAAGAAGCTGAGCTCATCACTGAACAACCATTGTACAAAGTGGATATGTTTTAGTGAAGAGGAATAAAAAGGAGATAAAAACTTTCCTCCTGTTAGAAATCTTAAAGAATCTTTCATCTTCCTCTAATGTGGACCCACACTTACTGTTTAAGATCTTATTTTAAAGACACCCACACAGAACTACAGGGAACTCAATGTATCTCAATGCAGCATGAAAACAATGAGTCACCTCTAGTGAGATTTAGTTGGTGTCTGCTGAGAATCTGTGTTTTAAGATTAAAAATATAAGCAAGGACAAGATATTCTTCTTCTTACATTGTTAGCAGTCACTCTTAATCATAAATAAGACTGTATATTGAAATTTGACAGTATAGATCGGGGAAATTATATTCTTGTACAGTGAAAATTCCTAAATTTATGTGAGCTGAAGGAATATTCTTGAGATTTAGAACAAGCAAAGTAACTATAATTAGTTTGACATATGATTGAACCATTGTGTTTTTGTTTCTGGCTTTAGCTTAAAATGGAAATTCCTTATACTACAAGTATGCAGGACACCCCCAGACAAGTGAATGCTGTACAAAACACAGATGTATTAGCGGTCTAATGGTGCTAAAGCAAATAAGTGATTAAAAGCACAGAAAACAGAAAGCGAGTTTTTCACTCACCTTTCATGTTGACACACACACACACACACACACACACACACACACACTCCATTGGGATCCCTTTAATGTAGTTACCAAGGCATTAACCCTCACTGCTGGGAATAAATTCATTCATGACCAATGAGAGCAAGGTTTCTGTTCTGATCCTTCACCAGAAATTTCTACAGTTGCCAGTCTAGAGCTTGATTTGAGACTGAGATGCTTTCCTGTGAACCGTCAGAAAGCAAGTAGCCTCACTAAGTACTATATATATATATAAATGGCAACCTTGGGAAATATATCAAATTATAAAAGTAACATTCCTAAGCAATAAGAATTTTGCAATAACAGGTATTAAGAGCATCACATTAGAGAACAGTTTCAGAAATGAACAAAGCTCTAAGAGTCTCTCCTGCAGCATCCAGAAAATCACAGGTTAATACTTAGATTCCAGTGAGCTCAGCAATGAGAATATTGAACAACCACTGGGCCTTGATGGTAATGTTCCAGAACAACCGTCCGGTCTCTTTTACTCTGTGTCACTATTTAATAAAATATTTTAATAGCTTTTTCTTCTAGTATGAGTTAAATATCAGGAATGCCTGTCACATATATTTCCTAGTATAAATTAATACTAGATTGATTTGGATTTCATTGAGTTCTGACAATATTCTAGCCACTAGGGACACAAAGACAAAAAAGATGGCGGGTAGAAGCCCAGAAATGTGGAATGACAGTGCATTGTCATGTCTCTTCTGGAAGAATGATTGCTACCTTCAGGGAGCTTACATTCTTGTGCACATAAACTGGTTACATATTAATATTTGTAGTAAAGGAGATATAAGGTCTTGCAATAAAAATACAAATAGCAAAAAGCACCACAGTGTTCCTAAATATAACATGGACTGGAGAGTATGTGGGGCTTTCTAAAAAGTGTTTAGAAAGGATGTAAAATTTGAGACAGCTATGGAAGGGTGAGGAGACTGTTTTCCGGGAGAGGGGAAAACAAAGCAGGAGGGAGAAACGTGAGAAGAAGCATAAAGGTGTGAAACAAAATATGCTGGTCTGGAAGTGTCATGTCTGGATTATAAAATACAAGTTACTGGGCTGAGCTTCAAGGCCTTTCTATAATCCAATTGAAGGATCATGAGATGATAGAATAAGTCAACAAGTGAATGGGAATGAAATGGAAATGAGTTGTTAATAAACAGGTCTTGGTCATGAAATAAATATGAAAGATGAGGGCAACGGTAGTCATTAAGGTTTTTTACGAAATGTTTTTCCTTTTCCTTTTAAACACTGGTAGTTTGGCCCTTTCCCATCCCCCTGAAATGAGGTGTGTGGAACTGTGGGCGCTGAAGTGATGGATGCCACGAGGAGGTGTATGCTCATTAAACAACTTGAAGCGCTCTCTTGCCTTGGCTGTGGTAATCATGGGAGTGTGGAGGTAGGTCCTGTTAGTTCAAATCCCTAAACAACTATGATGAGCAGAGACCCATGACAGCTCTCAATGAACATGCTGGATGAGCAAGAAATAAACTTGTGGTCTGTGAAGCCACTGAGGTTTGGCAACTGTCTTTTATTATTGGAACAATCTACCCAGAGCAACAAACTGTGCTATCCACCATTCCAGAATCCACTATTAATTCATCAGCACCTGTTTGACCTCCGTGAACTCATAAATTCATTGTTTAGACTCGATTCCATGCCTAGATTTAGATTTTGAACAAATTCTACCCATCAAGACTTGCCGGTTACTTGCTTATTGGGGTCATTGTTAGTTGACCTTGTTAGAAGGTGAAGGGCCCTTTTTTAAAATTTTTGCTGTTTTAAAGCAGAATATAGCAGTGAGAGTCACTGGCAAGAGAATAATTGATGAACACAGTAGTAATTAGTACACTAGACACACCTTTAAGGGCATCGGGATTCACATCTCAAAATCATGTATCTTGGAGCCTGCAATAGTGGACAAAGAAATATGTAACACTTTCCAGGAAAAGGCAGAAAAATGCTCCGTTCTGATTGGAAAATGATAGTCATTGAGGTCTGTACAGTCAGCAGAGAGTTGCATCTATGGAATTAAATTATCTTTTGTGTCTGCAGTGCAGGGAGTAATGAAAATAAAGGGAGCTGTGGGAGAGTGTGGTTTGCAGTTAACTCCTATTCACATGTGAGTTGTCTCTTACTCAGCTTGTTCCTTCTTGTGTGGCGCTTTGCAGACCCACAGCTGAGTCTGGGAGAGCAGACACTTTTCCAGGATCATAGACTGTATCTCAGCCTTTTCGGAGGACCACTTCTCTAAGAGCAGACCCGTCCCTGAGCTCCAGGGCACCCACATTCTGTGCCTAAAGCTTCTGCAGGGCAAAAAATGGCCACATTCACCACAAATAATTTTTGTTCTTTATTATTATTATTATTATTATTATTATTACTGTGACTCTTCCTTATTTGGTTGTAGGCACACCTCCATTATTTTAGAATATTATTGCTTAATCTTTATGTTTTTATGAATTTGGAAAGAATAAGAGAAATGAATGGGAAAGAAAAGACACAGTGTAGTTACTACCCTGTTTCCTAAAAAATAAGACCTAGCCAGAAAATCAGCTCTAATGCATTTTTTGGAGCCAAAATTAACAATATAAGACCCGATCTTATAGTAAAATAAGACCGGGTCTTATATTAACTTTTGCTCCAAAAGAACCTCGTTAGAGATGATTGTCTGACTAGGTCTTACTTTGCGGGGAAACATAGTGATTGAAGTTAACTCTTAAATGGCTCTCATGGGATGCACCCATAGAATTACCACATCATCTGAAATGGTATTTAAATTTTTTTTGATGATGTTCCATGTGAGAAATACATGTTGTAGCACCTACACAAATATAAACAAATACTTAAAAAATACATGTTTTATTAAGCAACATTTATCCTTACTGTGTGTTATTTACTCTAATATCACACAGACACACACACGTGCATGCACACACACACAGATGCACGTGGAGTTGTGGGAATCTTAGGTTCAGTTGGTTGTTGTACTGTTTTGGAGAGAAATGGGAAAGAAGTTCTTACTTACCTACTTGGCATCTACTAAGTGCCCTTAAATTATGTAAATAAATCTGCTTAGCACTGCTGGAGTCCTGGAGCCACATGCTTATTTCTCCTTCTAACACAGTCTTTTATAGGATACTAGAAACTTCTGTCATTTGATTACCTTACAACATGGAAACTGGCACGGTGACAGTTTCATTGTTGCTGCTGTTGTAGTAGTTATTGTTACTATCTTTAGTTAAAAAAAAACCACAATTCTGCGCTCACAAGAAAAGGCAGTGTTGTGTATTGGACTTGCAATGTTAAAACAGAAATCCCAGAACTGTGAGATTTGTCAGAAATGTCAAGTATGGTACCTGTGTACCCTTCTACTCTCTTACATTCCAGAAAGCTTTATAGCCTAAGACTTATATCCTAAGACCTGTTTTTCAAACTGTGGGTCAAGAAACGATGAGACAAAAATTATTTAGTGAGTCATGTTCACAATTTTTATCCAGTCAACATTGAAGTATAAAATAGAATGTGTTTTATATCATAAGGTAATTATAAGATATGATGATTTTTGTATTTAATGGCATGTATGTATATATCATCATTATACACATACACACACAATTGGTCACAACATAAAATATGTTCTTATTACTGTAGTAAAAATAGTTTTAAAAATCATTTACATTTTAACAATGATTCTTATGTACCAGACTTTATTCTAAGTGGGTATCTGTGAACTCATTTAATCCTCACACTTAGTCTTATAATTGTCCCTATTTTACACTGTGAAGCACAGAGAGGTTGAGTGATTTGCCAGACTTTACAGAACTATTCAAATTTAGACAGTTTTGCTCCCCAGTCATTTGAGCTCAGGCCATAACAAATTATCGTAGCTTGGGGGGTTTAAACAACAAACATCTATTTCTCACAGTTCTGGAGGCTGGGAGTCTGAGACCAGGGTGCCAGCACGTTGGGGTTTTTGGTGTGTTCTTCTTTCTGGTTTACAGAGCTCCTTTTTGCTGTGTATCACATGGCAGAAAGAGAGCTAGCTTGCTCTCTGGCCTCTTCTTATAAGGGCACTAACTCCATCATGAAGGCTCCACTCTCATGACCTAATTTCTCTCCAAGGCCCCACCTCCAAATCCCATCACATTGGGATTAAGTTTTTGACATATGAACTGGGGAGAAGGGGAGGACACAAACATTCAGTTCTTGCAGCGGGCTACTGTCATAGCCTATAAGCTATCTATAGGTTACTGTCCTCTGAGGATATTAAAACATTGTCCTAGGTAATCATTGGCATAGGACAGGAAGGAAAATGTCTGTGCAGAAAAGGAGTATACAGAATGAATCATGGACAAAGACAGGGTTTTCCAGGCACAGGTAAAACATGTATGGAGAAAGAGGTGATGGAAAAGCAAAAGAATAGTGGGCAGAAATTCTAGTACAGAGGGAAGATTTATGTAAAAAAAAATCTATACATGGGTTGTTTGCTTAATTTAGCTGTTAGGAGAGGTCAGTCCATTGCAAGCTATCATGTTGCATACTCTAGAATTTTTAAAACACCTTTGAATATGATCACCTTGCTTCTATCTGACTTGGAATTTAGATTCTGGAATTTAAACTTCCCTTTTTCCTTGGAAATGCTTTCCTAATTGTCTAAATTTCAGGTCAAGGAACATTTCCAATGTCTATCCTTATCAGTTCAATTTTCCCTTCATCCTTTATTTTTACCATTTAAAACATCTCTGGGAGTCACATATTTGCTGACCATTATCATCCCTCCCTGGCCAAACTAAACAAATGTCAGTGTTTTCCTATGAGTTTGAGGCTTCCTCCTCCTCCTGACATTTAATCATTCTCATTGCCGACTGTGGTACACAACGCCCAAAGGACCACTTCTCTCACCAGATGTCCAGGTGTGTTTCAGATGCTCACATGCTCTACACAGCACCTCTGGGCTCTGAGCAGGGCTGGTGCAGGAGGGAGAGGCCTGTGGCTGTGTGGTAGGAGGAGGGACACTCCATGCGGCTGGTCTCTAGGGACCTTTGTGAAAATGCATCACCTTAAAAAGATGCCAACCTTTTACCAGCTTCTGTAATCAGGGTGATTTCAACCAGCTGGTTTTGCCTGTGGAACCTCTTGAAAATGTCTTATTTATTTGCCCTCCAGGACAAAAAGGATAACTCATCTTTTCTTCTGTAGATTTTTAGAAATTGAATTAATTATCCTATTAGTAAAAATAGGTCACATTCACATTTACTTAAGAGGCAAATTTAAAACACACACACACACACACACACACTAAATTTCAGACATAGATAGTATGTCTGTATTAATTTCTTGGTGCTGCCCTTCCTCAAATATAGAAGAAAAAAACTTGCTGAAATTGTTTTTATTATTTTTAAAAAACATATATTTATATTCTTAGTCCCTTCAAGAATGATATAATTGCATTTGATTGTGCTTTTAGAGAGAACTATGAAATACGCTTGACCTGAAAAATGCCGCATTCCTGTTTCCAGAGAATTTATGGAAAAAGCTGAAACTCTTTGGTTACCAAATATAATGGGAACAAACCACAGCTCTTCCTAACAAAAAGGCTAACTGCTGCGTTAGCAATCCACTGCAGCTGAAACTGTGGTTTCCAAGGTGTTGCTTATTCCGAACACTAGAGGGCACTGGTGATTTACTCAACTCTCGGTTCTGGGATTTTTAAAAATTCAGTGCTGGCAGCAGCTTTTCAATTTCAATAGGCAGGAATTGAGTGGAAAATAACTGTTCAAAAGTCTGTGCTAGAGAGGGAGAGAGAGAGAGAAAGAGAGAGAGAGAGGGAGGGAGAGAGGGAGGGAGGGGGGAGGGGGGGAGGAGAAGGGAAGGGAGGAGAGGGGAGGGGAGAGAGATTAAAAGTATTCTCTGCAGAATCTACAGGAAAAAGAAGGAAAGAATCTAATCTTTGTCCCATGCCAGCTAGCCATCCTCATCCAGAAGTTGTCCTGGGTTAAAACGAATGCCAGAACTAAAGTTTGTAGAAAAGGAGATGGCTGGTTCAAATCCTATATGTTAGAAACACTGTTTTCCTTTTGACTTATTTTTGCTGTTACATGATGAAACAAGTTTATAGCTATTGAGAAGACATTCTGGGCCACAAGCACTATTAAATGAAGTATGTTTATTTGGACATAATGAGGCGAGATGAAAAAGGATTGAAAAAAATAAAAAGGACAGTGAGAGTATAAGACACCTTTACAAATGCCGTTTAAAATAAAACAGCAGAAACCCTAGTTACCTGTATGATCCATGCTCCAGATGTTTTGAGGTACAGGGGAAAAATAAACAGCAGAGGTAAAAACAAGATAAAAAATTTTAAAGAGACACCGATAATATTTTATGTGAAGCGGTGAAGTAAAGGACGCTACCAATTAAAAGCATTGACGATAAATCAATTAAGTGTGACCAGGATAATCAAAGCAATAGCAAGCAGGGACCACTGTACAATCTGCTAGGTCCATAATTATTTTTCCATCACAGGTTTTAAAAAATCCCTTTCCTATTTTCCTGAAGCTTTATTTAATGAGAGAAGACTAATTTCCTTTCAAAATAGCCTCTTACCCAAACATGTCAGTTCTTACCACATGCACAGAGGACAGAGTAAGAGAGAAGGCACTGAAGATTCTCAAAGGTATTTTGGAAAGCCCAGCCTAATAGTGGCCAGGGTCAGCAGTCTTCCTACCTCAGTGTGATCTCTGGAAGAACAGGGGTCCCTGCAGCCCTTGAAGTATGCCTGATTCCCACCCTGTTCTCTCATGTATCATTCTGAGAGTAAGTCATTGGCAACATGATGCTCTTCTTGGATACAATACACTGCTGTGGCAGTATAGAATGGTGACGTTTATCAGGCAGTCAAGTCAATTAGTCACATTAGGAAGAGTGTTTGTCCAGGATAAAAACAACTAACTCAGCTCCAGGTAGTAGGAGTTTGTGCCTCCCAGCTCAGTTGTTGCCTTCTTACTCTGTGATAAGTTAGTTTCGTCTAACCTCAAAAAACTTCCTTTGACCTAAAGACTTATTTATTTTGCTAACTGGTTTCTGCTCTCCATCCAGATGACTACATTGTTTGCTGACTTCAAGAGTCCTTCTGTGTCAGCTTAAAGAGATAATGGTTGTTTATTGACAGCGGTCTTTAAAATAGTTTAACCAAACCAGAAGCTCTCATACTGTAGTTTGTAGAGAAGGATGGAGCAACTTACTCTACATGATGTTATTAGCGGGATAATTTACTTTTCTTCTCATTGCAAACAATTTACGTTCTGAAGACTAGCTTGATAAAGAATTCAATATTATTAAAATGCACCGGGAATTAAATATGAAATATATAATGGCTTTGTTTATAGGACACTTTCCTTTTGGTGGATTTAGGTTTTGAAATGTGCAGCACATAGACATCATTAAACAAATCTCTTGATTTGTTACCTTGCATCCCAGGAATGCAAGGCTGGAACAACATTTAAAAATCAAAGGAATTTCTATTAACAGACTAAATAAATAGAGGCTAAAAAAAGTATGTGAAAAATTTCAACATCCATTCATGTTAAACACTCCCAGAAAAGTAAGAATAAGTTTGAAATTTTCTCAACATGATAAAGACCAATTATGAAAAATCTATAACTAACGTCATTCTTAACAGTGAAGAACTAAATTCCTCTCCCTCCCCCCAAATTTGTAACAAGGATAGGATGTGTGCCCATTTCTCTTTGAAAAATAAAAATTTGAAAAGTGTATAGATTCAAAAGAAAAACTGGCTTTATTAATAGATGATGTGATTGTCAAATAGCTCCTAGAATGAATAAATGCCTGTAACATGGTTGCAAGCTATAAAGTAAATATGCAGAAACCCATTTTATATCTATATACTGGCAATAAGCAATTGGAAAAGAACTTTTAAAATACCAATTCTAATATTATCAATAAACACAAAATACTTGGAAACCAATCTCACAAGATATGTGCAGAACAAAAAGCTACCAAATATTGCTGATAGAAATCATTCAAGAGCTAAATAGTCATACTATTATTATGGGTTGGAAGGCTCTACAATGGCAATTTTCCCCAAATTGATGTGTAGATTTAACACAAACTAAATCAAATTCTCAACAGGATACGTATGTATGTGTGCGAGCTCTAGAAATTCACAAGGTCAGTCTAAAATTTACATGGAATTGCAAAGTACTTAGAATAGCCAAAACAATACAAAGTAAAATAAAATTGGCATACTCACACTACTTGATTATAAGACTTACTACAAAGTGATAGTAATCAAGAAATTGTGGTAATGACATAAGGAGAGACATAGATTACTCTAACAGAATAGAAAGCCCATAAATAGACCACACACAATGTAGTCAATTGATGTTTAACAAGAGTACCACAGTAATTAAATGGAGATAGAGACCCTTTTAATGAACTGTGTGGGACATTCATATGCGAAAAACAAAATGAAAAAAGAAACAACTGTAGAACTTACGTACAATAGTATGAATCTAAAAAAACAAAACAAAACATCACACTAAGTGAAAGAAGCCATACACACAAAGGGTACATATTGCATGATTCCATTTATACAATATTCCAGAAAAGGCAAAACTGTAAGAATGGAAATCAGATCAGTACTTGCCAGGAGCTAGTGGTGAGGGCAGCGAATTTTATAAAAAGGCATAACGGAAGTTTTTGCTATGTAACTTTATATTTTGCTCCAACTAGATAGAGAAATGCAAAAACAAACAAAATCAATCTTTAATTATTATCTGTTTCACTAGTTAGGTTTTGGCAATAGAGGAGGTACTGAGATAAGTTACAACATTTTGAACAGTCTAGTCCTTATAATGTTGATCTACTTTACTCATGTCTAGACCATCCCTCTAGAACAATGGTTTCTATCAACAGTTGTGAGATAGGCCCAAAATCATTAATTACTAGTATTTTTTTAAATTTTTTATTTGATAAGTCCTGAGCTCTTATCATATGCCAGATGCTTTTTCTAAGTGCTGAAGATAACAGTGATCCAAACGGAAAGCTGTGACTCTCCCACCGAGGCTGTTTTCTATTGTGAAGAGACAGGCAATATAAACAAGATACGCATGATGTACAATTCATAGATGGCAATAAGCATTAAAGATAAAATGCAGGGAAAAGGGGGGCGAGGGTGTATGGGGTGTTGCATTTTTTATAGGGTGTCAGAGAAGGCTCCCACTGAGAAGGTGACATTTGAGGAAAGACCTGAATGAAGTGACAGGGACTTGGTCTTGTAAATATCCGCAAGAAAAGCATTCCAGGCAGAGAGCCTGCCAAACCGCTGAAGAAGGAGAGACCTGGAGTGTCGGAGGAAAAGGAACAGGACTGCTACAACTGGGGCCAGTAGCGTACAGGTCCGAGCAGTAACAGAGGACCAGAGTATGTGGAGTCTGGTGAGCCATGGGGAGGCCTGGATTTTGACTCTGAACCCTATGAGAAGCCTTTGGAGATTTTTGAACAAAGGAGCGTCATGATCTGACTTTCATTTTAAAGGGATCACTCTGCCTGCTGTGTTGACAATAGATGGGAAGGAAGTGTGAAAGTTGGGAGAAAGATAAGGAGGCCATTACACTGATCCTGGAAAAGAATGATGATGGCTTGGACAAGGTAGCAGTGCTGGATGGGTGACAGTCGTTAGATTCTGGATGTATTTTGATAGTGTGGGTGACAGGATTTACAATCAAATGTAAGATGTAAAACAGAATGAGATGTGCAAAAGAAATGAAAATGATTCCAGCCACTTGACCTGAGCCACTGGGAGACCAGAAAAGCAAGTTTGACAGGTGGTACATATGAGTATAGAGTGATACATGGAAGATCAGAAGTCTGTTTTAGACATGTTAAGTGTGAGAGGGCTATTAGACATCCAGGTGGAGAGAGTGGGTAAGCAAGCAATTGAATATTCAAATCTGCAGTTCAGGGAAGAGGTCTGGGCTGGAGATAGAAATTTCAGTCATTGGCATATAGACATAAATTAGAGTTGTGGGACTAGATGAGAATAAGATAAGAATGAAGGATTAAGTGTGAATAGACAGGAAAAGCTGTCCAAAGGCTGTCTTGAGCCACACCTGTAAGAGACAGGGAAGATGAGAAAAATCCATAAGGGAAACTGGGAAAGAGCAGACAGGGAGATGTAGGGAAACCAGGGTGAATGTAGTGTTTTGGTTAAATAATTAGTTTGCAAAGTCTACAGTTTTATGAATGACAGTGGACCCAAACTTATTCCTGTGATGATGTCAGTCTCCTGGTATGCTTTTTTATTTTAATGTATTTTTTGAGTCAGAAAGAAAATGATAGAACCACAGCTAGCAGTCCAGAAATTGTACAAAAGCAGACTGTCTTGTCCATACCACCATCTAGACCAGGTGATGTTTACTGGTAAATGGTTAATGTAGCAATTAAAACGAAACAATCTATCGAGCTTCAATGTCAGTTTCCGGTTACTTTTCCTTTTATTCCATCATATACCCCAGTTCTTTTCAAATATTGGAGAGAATATAAAAATCCAGGTATATCTATGCAATAATAAATCACATTTATGAACAACCTATTTTGTATGCTGAATTAGGAAAAACATTGAGAATCTCGGGTTAAATTATTGGAGGTACTTCACTATCCACATCTGTTTTCATTTTTTGGTCAGAGCTACATGTATAATTTCTCAACATGTGTTCTTAGAATACTTCTTAGTGTAACATTAATATCAGTAATAAGCCCTGTGCTTTATTAGGTTTTTCAAACAGCGAAGGGCAAAGGGTCTGTAGATTAGATTTTATGGCTCTATAATGAAAACCCTGGCCCTGTACATTTCATAGCAAATGCTTTTCTATGGTGACTGGCTCATAACTAAAGCCACTGTTAATCCATTTATTAATCCACAACTGATGGGTAAACTGGTGATAGGAACCTCAGCAGTATCATTTGACTTGTAAGTATAAACCACAAGAGTAAAAGGGACTATTTCTTCCCAATTGCATTGTAGCTTAGCTTCTGTGCATTTTTTTCACGATATATTACTGAACATGTTACTTACTATAATTAGCTTATGTTTATTCAAAGCACAGATTAATCTAATATACATTTTCCATAACCGTATGAACCATATTAGCCAAGGATATTTGAGTAATTTAATATTAGGATAGACAGTCTTGTAATATGACATGTATCTAAATTTGTTACTTCTCTCATTGTTCTAAAACATAATGAAACCCTAGTCTTTAACAATGTACAATGTATTAGTGAAATTACCTCATTTCAAAAGCAAAGTCAACAGTTTTGCTTGATGTTACTTAGTTTCCTCACTTAACTTAGATCTTTATTGGAGCTATAGACATGATTGTTTATTTTCTTATTTAAAATTTTTGAAAAACTAGTTTATATATTTGAATGGTACTTGCTGCTGGGCTTTGTTGTAGCTACTGTCATTACTGTCGTTCTGCTATGTCAGCCCCATCAGGTTGCGGTAGTGCCATGCCTGAGGGATTGCAGAACCAGGTGGCTTTGGAGGTGGGCAGCCTTTAATTCATGTGACTGCTCAGCCTCAGGGTGTAAAGATTGACTTAGTCTCATATGTATAAAGGAAGTGAAAATATATACCACCACATTGTTTTCACTAAAATACATATATTCATATACACATACATACATACCATCCTTGCAGAGCCTCACACATTGTCTTCTGATTGAAACCCTTCTTCTTTCATTCATGCCTTTCTGCCTGCCTTCTGCATCATACATTATTTTTCTACCTTTCGTGTAATAGTCTCCAGCCATCAGGATGTTGGTCTCTCTATCTGAATGGCTATCTGTCCATCTGCTCTTGCTACTGTCCTTCTGTCTGTCTAACCATCCATTAGTGTGCCTATTGATTCATTTGCCTTCGCATCTTCTCATTCATCTGTCTATTATATCAGATGACATATCCATGTACCTCTTTTTTTTTATCTACAGGTATATCCATCTGTTTTCATTTTAATGACATGCTGACTGTATTAGCAGAACAACTCTTTGGTTTTACCTAATAAAACACCTTGAATCATAAAGGCCAATATATGTAGATATAGAAAAGGCCTTAATATTTTTTTGTAGTGTAAATCACTCTAATCATAGATTATGGAAGTTAGATGAACTGACGAATCTGTTGTTACAAGTCAAAGTAAAATATCTGCATCACAGCTCTTCAGTGTTACTGCAACAAGGCCTGCAAATGTTACGGGTCTGAACTAAATGTGCTGAGACCAGCGGTCTCTGGTAGTAATAGGATCCCATGTTCTCTGAGGGGTGTACTTTTTCTTCCTGCACGCTTGTGTATTTGAGAGTCCCTGTAAATGCCAAGTTGAATATGAGACATCCTAAGGTAATATTTAAGCCACTAAGTGTTTTCTCCTAGATAGCGAGACATCTTAGAAAATGGTTGGCAGTTTACGTAAGCTAGTTTTGGATCATTTTCTGTTCTGCTAAAGTAACTTTAATGGAATGCCCAAGGACGATGTCTCATTAATTTTTTAGAGCTCATCACTAATAAAATAGTCTTTCTTCAGAAACAAAACTTAATGACAACAATAATAAAACCCTATCCTAGCTTTTCTGTTTGTCAAATCTCTAAAACACTACATCACACCATCAATCAGTGTCTATGAAGACTGTTGTATATGGAAACCAATGGTGTGAGAGTTTAATAGGAGAAAGTAATAGAACTCATGCTCTCAAAGAGATTGTAATTTATTGTGAAGGTAATTCAGTCCAACCAATAAGCAAAGACCACAGACGTAGTCATCAGTAATGTCATAATCCAGACTTGGGAAATTTTGAACTTTTGGGGATTTTAGTTCCCCATACATGACATAGAAGAAGAGGGAGCAGATGGTAGGTTTCCCTAAGAAGAGATGCATCAATACACTTGGTAAGGGCAGCCAAGAATAAAAGGAGAACAAAGATAGAGTCTTGATGTTTCTGAAATGTAATTCCTATGAAAAGTTTCTTAATTTTATTGGCTTGGATTTTGGGGACAGTCAAATAAAATGCATTTTTCTCTTTGTATGTTGTACTTATCTTTAGTTACCACTAACTCTTTGGTAAAAGAGAAGCAAATGAGATTGAGGTGCAAGAGGGCAGCCTAGCAACAGAAAAAGACTCACCTTCCTTTTGCCCAACATATACCATGTTTCCCCGAAAATAAGACCTAGCCAGACAATCAGCTCTAATGCATCTTTTGGAGCAAAAATTAATGTAAGGTCCAGTCTTATGTTATATTATCTTAATTATATTATATAATACTGGATCTTATATAAGACCCGGTGTTATGTTATGTTATGTTATGTTATGTTATGTTATGTTTTATACTATATTATATTAGACCCGGTCTTATAGTAAAATAAGACCGAGTCTTATATTAATTTTTGCTCCAAAAGACTCATTAGAGCTGATTGTCCAGCTAGGTCCTATTTTCAGGGAAACACGGTACTTGAGTGGCATTTCTTAAAATATGGTCACCAGGCTTCCCATGTCATGATAACCTGAAGAGACTTTTTAATGAAGAGTTCTGAGTTTGAGTACAGAGTTGTTAAATCAAAATATCTGGTGGTGGCATTAGAAATACACCTTTAAACCCCCAAATTAATTTTCATGCACTCTGAAGTTTGAGACACACCAAATTAGGGGACAGTAGCCCTTAGAAGGGAGAGAAGGTTTTGCCGCTGGCACTGCTGCTTTAATACAGGTAGACAGGGTGATTTGAGTCACATCTTCATGTGATCATCACAGTGACAATCTTTGGATTGGTTTCTAGCTGCATTTTTAAATTTTAAAACTGTTATCATGCTTCTTTGCTTCCCGGCTCTAACTTTAACAAAAGCAGACCATCTTTAATTTTAGTACCCCGATTCAATTGTACATACCTGTTTTTCAGAAGCACATATGTAATCTTTTAAAACATCTCTGTTTCATGGTATCCATCAATCACATCTTAATTACATCTTTTGCTTACACTGACTATATAATTTCATCTTTATATTTTTTTTCTCACACTCCAAAATATATGTGCACATGTGTAGGATGGTGATTTTCAATCTTCTATTCAGTTTGAGTTGTTTAATAATGAGCATTACTCTAGAAATGGTGGACTGGTTATAATCTAGGATTTGCATGATCCTGTTTTGCCATCTGATGTCAAATGAGACTTGGGAGTAATGTCGTTCAAGAGATTAAAATGATGTCTGTGACAACACAGGGTCAGATACAACAGGGCTCTGTGGCACTGCTGACATACTCAATCATCCATTGACTTCACAGATTCATAGAATTTTAGAACTTTAAGGGGACCTAAGAATCCATGTAGCACACAGAAATATTGTCACCTGATTCATTAGAGCTAGAACCCAACTATGCAGGTTATTGATTTAATTTCAGGGTTGTTTTTTTTTTTTTTTTAATCAGTGCATTTGAGGATAATGTGCTTTATAGCAGTTTTATTGAAGAATTTAGTTTCTAATGCCTAGAAAAATCTGGAGCTAACAATATGATTTTCCAGGTACAGGATGAATTAAAATGGTAACATCTACACTACTTGTCAGAACAAAATGCTATGATAGTTCTTGCAAAGCAGTTAGTAATTGGCATGGGTGTCTCAAGAATGCAGTCATGGATTTTGTTATTCCTAAATTAATGATGCATTAGCCTGTTCATCAAAAAGTCTTAACAGAGTAATAGAAGGAATTTGAACATGTTAAGTATGCTTCTCAGAGATCTGATCTCAAATAGAGTAACTGAGATTTATTTCATGTGATTCTGTTTTATTCCATTGGTGGTGAAAAGTGAGTTCAGATTATGAAGCATGAATTCATTTTAGCAAACTTTGAGTACCTATTATGTGTATGATGTGGTACTAAACATTATGGTGGATTCAGTGATTTAAAAAAAAGAGATTTTATTGAGAAAAAGAGCCTCTCCATCATTCAAGAACATCTTGATCTAAATGCTGAAATTTGACTAACAAATATGAAAATATCAATGGTTTTATGAATACACTCCCTTAAACAAACCTCCAACCTTTTTAAAGAAATCTTCGATATTAGTATGTATACCTTTGCACCCTTGAGCAAAGAGTATTCCTCGACTTTAAAACACAGAACACACTTTTGGCTTCTTTGCTAATATATATTATTGGTTTTTTCTTTTATTTTCCAAAAATGTTTTAATGTTTGGTTATTTCAATTTTTTAAGTTTGTTTATGTGTTTTCTTTTCTCTGTCAATCATAAGAAAAGCAGTTTCTGAACGGGTATGGGAATGCAGGCATCTTCAGTTATAGTCAAGTATCAAAGACGACCTGTAAAATTGAGCTGAGATAATCACCCAGCTTCTGACAGATTCATTCCTCTTTTCCAGGAAAAGTCCATCATTCTACTAAAATCCATCATCCTTACACTAGAAGAGTTTATAATTCAATTTTGGAGAAATGTATACAGATATACACTCAAATATGTTGTGTATATGTGGATGTACACACAATTAGTTATATATGTTTGTATACATGTATTTACAACTCTGAGTATGTTGTATACCCTGAGTACACTCCAAAGCAGAGTATGTTAATTATAATAGAAAAATAATGTGTTACGGATATAAGGAAAAAAGATTAATGTTTACTGGGGAGAATATGAATATTCTAGATTTTTAGTATAATTTTTAGGGCACTAAAAGTAATTTCAAACTGTCAGAATTCAGCTCTGTTAATGGTGTTGATAAGGATTGGGTCCAGCAAAGTCTGTGAACGATTTCACTGTGGCTCTCTCTCTACCTCAGGGACCCAGTGCCTCCATGTTGCTTTTTCATTTCACTTGTAAAACCTTTTCTTGCACATGTATTTTATGTCAGTCAGTGTGCTGGGTCATAGGGAGAAAGACAAGAACTGATGATAAGGATGTGGTGGTAAAGCCTGGGATAGGGGTACCAACAAGGCAATGGAACAAGAGGAGAGGCTCTGGAGAGAACAGTTCTTAACTTTCTTTGAGCCGCGGACTTCTTTGGCAATCTGGTAAATGGAGAAGTCTACAGACCCCTTTATGAAAAAATACATTTAGATCTGTATAATAAAATACAGTACCCCACCTCTTATCCACAGTTCTGCTTTCCATAGTTTCAGTTACCCATGGTCAATGCAGTTTGAAAATATTAAATGGAAAGTTCCATAAATAAGCAATTCATAAGATTCAAATGGCACGTCATTCTGAGCAGTGTGATGAAATCTCATGCCTTCCCGCTTCATTCTTCTCGGATTGTGAATCATCCTTGTCCATTGTATCCAGGCTGTATGTGCTCCCCACTCCTTAGTCACTTAGTAGCCATCTGGATTAGCAGATCACTTATCAGAGAGAGAGACTACAGTCACATAACTTTTAGTACAGTATAATTGACTCTTGAATAACAAAGTTGTGAACTGCAGATCCACTTACATGCAGAATTTTTCAATAAATGCTATCAGAGTATATTCTTTCCCTTATGATTTTCTTAATAATGCTAGTTTTCTTTTTTCCAGCTTACTTTATTGTAAGAATACAGTATATCATACATATAACATAAAAAATGTTTGTTAATTGACTGTTTATATTATTGGTAAGGCTTCCCGTCAACTATAGGCTATTAGTAGTTAAGTTTCTGGAGAGTCCAAAGTTACACACAGATTTTCAACTACGTGGGGGATTGGTGCCCATAACCCCCACAATTTTCAATGGTCAACTGTATACTGTTGTAATTGTTCTACTTTATTGTCAGTTATTGTTGTTAATTGCTTATTGTGCCTAATTTATAAATAATATTTTATTGTAGGTAGGTATGTGTAGGAAAAACATATATAGGGGTTCATTGCTATCCATGGTTTCAGACATCCACTGGCGATCTTGGAACATATCCCCCCTCAGATAAGGGGGACTACTGTGTATGGGGATTTAAAGGAATCAAGAATAATAAAATACAGTTGTCAATGTATTATAAAACACACACTCGTGCTGCTTTATTAAAGCATTAAATAATGAGGTCTAGCAGCAGACAAACTTACTATAACTTCATGATTATATACATAAATAATATTTTGATACTATATGTGACAACTGCAATGTGATGTAAAAATACCTGTATTTTATTGGTGGGAAAGTTACAGGTACTGCTGACACAATAGTGGTTGTTGTCGACATTTGTAACTGAAGCAATTTTAAATTTCAATTAGATTTTGATGAAAATAGAGAAGTAATTTTTTATTAATCCATGTTAATAAACTTCCTGAATTTGGTCTATTCACTGACACTTTGGCGGGGGGGTGGGGGTGGGGGGTGGTCCTGGACCCCAGGCTAAGACCCCTGCACAAAAGCTCAGTGTCAGTGCGCTTTAGGAGAAAAAAAGAGCAAATGTGAAATGTGCACAGAGACTTCAGATCTCTAGAGTGACTCAGGATCCTGAACATTCTAAAGAACCTTTACTTCTCACTCCCACCCTCTGTATTTGGCAGTGTTGTTTCGTTTTACATAGAGATTTCCTCTGGGCTAAATTCGGAGTAATGGTTGCTGTTTGAAAGTTTGCCTGTAGCAAGCTTGAGGGTTAGGAATTCTTATCAGATGAACTAAGTAAATTTTTATGCACCTTCCACTATAATGATTAATAAGTTCATCTTTGGCTAACTCATTCTCTATTGTTAAATTTTTCTATTGCTTTTCTTTTAAAAAAATTACTTAAGTAACCCATGCTTGTTTAAAAATTATTCATATATAAAATAAAATTAATATCAAAAGGAAAATTCTTCTTTACTATGCCCCCACCCCCTTGAACAGCTACATTTGTTAGCCTTTTTTGTGTGTTCTTTCAGAATAGATATATAGTTTGGTTTGTCTAAAATGCGTGAACATAATGGTTTGACAATCTAATGGGCTAATTGCATTGTTCATTCTTTTTATGCTAAATTTGTTGTGTCTTCTTTTAAGATTTAATATTTTTATATTGTGCAATTATAGTAGACATACAATATTATATTAGTTTCAGGTGTACAACATACTGATTAGATATTTATATAACTTACAAAGTGATCACCCTGATAATTCTAGTACCCATCTGACCCCATACATAGTTATTAAAATATTACCATATTTCTCCAAAAATCAGACCTAGCCAGACCATCAGCTCTAATGCATCTTTTGGAGCAAAAATTAATGTAAGACCCAGTATCGTATTATATTATATTATATTATATTATATTATATTATATTATATTATATTATACTCGGTCTTATATTATATTAAAAGAAGACCGGGTCTTATATTAATTTTTGCTCCAAAAGACGCATTAGAGCTGATGGTCTGGCTAGGTCTTATTTTTGGGGAAACATGGTATTAACTATATTCCTTATGCTATACTTTACATCCTCTTGACTATTTTGTAAGTACCACTTTGTATTTCTTAATCCTTTCACATTTTTCACCCATTCCCCCAATCCTCTCCCATCTGGTAACCATGACAATGTTCTTTGTATCCTTCAGTCTGTTACTATTTTGTTTGTTTATTTTGTCCTTTGGATTCCACATATAAGTGAAATCATGGCATTTGATTTTCTCTGTCTGTCTTACTGCACTCAAAATACCCTCTAGGTCCATCCATGGTAATGCAGTTGGCAAGATTCCATTCTTTTTTATGGCTAAGTAATATTCCATTGTATATATGTACCACTTCTTCTTTATCCTTTCATCCATTGGTGGACACATGGTTCCTTTCATATTTTGGCCATTGTAAATGATGCTGGAATGAACATGTGGATGCACACTTCTACTTGAAGTAGCATTTTGGATTTCTTCAGGTAAGTATCCAGAAGTAGGATTACTGGGTCCTTCTTTGTTTCTTGTTATAGCCTTTGTTTTAAAGTCTATTTTGTCTGGTACTAGTATTGCTACCCCAGCTTTTTTTTATTTCCATTTTCATGAAATATCTTTTCCCCATCCCCTTACTTTCAGCCTATGTATGTCTTTCGATCTGAAGTGAATCTCTCTTAGGCAGCATATATAAGAGTGTTGTTTTCTTATCCATTCAGCCACCTTATCTTTTAATCCATTTAAATGAACATTTAATGAACATTTAATCCATTTACATTGAAAGTCATTGTTGATAGATATGTAGTTATTGCCATTTTATTATTCATATTTTTTACCTTTTGTTTTTCATCTTAAAGAAGTCCCTGTAACATACTTTGTAATACTCATTTGGTGGAGATGAACTCCTTTAGCTTTTGCTTGTCTGAGAAGCTCTTTATCTGTCCTTTACTTCTAAATTATAGCTTTGCTGTGTAGAGTAATCTTGGTTGTAGATTCTTTCTTTTCATCAGTTTAAATATTTTGTGCCAATCCCTTCTGGCCTACAAAGTTTCTGTTCATAAATCAGCTGATAGTCTTATGGTAGTACCCTCATAGGTAACTAACTGCTCTTCTCTTGGTGCTTTTAAGATTCTCTCTTTGTCTTCAGCCTTTATTATTTTAATTATGATGTGTCTTGGTATGGGCCTCTTTGGGTTCATCTTGTTTGGGACTCTCTGTACTTCCTGGACTTGTATGTCTATTTCCTTCCCAGGTTAGGGAAGTTTTCTGTCATTATTTCTTCAAATAGATTTTCAATTCCTTGCTCTCTCTCTCTTCTTCTTCTGGTACCCTTGTGATGCAAATGTTTTACACTTGATGTTGTCCCAGAGGCCCCTTAAACTGTCCTCATTCTTTTTTCTTTTTTTTTTCTTTTTGCTGTTTTGATTGGGTGTTTTCAGCTACCGTATCTTCCAAGTCACTGCTTCAGTCCCCTGCTTCATCTAATCTACTGTTGATTCCCTCTAATGTAGTCTTCATTTAAGTTATTGTATTCTTCATTTCTAACTGGTTCTTTTTTATGTTTTTGATCTCCATTTTTATGTTTCCCATCTCTTTGTTGAAATACTCACTGGGGTCATTGAGCATTCTTATAAACAGTGCTTGAAACTCTGCCTCTTGTAGATTGCTTGCCTCCATTTGTTTAATTCTTTTTCTGGATTTTGGTTCTGTTCTTTTATTTGGGACACATTTCTTCGTCGCTCCATTTTGGCTGCCTCCCTGTGTTTGTTTCTATGCATTAGATAAAGCTTATATATCTCCTGGTCTTAGTAGACTGGCCTTATGTAGCAGGTGTCCTGTGGGGCACAGTGGCTCAGTCTCTCAAATCACTTGAGCTGGGTGCTCCAGGTATGTCACTTGTGTGGTTTGTGTGTGCCCTCCTGTGGTAGTTGAGCCTTGGTTGCTGTTTGCATGTCAATGCGAGGGATTGACTCTCAGGCTCATTGGTTGTGAGGACTGGCTGTCTCTGTAGTGGAGGAGCTGTTGTGCAGGGGCTGACCCTGCAGAGCAGGATTCACTTTAGCAGGGCTCTGGTGCCTGCCCAGTCTGCCCTTTGGGTGTGTCATTTGTGGAGATGGTTGGGTGGTGCTCTGGTGTGGTCTGAAGCTGGTCACTGAGTGTGTTGGTTCTAGGCCCTCTTGGGAGAGGCTATGTTGCAGGCCAAGGTCAGCTGTTGCCTGTTGCTTCTGCTAGTGGCCACTTGGTATGAGCTACAAAGTGATCTGAAGATGTTGCCACTTGTGCTGAGCTTGGAGGTGCCTGGGAGAGGCTAAGCTGTGAATTGAGGCCTGCTTCCACTAATGCCAGGCTTGCAGCTGCTTAGCTAGAGGTATGGGGCATGCTGAGGCCATATTCCGCTTGTTCTGTTTTTGTGAACCTTTGAGAAAGATTAGGAAAATCCACAGCATGAGCCAAGAGAGGCCATCTGTATGGAAAAGCCACTGTAAGAGGCTTGGGTGGGCCTACAAGCTGGGCTGGGCAGAGTCTCAGGGATTCATCAGGGCTGTGTGAACAGTGTTAGCCAGGTTGACAGAGAATCAGATAGGGGGCCTACCTGCCTCTTCATGCTGGGAGAGGGGAGGACTCAAGAAAACCATAATGGCATTTGCCACACTTCTGTTTGGATGAAAGCTGCCCCACTAGCCCTCATCCTGAGACCAGACAACTCAGTTCCTCCCCATTTGTCCCTGGTGCCTTTCGAGCTGCTGCCCCAGGACAGGAATTCATAGCAAGTGAATCCATCAGCAAGTCAATCCTTGTGCGTGCCATTTAAGAAGAAGGCCTGGGACTCTGGCAGCCCTCGTCTTACTCTGCCACAATCTCTGCTGGTTTTCATAACCAGACATTGTGGGGACTTCTCTTTCTGGCACTGGGACCCTGAACTGGGGAGCCTTGTATAGAGCTGATACCCCTCACTCCTCAGGAGGCACCTTCAAATCCTAAATAGCCCTCCCAATTTTTACTGCCACGTGTGGGTTTGAGACCAGCCAGTTTTGCATCTCGGCTCCTCCTATCAGTCTCCACATGGTTTCTTCTATATGACCTTATTTATAGGACTTCCATTCAGCTAGACTTCGGGTGATTCTCAGTGATGGTTGTTCTATAGTTTAGTTGTAGTTTTGATGAGGTCATGAGAGGAGGAGAGCACAGTGTTTACCCCTCTGCTATCTTGACCTAAGTTATCTGCGTCTTACCATTTGCTTTATTTATTTTTATTTTTCAGAGTAAAGCACTCTGAAATTTTAGGTTGATTTTTGATTTGGGAAAATTGTTAGATAATCATTGGCTGTCTACAAGAAAAAAACTGGGCAAAGGAAAGGGCTATTGAGGATTATGTGGATTTAGAGATGTGGCGCACAGTGGAGGTAAAAGGGTAATAAAAAATTTGGAAGACAAGTCGTTAAATTTCAGGAAAAGAAAACAAGGGTCAGGGAGTAGCTGCTTCTCTGCTTAAAGTCACTGTGCTGAAATTTTGCACAGCAAAGCATCAGAAGAAAAAGGAGAATAGGTTGCCTGCAGCTAGACAGGTCAGATTTTTATGCTTCATCAGCCACAGTATATTATCTTTTGGGTATCTTCCTGATGTCCTTTCCTTTTCCTTTGTTTTTTATTTATTTTGTAGTTTTTATACTCACATGTTCTAGTTGTTCTGCACCAGTGAAGCAGCTAGAAAACAAATAAAGACACACACACACACACACACACACACACACACACACACACACCTTTCCCCTACTTATGTTTAGCGATACATCTATTACCAATCTTTTCAGTGAGCCGTGAAGGTTAGTGAACAGCCCTGACTATTTCATTACCACTCAACCTTTATTTCAAATGAAGCTAAAAAGGTTATTTTAGGAAGCAAGAAAGAATATTTTCCAGGATAGGTAGGTGACAACGGTAAGGTGAAAAAGAGTGTGAGAAATGTTTAAGGAGTAATATCATAGTTTCATGATTTTGGAATATAAACCACAAATCACTTAGTAGGTGGCACTTAGCCCAACTGATCATCAGAAGTGTTGAAAACATTGCTATCAGTCAGAAAGCCACAAACATGAGGCCAGGATTTTGTAGATCCCACTGACAGCTCTACGCTTGGCAGCTCTGGGAAACTTATTTGTCTTCTTGTCACTAAGTGATTTCAGCATACATTCTTTGGAAAGTAGAGAATGACTATCTATTGTGGGTAGTTATATTCTGTTGAGGTTTTATTTAAACCTGCGGTTGCATTGGTTTGGATTTGCCCCCAAATTACTTAGATTGAAAAAAAGCTACATTTTGACTTAACCAATTATCTACGTAGCAGTTTAATATACAAACATATGCTAGGGGAAAAAGAAAATGAACTTTAAAAGATAAGGTGAAAAGTATGAAATTAAGTAAGGAAGAAAATTCTGCAAAGCTCTAGCTTGACTTTAGCGTTACTGTCATACTCAGTAATAACTGAACTTTGATTACTGCTAGGTGTCTGAGGAATAGGAAAAGACAACTTAGCACTATTTGCTTTACTGTTGTGTTCCTTTATTATGCATGAATTTACCAACTCTGTTGATTCTGAAGAGGCCAAACTGGTCATGTTTGAGAAAGAATTATTAATGTTCTTTATATGTAATATGCATCATGGGCTTGTGAGGAAGATGAGTGTGTTATCTTCTTAGCAGCAGGGGCTAGTCCTCCAAGTTGACCTCTGATCACTGTGCACTATTCTGTCAAAATGTCCTTACTTTTGTTAAAAAGCAAACACGATCTCAACAAATATGATAAACATGTTTTTAAATTGGATATTCTATATTATTTGTATTTTATAACCAGAATGCAATGATACTCCAATGCTATTAGCTACTGTCTAGGATATAGTATCTTGTGATCAATAGAGGAATCATGGGGAAAAGGAACAATATAGCTCTCTCTACCCCCCTCAGCTCCCCCCACCCCACCTTTCCTTTTCTCTTCTAAGGACAAAGGCAATTGCAATGATGGAAATAAACAAACAAACAAAAATGCATTAATAATGACTAGAAACAGAATGAATAAAAATAATGGAATTTAGACTCCAGTGGTAACCTAGACACTTTCCTTGCTGTATGACCTTAAACAATTTGTATCAACTCTCTTCATCTCACCATCCTTATTTATAAAATGGAGACACTAAGCAATTTTATTCTGTTTACTTATGAGATTGTTGTGAGATTCAAACAGTGGGATATTTTTAAGGACTCAATAAATTGGAAATCACTAAATAAATATTGGTTTAAAATGGTTTCATGAATTACATTAGTTCCTTTTGTAAGAGACTTTTAAACATGAATCAATATTACCAATGATGTCAGACAATTGATGGCATGGTCATGGTGGGAATGTTTTAAACTCTTTCAGAAACAGGGTGTGTTCATTCTAAGTACCCAACTTACTCCTGAGGAATGATTCACATAGAGGAAGAACACAAATTACTAGAACTTGGTGTCCATAAAATGTAGCATGGAAGAGAAGCCCTATATTTATTTTACTACAGAATTCAAAGTGAGATGATTCTTAAACTCGGTTTTAGCTTAAATTACACATGCAGAATATTGAAATTTAGTTTCTGAGTCCTTAAAAAAATTGTCTATGAAATGTGTATAATTTTTTTAATAAAATGCTTTTGAAATACAGACAAATTTATAAAAACTCCAAGAATGTGGGTTGGAAGGACAATGGAATGGGAACATTGAAGCTATTCCTGAATGCAAGAGACATGTTAAAATGACGGCAAAAGAATTTAAGCTGAGAAGAAAATGAAAACAATAGTAATGGCAAGCACTACTACCACCTCTTCCTTTATGCCCAGTACTAAAGGCTTAACATATATCAATGTATTTTTCCTCTCACAACTCTCTGAGGTAGATATTACCCCCCTTTTATGGATGGAGAAACCAAAGCATCAAGAGGTTAAGTAAATTGTCCACTGTTGCAGAGGTAGAGAGCGATGGAGCTGGAATTCAAACTTAAACAACTTGGCTTCAAAGCATGTTTGCTGCGCTGCCCCTGGATAAAAAGATAGGACACTCATACCTAGATATACCCCCAGCACTAGCTTTTGACTAGCTTTTAATCTTTTTCAGATTAATAGGCAATGAATGCTATTTCACTATTGTATTTATTTATATTTCCTTTATTACAATGGATTCTTAATACCTTTTGTATATTCATTACTCTTTCATATTTTATCTTTTGTGTGATACAGAATCACATTTCTGCACTTTTTTTTTCTACTGAGGCATTTCACTATTTTTTTTTTATTTCTAGAGCCTTGTGTTCCATGTATATTGCAAGTTTTTCACTATATTTTGTTTATCTACATTTTATATTTTTTTCTATAAAAATTTTTTTTGTATGTATCTATATATAGCAATCTTTTTCTTTATAGTTTCTGGTTTTTATGTCATGCTTAGAATGACTTTTCCTATCCCATATTGTATTACTGTGTCACTTAAGTCACTTTAAAGTACTTTTATAACTTCATTTTGTAATTATTTATATTTCTGGGGCACTTGGAAATTTTATTGTAATAAAAAAAGAAGAAAAAATATTATATATGTGTGTGTGTGTGTATATATATATATATATATATATATATATATATTCAAATACAACTAGTCCTTGACCCAATACCACCTACTAAATGATCCATCTTCTCTGCCACCAATTTAAAATGTTGCTTTTATCATAGAATACAGTCTCACATATATTTAGCTATTATAGATTCACTATAATTTCCATTGATCTGGCATAATTCTTATTCCAGAACTGAAATGTTTTAATCATTACACCTGAGCAATGACTTTCTCCCTGGAATGCTGTCTCTGCTTGGCTTCCACGGCATTGCACACTCTTGGTTCCTTCTCCATTCTGGCTTCTGCTTTGCTGTCTGTGGGTATAAGTTACTCTTCTGCCTGCCTTTTAAATCCTGATGTTCGTCAAAACTCAGTCTGTCACTTTCTTTTCAGTCTACACATTCTCCGTGGGCAGTCTTGTCTATTCCCAATGCCTCACTCAACACCGTCAAAAATACACTGGCAGTTCCAAAATGCAAGTCTCTGTCTCAAAATATTCTACTGACCAGTAGCCATGTTCCCCAAGTGTTTATCTATATGGTTTTCTCACAGTCATCTTACATTCAAAATGTCAAATATTCATTATCTCCTTCATGTCATTCACCCTAAACTTTCTCTTCTTCAGGCCTCTCCTCTGCTATGTCATGATTGGCTCCACTATCCACCCAGGAGGCCAAACCAGAATTCTGGGAATAACTGATCATCTGCTTTCCCTCACTTGAGTTTTAATCAGTTAATAAGCTTGTTATGCTAATAACTACCATTTCTTCTTATTAACTCTTGATAATATCCCAGTCCTTAATATCAAGCCCTGTTTGGGGCTACCATCATCTTTTCCACAGAGTAGCTCAGTAGCCTTGACCCTTTTCAGTAAATGCTCTGCATTGTTGCCAATCAGACCTTCCTGAATTGCAGGTCAGATAATTTCACTTCATCTACATAAACTTCTTAATGTTTCCCTATGTTAAGTTAGACCAACTTTTCAATAACCTTTGGAAAACCCATTATGGTCTGGCCTTTGCAGACTTCATCTCTTGCCAATGTTCCCCTGCTACTAATACTCAGAATATACTGAACTTTCTGTTCTTCAAATATGTCTTGTCCTCTGTTGCCCAGGTCTTTGTATCAGCTTCTCCTTCTGCTTGGAATACCCCTACTGTTCTTCTCTTGCCTATCTGCTGCTTTTCATCCATCTGACCTCAGCAGAGTCTTGACCTTCTCCAGGAAGCCTTCCTCAAACTCTCCACTGTGCTTTTGGTACCAGCAGACATTCTCCCATGACATCCTGTGCTGCAATGTTTAACACACAGTTTTGAAAATGCCAGGTTAAGTATTTTGTATAATGAACCAAATTGTAAAACATATAAAGGAGGAATTTTGCCTACCACCACCACTGTGCCACCACTGTGTCCCCAGCACCCAGGAGAGTGCCTGGGCATTCAGAGTGCTCTCTAAATTTGCATGGAAAAAAAGAAACAAAAGAGGGAGGAATGTAATATATTATTCACACAATGTCTTTCTCTTTCTGTCACGCACACATAATGAATACACAGGTATATTTTATACATATATGCAAGTATCTTATACAAATTCCATATACAAAATATTGAAAACAAATCCTGCAAAATATTAGTGTTTTTTGTGTGTGTGTGGGATTGTAGGCAGTTTTAATTTTCTTTTTTAAGTGTTTCTATATAATCTAATGCACACACACACACACACACACACACAAAACCCCACAAATCTATAATTAGAAAAAGTTATTCAAATTATATTTACAATTCTCTTGATTACAAGTTGTAGAATGCATTAACATCCTCACATAAAAATATTTTCGTTTGTGTAGTACAGATGCTCCTTGACTTATAATAGGGTTATGTCCTGAAAAACCCATTGTAAGTAAAAAATATTCTAGGTCAAAAATGCATTTAATACACCTAACCTACTGAACACCATAGCTTAACCTACCTACCTTAAATACACTTAGAACACGGTATTCAAAAAATGCTGACAACACAGTACACTGCAGAGTGTCGGTCGGTTGTTAACCTTTCTGACTGCGTGGCTGAGTGAGAGCTGCGGCTCACGTCACGAGAGAGCATCCTACAGCATATCACTGGTCCAGGAAAAGATCAAAATTCAAAGTATGGTTTCCATTGAATGTGTATCAGTTTTGCACCATGATAAAGTCAAAAAATCAGAAGTTGAACCTTTGTAAATTGCGGACCGTCTGTATTTGTTTCTTAGTGTTGCTGTAGCAAAGTACTACAAACTGGGTGATGGAAACAACAGACATTTATTCTCTTACAGTTTGGGGGTCTAGAAGTACCAAATCAAGGTGTTGGGAGGCCATGCACACCCCTGTTTAGAATCCTCCCTTGCCTCTTCCTAGCTTCCATTGACCCTTCATGTTCTTTAGCTTTTGCAGTTGCAATACTCCAGTCTCTGCTTCTGTTGTCAGATGGTGCTTTCCTCTTTGCATGTCTCTCTTGCCACTTTTTATAAGGACACCAGTCATTTGGATTATGGGCCTATCCTATTCCAGAATGACCTCATCTTAACTAATTATATCTGCAGGGGTTGTGATTCCAAATAAGGTCACATTCTGATATGTTAGGAGTTAAGACTTCAATGTATCTTTTGGGGAGACACAATTCAACTCATAACACATATTAAGCATGCTTTCTTTGTCTACTTCCATATATGTAATGACAAATAATGAGGTTATCCATATTCTACTTTTAAATTCCTAGCAAAACCAACTAACATATTATGACATGTATGTAATTATCCACCCGTCTTTAAGATGTAAAGCAATATGTTCTTCCTATTACCACTTTTTTTTCTATTTTGCTACTGAGGAAAGCATA
The DNA here is from genome assembly GCF_036562045.2 of Rhinolophus sinicus. Classification (NCBI taxonomy): domain Eukaryota; kingdom Metazoa; phylum Chordata; class Mammalia; order Chiroptera; family Rhinolophidae; genus Rhinolophus; species Rhinolophus sinicus. The sequence goes on from NC_133751.1 coordinate 74,200,986, forward strand.
TTTCTCCTTTTTCTATTTTTATATTTATATGATTTAGGTTGCCAGTAGGAGCTCTGACTATTGTGGCGTAAACATAAAAGGATAAGTTTTCCTTATGTTATGAGAAATCCTGGGGTAGGCAATTCCTAGACGATAGTGGTTCAGCATCTCAGGCATGTCAGGCCCAATGACTTGTGATTTTGGGGGGCTTTTTTTTTCAGCATCTTAAAATATATATTGCACAGCCATAATTTTAAGTCAGGCATAGGGGGGAAAAGGCAGCTGAGCTTGCTCCTCTTTTAAAGAGTGTTTTTTTCAATCCTCACCAACAATTTCTACAATAGCACATTAGCCAGAATGGTGTCACCTGGTCACCACTTTCTGCAAGGGAAGTTGATAAATGATGGAATTTTAGCTGCACACATTGCCAACCTCAACAGTATCTGGATTCTGTTCCTAAGGAAGAAAAAGATAAAGAGGTTGGTAAGCAACAAGCTGTCTGGGTCATCTCTCCCTTCACTCCCACCACAAACTTGTTAACGGAGGATGGATGGAAAAGGGACTTGAAAGGGAAGGAATTCAACTTGTCTATTTCTTTCCGCCCAGCTCAACCCATCGAACACAGAGACTTACAACTACTTAATCCCAGTGGTGGAAGGAAGGTTGTGTAATAGTTTGAGAGACAGAGTCGTCTAATTAGGTCAGGATTTTTTTCCCCAAATACAAATTAAAGTTTAGGCACTGAAACAAGAGCTTTAAGTGTAGTCTACACAAATGGCTCTCACTTATCTATTCCCTGGTCTTAGATTGAAACGTTTTTATAGTGCATGGAAAAGTAAGAATAAAGAATAATCTGGTGAGTTTTTCATGAGGTTAAATTGATTCAATTTAAAGAACTGTCCTTCATTCTGAAACTGTGTCCTTCTTAACCCTTTACTGGGGGTATTAAATGTCTGTTTTGTATATAAAAGTTTGCAGATGCTAAATGACAACTTTTTTTGTTCTGTTTTGTTTTGTTTTGCTGTGTGTTATTGTTCTTACTCAGGAACAGAAAAGTTCTATGTTTAAGCTCTCTTTTATATTTTTAATTTTTCACATCATGGAATCCAGAAATCTGAGAACCATAGGCAATTATTCACCTTGGTATGTGTTTGGTATATATTTTGTATAAATGTCTTTAACTATTTATATTTTACTATTTATATTACCCTTTGTCTTTAGATGAAAAAGGTGAAATACATAACCCTGGCTTTCTTGGATCCCATCTTTGTCTTGCCATCAGCTTGGATGCCTTCTACAGAGTATAGCATTGAGGAAATGGTGATATGCTAAAGATTAAAACACACAAAACAGGCTATTTTGGCTGGATGTAAGGCTAAATACTGCATGTATATTAGCATTTCTTTCTCATGCTCCCTCATGATGGTACATGTAAATTTTATTGTCCCATAGATAAAAGATCTGATAGTCACAGAGTTTGAGTGACTTGCCACTGTTCCACAGTGAGTAAAGTCAGGATTTAGACCAAGTTCTTTCTCCTTCAACAGACCAAGCTTTGAATCTATTGAGAAAAAAAAAAAAATGCTACTTCTTTAACTCCTATGGGTGCAGCTATGTCTTTATTCAATATAAACCTGATTTTGTTATTCTAACAAAACTATTTCTGTGCCTAGTATGAGAATATTTTCCCCTGTGGGGATAGTCTTCTGCAGAGGCCAATCTATCCCACATATTTTTTTTCTAAATTGCTTGTTTATGAAGAATACAGTGAATTTATTACAAATACTTAGTATTCAACTGTAGTTGCCTCTTCTTAAGCAAAATATAAAAGTATGTTAACTTCATTGAATTTTTCAGGACATGAACAGATATTTAGATCCTCCAATGCTCAAGCAGTCAAAATAACTGAAAAAATACAGATGTCTGATGGGAAAAGGAACAGATTCCAGGTTCAGTGTGGGAGCAGCAACGGGGAGGGCAGAGAATTCATGCAGCTAGCACCTTCGCGAGTCACCTAAATAAGGAAGTTACTACTGGCCAGATTATTAAAATGTGGGAACATATGTCTGTTTTTCCCCAGAATTTTAGATTTTCAAGAGAAGCTTGAAATGTTAAATTTCATGTGTAAAGCTGGCTAATAGCAGAAATTTAAAACACTGAGCATGTCAACAGTGGCAGGACCAAGCACCAGTGTGGGGGGAGAGTCAGTCCATTGGCTTATAACTTGCGATGTCTGATTCACGTTTTTTTTTTTTTTCCACATGCCTGTGTAATCAGCATGATGTTAGACACAAAGTGATTGATCAGTAACGTGCTAAGTTATTGCTCCAAGGAAAAAGGACTGCTTTGCAAATGTGAAATTTCAGTTCGACTGAAAACAGGAAGAGATTGTTTTCCAGGAGAGGATTTTAAAACCAGTCTCATTGAGAAAGCACACAGATAAAGCAGACAAGTTCCTTCAATGAGAGAATCTGAATTGTGATAATCTCTTTAACGTTTTCAGACTTAAAATGGACTTAATCAACATTATAGAAATATCACAATAAAATGGCAAGAAAAAGTCATTTAGAGCCCACTAGAATATGCAGGGGCAGTAGGAAACGCTATATACAGACGATGATTCCCATGTGACAAACACAAACCATTTCCTTAGCAAACTGGTTAAGGTTCGTGCGCAGTTTCTTATTGAGGAGTCAGAAGAGATAGTATGAGAGTCCACTGGATGTGTTTTAGACTCCATTCTGACTTTCACATCAAAGACTCTTTTTAGCACTTCCAAAGTGCCAGAAACTGTTCTAATGCTTTGGAGATAAAATAGTAGGCAGAGAAAGCCCTGGCTTTCAGGGAACTTACATATTCCAATGAGCAAGGAAATCAGTCAATCTACCAGTAATATTGTTTTGGATAGTGATAAACACTCTAAAGAAGACAGAAGAAATCAGAGAGTGATAAGGTGGGGGCATGGCTACATGACATATGGGTTGGGGAAAGTCTGTGTGATCTCAGACCTCCATGGTGAGAGTAGTGAGCTCTGAGATGTGCAGGGAATGGTTGAGCAGAAAGGAAGAGCAATTGGAGGCTTTGAAACAGGGATGAGCTTCACAGACTATCACTTGAGTGTGGATCTCTTTACAGGATGTGATTACAATCGATTCCAACAGCTCATTCTGGTCCTCAGTTAAAGATGCTCTGAAATATAAACACCTATGTTGTTAGAATCACAGTTTAGTTGTTCAGAGAGGGCAGAAGCAGTTATGCACTCCCCCCTGACCCAATACACTCCCTGGAACTTGCACTTAAAATGCTATTGATTTCTGGGAATCCATTTTTTTTTACATGTCTTAAATTTCTATTCATTTAAGAAAGAATTGTATAGGATGCAAAAATTTCCTTCTCTCTCTCTCTCTCTCTCTCTCTCTCTCTCTCTCTCTCTCCCTTTAATGAAAAGTCAGTTAAGTGAAAATCAATTTAACCATACTAAAAATGGAGTGGCTGGAGAGAGAGAGAGAGAGAGAGAGAGAGAGAGAGAGAGAGAGAGAAATGAAGACATAGAGAATCAGATCACTGTGTTCAGTGCTTCCTATAATAAATTCTTCATGACTCTCCTTTTAATGATGGTTAGCCTGGAGCAGACCCTGAAACAGGATCTGGCTACTGCAGATGCATTTACGAGAAAACCCAGAGGCCTCAGAGGAGGCTGCCCTTGGTAGAGAGGGCAGGAAACATCTGTGAGCATGGGAGAACTGTGGAGCTGTGGTTGGGTGGCCTTGCCAACTTTCCACATCACTGTGTCATTCACCCGGTCCAAGGAAGATTCTTTAATGCATACCACAGCATCGGGGCAGGATTGAAGAGTATCTGCCTTCCCTGGCCTGCTATCCAGCCCTAAGAGTTCTACCGTGACTGTAGTGAGCCTTTATCCAACATCCCCTGTCATGTATTACTGGCAGTTACTCTACCAATCTCCAAACCCCTTTGGAAACAGGATCCACGTCACCTTTGTATTCTCCACAGAGAGACTTTTCTGGTTGTATTTCAGAAGATGGGATACTGTGTGAAGTACACAATTTGATTTCCCTGATCTCTTAGCCTCCTAGTTCTGGATAAATTTCTTCCCTTTTTTGGCAACCTGCTCTTAGATTCCCAGTATCTCCCTAATTATTCCTCCTCCAAAAAAAAAAAAAAAAAGAAAAAAAAATGTGTCCCTGGGAAAATACCCGATAAATTAATTTACACTAGGGAATAAACTACTGTTCCCTTAAAATGTCCCTCCTACTCTCTTCTCATGAGATTTTGCATTTCAGCTAGTCCAAGGGACTTTTCAGTGAAAGGAAAAAATATATATAACAGTGCCTAGGAGCTTTCAATCTATAATTCTCAGGTATTTGTGTATATATGGAAAATAAGATTGATAGATTTCTCTGCATAACACTAGTTAAGGAAATGAAAATTCAATCGACACATTGCTAGAATTTAAGTATTTCCAACCTGAGAAAGCCTTGGGTGCCTTGAGTTATGGGAAATGTTTATGGGTATTCACTTCAAAACATTTTTTCTGTTTCACTTTTCTGCTCTTCAATAGCATTTCCTCAGTCCATCTTTCCTTCCTTCCTCCCTCCCTCCCTCTCTCCCTCCCTCCCTTTCTCTCTAGCATTTCTTGAACATCTGCTGTGTTCTAGACACTGCACTCGACTCTGAGAGAATAGATATGAATAAGATTCAGGCCCTGCCCTTCAGCATCAGGCAGGCTACAGGGGGGATGCTGAAAAGTAAGCAAATAAAAGGAAACTAATAAGAAGATTATAATAGAAATATGAAGTGAAAAGCTCCAAGGAGAAAGTAGGTAACTCTGGGAGATGCAGCAATATTTTACAAAGAAGATAAAATTAGGTACAGCTTTTGAAAGATGACTAGAAATTGCTATTTAGAAAATAAGGAGATAGGATTTTAGATAATAGGGAAAGTGCGTGTAAAGGAATGTCAACTTTAATAACAATGGTAAGGTCTGGGGAAATGCATGTGGCCTATAGGATCAGAGATAGAGCGTGTAAGATGGGGTAGCAGACAAAGCTGGAAAATTAAAATTAGTCCATGTACTTAACCTTGTCAGCAACAATCACTGTACCCCCTCTAATGTGGCGATTGCAAGTAACCCATTTTCTGAACTCTTCGTTGGGTCCTGGGGCAGATTGCATGGTCTCCTGGTTTCTGCCCATTTCCTGGTTGGTCTTTCCCAGTTGTGTGTTGGACCTCTAAATGTTGGAGTCATTGGACCCTCCTGCACTGCTGCTTTCTGTTCTCTGCTGAGAGGCGGCTGTGGGAAGTATCCAAGACCTCCCACACAAGAGCCAACTGCTGAGTTTCAATTCCCAACCTCTTCCCTTATTAGCTGAGTGAGCTTTCTCCTCCAGTTTCCTCATCTTACAATAAAGATCGTAATAGGACCTATCTCAGAGGGTTGTTGGAGGCTTAAATAATTTGAGACGTATGTGCAGAAAAGAGTCTACAGAACAGACCTGACTGCCTGTCCTTAGAAAGGCCTGCTGACAAGGTTGGAGCTGGAATCTGGAAAGGCCTGAGCTGGAATCGGGAAACTTGGATTGCAGGAGAGTTCCTATCCACCTAACTGATAAGACTGGCTCACTGTGCTGAACACCTGCTTTCTGTCTGGGACTCTGGAATGTGGGTCCATGCCAGGCAGAGGCTGCCTATGTGATCAGTCCCCAGTAAGAACCCTGAGCACTGATTTTCTAATGAGCTTCATTGGTGGGCCACAGTTCACACGTGTTGTCACAATTTATGGGTGGGGACTAAGCTCTCTCCATGTTACACCACTGAGGGAGACTTCACCCTTTCTCTGATTTTACTTTGTCTCCTTTGGCTGTAATAAATAATAAATGTTTAGCCCTGTGAGTTAGTTCACTAACAAATCACAAAACCTGAGGGTGGCCTGGGGACCCTGCAACGTAGCATGGAAAAAGCATTTAGGTGAGTGTCAGGTATGTACTATGCAGGTAATAAACACTCCTCGCTTAGGTATCACCTCTATACTATTGATTACCAAATGTATATCAGCAGTTTAACCCTTTCCCTAACTCCAGATTCATATATGAAATTTCGTCTTTAGTTTCTCCATTTGAGTTTCTAACAGACATTTCGAACTGAACATGAGCAAAGAGACTCTGGGTTTCTGCTCCAAAATTGTTTCTGACTCCCCACCCCCCTAGTCTTTCCCAGAATGGTTAACATCACCATCATTCACCCCATTGCTTTGAATCTCCAGTGTTTTCCCCTTTGTCCTCACTCTCTGCTTCCAATTCATGAGTAAGCTTTGTTAGGTTTCCTTCCAAAAATGTATCTTGAACCTTAAACACAGTTCATCAAATCATCATTTTTCTCTCCTGATCCATGGCAGGAATGCCCTAACCAGTCTCCCTGCTTCATTTCCCGCCCTGCAATCTACCCCTAGCAGAGCAGCCAGAATTGTCTCTTTAAATCAAAACCACAGCTATTTTCCCACTACTTGAAACCCTTCAGTGCCTTTCCGTGTTAATTAGAATATGGTCCAAACTTCATGCCATGACCTCTAAGGGTTTACACTGTGGGCCCTTGCACACCTCTATGTTCTTTAGTGCAGTGCTTCCCTTAGCCCACTAAGGCCTCCTGTCTCTTCCTCCAACAGGCTTGGGCTGGCTTCCGCTGAGCCCCTGTGGATGGGGGCTCCCTCTGCCTGGAGCACATTAGTCCAGATTTTCCTTTGGCGGGCCCCTTCCTAAGTCAGGTCACTCTCAGACCACACTATTTAAAATGACCATCACTCACTTTATAGCCACTGAGAGTTGTATTTTAATCAATTAGCATTACCACATTTTGCTTTATTAACTTTTTATTTCTAAAATAGTTATCAAAGTCATTAAAATCAGTCTCTGGCCCACCCCCTTTATCCTTGACTTATTCCCCATAAAGTAACCTTTTGGAACTGTTTCTGCTTTCTTTATTTCCTCTCATAGTTAGCTTTTTAGCTCTAAATGACATATATTTATTCACTAATCAGCTTTAGTCATATTTGTTTACTTCCCCTTTGAAAGATACTTAGTTAACTCGCATCATTCTTCACTTTCCCATGATCCCTAACTCCAGAGGTTGGTAAATGTATTATCATTTATTCCTTATACTGTTTGCATTTTTACTGTGAATAATACACATTTTCAATTCCGTCTCCATCAACCTCAGACAATATCTCCTAAGTCTCCACAATAAAAAGCAATATTTGTATCCCTACCCTTCTGTCACTACCACCTCTCAACTTATCTGAACACGTTTCCTTTTATGTTACTAGGATTTGTAACACTAAATATTCCATTCTGAAGCCAAATTTCATTTTTCTTTCCTGTGCTGACATGTTTGTGTTTTAAAAACTATGGTGAAAGTAAAAGATTTCAGATTCTTCTTTTTCTTTCTCCTCTTCTTATCAAAATATGCTCCCAAGAAAGTATTTGGTTACTGATTCAGACTAAAATGAAAATGAAAATGATAAGCATGAAGAACAAAGATGTATTGGCTGAATTTCAGGCTCAAATCATACTTTAGGTTTACAATCATTTATCTAAAGTTCTTGTATTCAGATTGTTTTAGAGTTAAGATGCTTTAAAACTTTAGAAAGTTTATATAGTACATATATTCTGTATTACATAACACATCCAGCAGGACTTGAGGCAGAGACATATAATCAAAAAAAATATTTCTCAATAAAATGTATGATTAATCATACTAAGTGGTATAAACAGAGGCTATAAATAGCTTCACAGCAGTTTAGTCTGGATTTTCTTGCCTAATGAGTATGTACACAACTTACCATTTTTTTTCACTTATCAGATCATTTTAGTTTTTGAAACTGTCGATACAGGATTGTGCAACAATATAAGTGACTGTTTATCAATTTGTAAAAGTAACTTGCATTTAGTTTCCCTTCTACTTTTAACTCTTACATAACATGACTTTGCAACTTGCACTTTCATAGAATACCATTGTAAGCTCATTAGCTTTGTAAGAGCAAGTTACTTACATATTGAGTGCTATTCATTATTATGTCCACCAACATTTTATGATTACTTGAATTTATTTATGTTATGGTAACATGACAATAGATTAAATTGGTAGGTTGTTAGTCTGGTGAGCTGATTGACAACTAGTAAATTATTTTAGGCTGCAAGTTAGAAACATTACCTTTTCACATTCAGTTTTTTCCCCGTTGGATTTAGATGGATGAGAAACGTTTTGAAATCACATAAAAGGCCACCCTTCCTTACATTTCTGGAACAATGCAGGCAGCATACTTTATGGTTAAGTACTCAGGTTCTAGAGTCACAGATTATTCATTTAATCTCATTTCTACTTCTTGGGTAGACTTTGGAGAAATTACTAAATTTTTCAAGATTCAATTCTCTTATCTTCAAAAACAGTCACGAGAGTAATTTTACCTTCTGGATTGCTATCAGATAAAATTGAGACCAGGCTGATAAAATATTTAGCATAGTCTCTAGCAGGGGCTGCATTTTATTATTACTGTTAAAACCAGAACATCTTCTTGGGCTATTTGATGTATGTGTCTCCAAGAAAGAGCCAGCCAACACCATGGATATTTATGATACCACCTGGGTATATATGTATAGAGTTACCTACATTTGCCCAAAATATTCATGTATTTTTGGTTTCCTAATCTCTCTTAATCAACTAAATCAGAATGTGTGTTCTAATGTGAGTGAATATAATTGTGAGGGGGGAATCTGAATTCTAACAGAAAAAATGATGACAGTATAAGGTAAATCTATCCATTAGCTTTTGTTGCATACCAAACCACCCCAAAACTTAGTGGCTTAAAAGAAGAGCTATTCATTTCGCCTACATTTTATCTGCAGCAATTTAAACTGTGCTCAGCATCATGGTTCTTTTGATCCCAGCTGGGCTCACTCATGCAATTACAGTCAGCTCCCAAGTTGGCTGGGGATTGGCTGTCTGTGATGGCTTCAGCTGGGATGGCTCATCTCTGCCCCACTTTTTCTGCCATCATAGAGCAGGCAAGCCTGGGATTATTGAGATAGAAGTTGAAAATGAGTAGAAGTGTATAAGGCTTCATGAGGCTTTGGCTCAGAACTGACATCATGACATGCTACTGTCCTAAACAAATCACAATTCCAATCTCGACTCAAGAACAGAGAAATGAACTCTACCTGTGGATGGGAAATGCTGCAAAGTCACATTGCAAAGGATGTGAATACAGGGACAGGGAAGAGTCGAAGACATTTTCATTAATGTAATAAATGTATCAGAATAAATATGTACAATTTTGCTAAAATAACTAATCCTTGAATATTAACGTCAGGAAACTAAAAGTGATTCCTGGGGAACAATGAAGAAAAATCATCGGTAAGAAAAACAGTGGTAAGAAAAATAATGACTTGGTATTTGGAAGATATAAGAATGAAAACCTGAGATGAATGAATGAAAAACTAGAAATTAAAAATGACTGTATCTAATCTATACTTTCCCTGAGTGTTATTAAGAAGGAAAATTAAGCAAAGAATGATTTATCTCACCTGACCTCAGCAGAAATGCAGTCTTCTGTATAAATGGGTAAAATTTCTGAACAGGGAAATGTTTTCCCTAATTTAATGGAATATGGAAAACCAAATATCTTTACAAACAGAATTCCTGTAATTACACTTTCTTGATTATGCAGACTAACACATCATAGCCTACACATTACAGGTTAACTAATACTCATTTTACATTATGATGTGTTTTTAAATTAAAACATTTTCATCTCTATTTGAAATTCGAAAATTTCTGAATGACAGCACGTCCTACCTATTGATTGCCTGAGAGGGAAATGAAAGTATAGTAAAAGGAATTGTCTTTCTTTATTGTTGGTTTGGCTGCATCTCTGATCCTCGTTTCCCTATGATTAACTTATTTTACTACATGTTGGCATTCTCTAAATGAATAAGAAAATCTGTCTTAGATATGGGATTAATGCTTCTTAGAGAGTCATAGAGGTAGATTCTTTGAGGAAAGGCTTTGCAAAGTTATTGCATAAATTCCTGGTATTTTTCTAGTGTAGATAAACCACATTTATGCTGAAAATTGATCTTGAATAATGCTTATGATTCTACACTTGGTGTGTATATTTAAGACAGCTTCAAGATCCAGAGAAAAATCTTTATACACTGGTTGCATTTAAAATTCTATTGTATTTTCTTTCTTAGTGTGAGTAAGAAAGAGAGTTTGTTGTTTAAACTTTATATGGACAAACTCCTGAAAAAATACATAAAGAAAGTGTTAAAATTGCTTCTACCACCATACACTTGCTGCTTACAATCCTTCCCGGTGAAACTTCACCTAGGCTAAATTTTCACATGTTTTCCTTACCAGTCACCTCATCATTTCATTCGTTCATTCATTCATTCATTATTTTAGTCAATCTTCTTTGGAGATTCATTATTTCTCAAATACTTACTGGGTACTACGCTCTATTTATATATATTATATATATTACATATATAATATATATAGATATTATACATATAAATATATATATGAGAGAGAGAAAGAGAGGGTTATTATAAGGATTGGCTCACAAGATTATGGAGGAGGCTGGCAAATCCAAAATCTGCAGAACGAATATCCCAGTCTGAGTCCCAAAACCCAAAGTTGCTGCAAATCCCAGAAGAGCTAATGTTGCCAGTTAGAAGGCTGTCAGGCACAAGAATTCTGTCTTATTAAGGGGATGGTCAGTGTTTTCTTCTATTCAGGGCTTCAGCTGATTGGCTGGGGCCCACTCACATTATGGGAGGCAATCTGCTTTACTCAGTCTATGAAGTTAAATGTTAATCTCATCTAAAAATACCCTCATAGAAATATGCTGAATAATGTTTGACCAAGCATCTGGACACCTTTGGCCCAGTCAAGTTGATGCATAAAATTAACTATCACAGGGACCATTCTCTTAGGGACCTTCTGTCTGCTTTCTAATATTTCAAATAGCTATTCTGATTAGTCATGTCGAGTAAAGAAGACCTCTGTGTTTACTGGAACTATTTCCATCAGGCTGATATGCATTTTAGCAGATGTCTTCTGAAACTAGAAACCTATCTTCTTCACTGAACCCAAAAGAGTAATTGAATTGTAGACAACATAGCAGGAGGGATCCTAGATTTCTTTTTTTTTTTTTTTAAATTAAATTTATTGAGGTGACAATGGTCAGCAAAATTACATAGATTTCAGGTGTACAATTCTGTATTACATCATCTATAAATCCCATTGTGTGTTCATCATCCAGAGTCAGTTCTCCTTCCATCACCATATATTCGATCCCCCTTACCCTCATCTCCCACCCCCCACCTCCCACCCCCCTTACCCTCTGGCAACCACCAAACCATTGTCTGTGTCTATGAGTTTCCGTTTCTCATTTGTTTGTCTTGTTCTTTTGTTGCTTTTGGTTTATATACCACATATCAGGGATCCTAGATTTCAACAGTCACATGGACCATGTAGCAGTATCTCTCGGTGTTCAAGCTATAGGGACAGAGCTGTATTTAGCTGTGAATTTCACTTCTTAGAGTAAGTCTTCTATGATGTTTTCTTGTGAAACAAAGCCTTGGCACAGCAACCTCTATTCTCTGCTTTAAGAAACCAAATGCTTTCATCAATTTGTTTTCTGTTCATTATACATGATAACACTATGCCAAGTGATTCAGAGTTCTTTGGGGGCTGCTATAGGGGACAACACAACTTAAAGGTTAGTAGCTCATGTTCTGGAAATAGACTCTCTGGCCCTGCTACTTACTACTGGTATGAACATGGGAAAGATGTAACATGCCTGTAGCTCCATTTCCTTGACTGTGAAAGAAGTAAAGCTGTGTGACCTCAGGTCCATAATTAACCTCTCCGAGTTTCAGTTTCATCAAGAAAATAATAATAATAAAACTACTACCTAAGTTAGTTGTGAATATTTTAAATATAATCATAGATATATAAAATCTTAGAATAGTGCATTACAGGTTATTATGACCACTAATTGTTATGTATTGTGATTATACTTATGAGTAATTATGAGTAAACCACTGTCACACACCCACATATTTAAAGGTCATACTGCAGCAACCCAAGGTTTTTCAAACTGTAACATGTCCTTTATACTTCAGGCTCCTAATACTCTAAAATGTTCCAATTTCAGTGCTACAATAAGTCATTGCTGCTGATAGGTAGGTGTATGTCACAGCTTTCATTAATATTGCGCTAAAACAAATGAGATCTCTTACAAACTTATAAATGATACTTTAAAAATGTGGTAGGCCGTAGTCATACAGTTTAATTCTTTGAATTCCCTATGCAATCTATTGCCCCCTGGGCAATATTGCACTTGGTCCATGCTAAGCAGTTTGCCTGGAACATTCCACATCTTCTCTACTGCCCCTACCACCCCCTGACGTTACTTAGCTCCAAATACTCTTTAGGTCTCAGCTTGCTATTACTTCTTCTGTGATGCTTTCCCTAGCATGTCTCTTGCTCTGTTGTCCAAGTGTTCAGTCCTTGAACTCTCAGGGAACCTTGCACTTCCCTTGTAATAGCAGTTATACACCATATTGTAATTATCACCTTCCTTTTCTTTTTTCTTTATTCCTTTCTAGAACATAAGTTCCTGGGGATAGAAACCCTGGCTATGATGTTAACTGCACCATCCCCAATATTGAGCTCCTGAAACATGGACGATACTCAATGAATACGTATTACATGAATGAAATACATATTTCATCAAAATATATCATCGAAAGTATGGAAAGACAAGCATAACTGTAAAAAGAAGAAATGTTTTTGAAGTAATACTCTAGGAGATCATAAGAAAACTATACCTTTAGGGAACAAACATTTTTAAAAATGACATCCATTAATATAGCTTTCAAAATTAATAGAATTTATACTTATCATTTATTAAAGAAATTTCTTATTTTGAGACAGTCCCCAAATAGCTCACAATTTCATAGTCATCCTTTTACCTTGCCACAAATTCAATTTGTAGCCCGTTTTGACTATCAGGTGTATTTGCTAATCATATATATTTTTTTCAATTTGGAATTTAGGAGAATTATTTGAGCTTAAGTATAATAATTTACATTAGCTTCAAGATATTATGCCCCATGTAATCTAAATTGTTCCTACATTCTTTCTAGGGTTTAGACTTCTGACTTGAAATTCTTCTAACATCAGTTGTTCATTAGACTAGTCTAGTATATCGGTCCAGGACCAACTGAGAAACAGGAAGAACAGCATTGTCATTTGAAGAGGGGAAGTTTAACGTAATTACTTAAGCGTAATAAGGGAGTAACATTAAAGATGTGAGAGAACTCTAAGGCGTTCTCTAGAGCCAGATGAGAATACACAAAGAAGGACAACTTAGAAGGCAACCTCCCAACAGCTGGGTCTCAGGTCTCACTGGAAAAGCTGTTTTTAGAATCATGTGGATGGCAGGCAAAATTGCTGGGTTGCCCAAGCCAGAGCTGCCTAAAATTGCCCTTTGGAACAGGTGGCAGATGCTGGTGGGCAGGCATGGAGGAGGAGTCAGCGGTGAGGGGCCCGATTGGGGCAGTGGCAGTGTTCTGGCATGCACCGGGGCTTGCTATGGATGGCTGCAGGAAACAACTCTTCCAGCACAGAGCGGAGGCTCGCGGGCAGGGAGGCACTTAGAGGGAGACAGGAGATGCGGCAACCAGCGACAGTACCGATACAGGCAGTGGTCACCGGGCACCAACCTGGGCTGCGAGGTTACTGAGGGACTATACACTCTGGATGCACAATTGGGGCAGAATGACACTGGATGTATGCGCGCGCGCAAGCACACACACACACACATACACACACACACACACACACAGAACTGGTGGATTGTGCACAGGAGCAAAGACAGCACTCCAGAATTAGGAAGAGGCTTTCTTCCGCAATGTCACTCCGCACCCTCTATTGACGAAGTTTAACATCACGTTCCCCATAAAGGGGAAATGCTTCCAGTCCGGGTCATTACCGCGGAGCAACACTGAGAACTGGCCCAGTCGACTCCTATACCGGTAGCTACTCAGCTTCTATACGCACTCTCCCACACACTCTTGAAGGTCTGTAAAACATTAAAACAATAGTAAATGATACAAGGAGGCCATACTGCAGGAAGAAATAAACCACACTATGTCAGTGGTTAGTCAAAAATAAGATTTATTTCCTATTCCTCTTTATTCCTTATTTCATGCAGAAAGGAGGCTGTGCAGCACATTGCTCCTTCAGGCTGTGAATCAGGGCCTCAGTCTGCTCTGTCTTAGAACTCAGAGTCCTATGTGTGCTTGTTTTTTGTCTTTAATTGTGGAGAGAGACTGTAAGGGGTGGGGGGGAGAAATATTCATGCCTTAGTGGAAGTGACACATCCCTACATCCCTTCTTTTGATGTTCCATTGCAAGAATTTATCATATGACCACACCTGGAAGGCTTGGCACTGGGAAAATGCTAGGGCTTTGTAGATATTTGGTGAGTCCCAATGGGCTCTATCACAATTTGTCAAATATATAAACATAAATTGCTTTTGATGCTTCATAATATACAATAAACTGATAAAGTAAAATAAGGACTGAGAGCCACGAGTGCAAAAGTATGTTTAGTTCTGGTGTTATTACAACATGCAGACTATACGGTTTAGCACAAGACCACAGTGTTGTTTTCTGAATTCTGCTTGAGGGTTTTTTTAGGTCCCCAGAGCTGTTATTTATTGCAAACCATTTCTCAGGGGTGTGTCATTAAATGAAGGCTTAGTCACTTTCCTCCCAGAAAAAAAGAAAAATAGGATTTGGCCTTTTCTGCTTAAATAAGATGACAACAGGAAATGATTTGTGTAAACTGCAAAACAAAAAAGAATGAATTTAAAAATCAACTATTTTTATTTAATACACATTTATTTCAAACTGTTTTCTAATCAAGCTATTTACAAGCTGAGAGTTGCTAATACGAAACCAATTAAAACAAAATATAGAAAGATACCTGTATATTTTGAGTTTGCTGTAGTGTGAACCCCAGAGTGAGCCTCACTACTGACTTTTGCTCTATGGATTCAATTCACACATTATAGACAGAAGGCTCAGTGTGTTCAGTAGACTTATGCTCAGTAGCAGAAATACACAGACCTATGCTTTAACAGCTGTAAAGTTCCCAAGTTACAGCAGAAGAGCATCTGGAGATATTTGCCTGAAAAATATAAAAGCCAACAAAATAAATATATGCAGAAAAGTCACTAGGAATATATGCACCAAATGCCAATACTACATATAGGGATGAACTTATATGTGATTTTTTTCTCTTCTCGCTTCTAATTTTTTGTATTTTCCAAAATGTTGTTTGTACTTTTTACATTTTATAATAAACATGTATTGTTTTGTAACTGGAAATAGATGATAAGTGCTTATGTAGGTATGTGTGACATATATACTTTTATGTTTTATGAATGTATCAAACATTAAGAAGTCGGATCTACGAATAGAAGCATGACTGGCACTGGTTACATGGTGATACAAGGATCTTACTGAAATCACAGTACAACTTTGGACATTTTTTTTTAAGTAGTTAAAAATGTAAAATTTAGTAAATAACATGTCATATGAATACCTAATTCCATTAAAAGTATATATTCAGATTAATTTGATCTGTGTGTATATGGGGAGGCCAACATTTAAAAATATTGCATGATTCCATCCATAAATATGAAAACTTTCTGCACTTATTTATTCCATTTTTATTCTTCAATGAAGTGTTACAATATTCCGTAATTTCCTTTTTTAACTTTTTAGATTTATTCCAAGAATCTCCATAATTTTAGTGGTCATTGTGAATTGATTTTTTTATTGTTTTTTAAGTATTAGTCTTTTTCAAATTAGTTGTTTCTGATATAGCAGAATGCTAATCACTTTCGTATATTGAGCTTATATTATGCAATGCTGAATTCTCTCATTATTTTTCAATATTTATCTATAAATTATATTAGATTCTCATTGTAGGCAGGCATATATTTGGAGTATAATGATAAATTGGTTTCTTTCTTTCTTTCCAACTTTTATCTTGTTTCTTCTTGTCTCATTGTGTTAGCCCTTCAAGAAAATGTGGAAGTAACACTAATTAAGTTTCTCTGGTTTTTTATTGTCATGGGAATGTTTTCATAGTTTGATCATTAACTATAACATTTTTGTGATGTCTTGGTCTATATTCATTATCAGATTAAAATTTTGCCTTCTATTTCTATTTTGTTAAGTATTTTGAGCATGATCAAATTTGTATTTTATCTGATTCTTTTTCTGCATATTTTTGATATATTCATAAGATTAAAATAAATCTAGGCAACCTTGGGATGAAACTCAATTTGATTGTGATATGTTCTTTTGAAATATATGGCTGGATTTGGTTTACTGATTATTTATGACTTTCATTTCTATATGAAATTGGCCTAAAATCATCCAATCTCTTATTATTTTATCTAGTTTGGGTGTACAGGTTATAATAATATAAAAAAAAATTTATAGTTCACCTTTTTTTTTCTTTTTTTTACTTGGGAGCAGTTGCATCTGGAGTTAGCTATTCTTTCAGGGTTTGGTAAACTAACTTATAAATTACCTCGAAATAGAGTTTATTTTGTAGGTATATTCTTGAATACTGATTTAATATTTATAATAGCTATTGTCTAATTAAAAGATTAGCAAATTAGGGCCTGGAAGCCAAATCTAGCCCACTGCCTATTTTTGCAAGTAAAGTTTACTGGGAAAAGCTACACTCATTTTTTAGATATTATCTATGGCTGCTTCCACACTACAACAACAAAGTTGAATAGTTGGGACAGAAACTGTGTGGCCTGCAAGGCTCAAATATATATTAATATTACCTGGCTCTTTAAATTTTTCCAATCTTTGATCTAATCAAATCTTGAGTTGATTTTAGAGATTATTTTGTTCTGAAAGTTGTCCAGTTAATTGAAATTTCAAATACATAAGCATAATGTTCATATTGTTTTCTATGATATATTATTATGGTATCTGCCTGCTAATCCCTCATACCATTCTAAGTATTTTGTATGATCTATTTTGCTTATTCTTTTAATTGTGAATTGTGTAGAAATTTATTTATTGATTGATTTGTTTATTTATTTTTAAGAATTCATTTACTTTGGGGCTATCTAAAACTTGACAAGAATGCAAATTTATCCCCATAAGAGATTAATTATTTGATATTTTCTGTCACTATGACCAAACCTAAGTGGTAGTAAAAAGTAGGTACATAGACAGACTTAGACTTGAATTTCTAATAAGTTATTTAATTTGCAGTATGACCTTGAACAAATTAATTTAACCCTCTGAATCCTAGTTTTCTTCTCTATATTATAGGAATTACAACAGTTAGCCAGTAGGACTCTTTATAACGAGGTGTGCTTTATCTTGAACTTGGCACAGAGGAAATATGAAGCTGATTCATTAAGTCCCACCCAAGTACAAAAGTAAAAGTCTTCCTTTTCCTTGCTTTCAGCCATTCTCTTGTGATCCAGAGACCAACCCTCCATAGAAAGGGGTAGCATAGATGTCAAAGTATACTTTGCTGGTGAAAAGTGTCAGGTAAATTACGTAGAGATCTATTGGGCATAGTATAGGGAAATCAAAGGCATGGATTTTTCTGGATGGTCAACTAGTACCATTTTGACTGCTATCAAAGGGAAGTCCAATGGAAGCCACTAGAAAGGACAGTTGTATTTCCTAGGTACAGATGTGTGAGGTATCACCTCACACTGATTCTGCTCTTACAAAGCTCCTTGTCACTGACAATGGAAGATGTGTGCCTTGGAGCAGAGGTTAGTGGTCCCTTGATAGTGACTCATTTCCTTTCCACAAGCTTCTTCTATATCTGCAACGCTCATCGTAGTCTTGACGAATCTCCATTTCTCTCTTTATATCTCCTGTATCTCTTCCCCCACTTATAGTTCCTGGAAGGATGGATTCTATTTTACTTACCATTTTTGCCTAATTTTTTATATTGTATAAATAGTCCCTTGGGATCTTAGAGTTTGTAATACAAAAGCCAAGAATAACCCTTTGTTTATTTGCTTCTGTGATCTCACATGTCACAGAATGTCATGTCACATCCTTTCCATGGATAGGGAACATCAAATAACTAACTGACTCAATGAGAAAGTGGCCTGAAATTAGAAGGAATTGCTGAGAGTAGAAATCTCGTCAACTAATATTTCAAAAGTAACTTACCTTTCAAGGATTAAAGGAGACATTGAATGTACCACATTTATATTGAGACCACAGAGAAAGTCTCAATATAATATTGGTTTCCTACTCTGAAAGATGATGTTTTTCAGAGTCTGTTCTAGTATCAAGACTTGACTATATTCTGCCTGATGTCTTTGACCTCGTAATTTGTATCTCCACTTAAGGATCTACTTATTGTTCCTTGCCTGAGCCAAATTATTTTTAACTCAATTCCATTTGCCAGCTCATATTCAATTTTTAAGTCAAAGAAAATGAATTAATGCATTTATGCATGAGCAGGATGTGGTGAGGATAATATGGACACTAATTATTCTTACTAGATTAAGTGGAAGACTCTTTTGAGTTATTATCTGTGATTATGCTGATCAGTAAAGCCACAATTATTAGGAAACTGCATTCACTGTAGGAAGCTTGATTCAAGAAAATAATGGAATGTGTAAAAAATAAATTAGAGATTTGGCAACACAATTTTAAAATTATCACAAATAAATAAACCAGTAAGATTTTTGGTTTTGAATGGGGTGTGCATTTATCCACCTGAAGAAATATGTACTGTGCATGTGGTAAAAAATAATAATATCACTGAACTGACTAATATAGTCTATGACAGGTAAAGCGCTATCTTCTGGGGATGGGGGACTGTTCTGATTCTTAGAGTCTGGGCTTGCTGGTTACCTCTAACAAAAAGAAAGGAGAATAATACAATTTCACCAAACATCTATAAAATGGGATAAGAGCAGCACTCTCTCCTCATAGGTTTGTTTCTGAGAATTAAATGAGATAATCCACCAAAGAATTTGGCACAGCAGCTGGCACATTTATTTGAGATGTTTAGACCATTTCTCTTTAATATGCATATTGCTATTGTTACATTTACATCTATCATCCTGTTGTTTGTTTTCTATTTGTTCCACCTCTGATGTGTTCCCATTATTCTCTTTTTCAGCTTGTGTTGGATTAATTCAGTATATTTATGGTGTCATTTTTCTCTTTCATAGGCTCATTAGCTATAACTTTTGTTCTGCTATTTTGGTGGTTACCTTAGTGTTTATAGTATACATCTTTAATTCCTCGCAATTGACTACAAGTGGTATTGTACCACTTCACATACAGAATAAAAACCTTACAACAGTAAACTCGCACGTCTCCCCTCTTAGATTTGTTCTATGTTATCATATATTTTACTTCTACATATGTTATAAACTCTACAATATATCATAATATCATATTTGGTTTTAAATAGTAATTTATCTTTTTAAATCGTTTACATAATAAAAAGTTCTTTATATTTACTCAGTTTCCAGTACTCCTCATTCCTTTATGTAGATCCAAATTTCCATCTATTATCATTTTCATTTGGCCTGAAGGACTTCCTTTAACATTTACTCATGTGTTCATATCTGCTTGTGATAAATGTTTCCTGATTTTTTGTCTTTAGTTCTTCAATTTTGACAAATATTTTCTCTCAATATAGAATTCTAGGTTAACATGTCTTGCTTTCAGTGCTTTCAAACCGTTGTTCCACTGCCTGGTTTGTATTGTTTCTGATGACAAAATGTAGTTATCCTTATGCTTCTCCTCTATACATAATATGTTTTTGTTTGTTTGTTTGTTTTGTTTTTCTCTCTAACTGCTTCTAAGATTTGTATTATTTGTTTTGAGCAATTGAGTGTAATGAGCCTTGGTGTTACTAGCTTGATTTTTCTTGTTCTTGGAGTTTATTGAGCTTCTTGGATCTATGGATTTTAGATTTCCTTGAAATTGGAAACTATTTAGCTATTCTTCTTTAAATAATTTTTTGTTCCCCTTTTCTCTCCTCCTCAAGTACTCCAATTGCAGAGACTCTTATGGTTGTCCCATTGCTCACTGCTGCTCTGTTCATTTTTTTTTAATTCTTTTTTTCTGTGTTTCATTTTGTAGCATTGCAAGGTCTTCTTTTCCACTGATCTTTCTTTCTGCGATGTCTAATTTTCCATTAATTCTAATTATTGTATTTTTTACTTGATTGTATTTTTTTATCTACTTATTGTATTTTTATTGTATTGCAGTATTAATCACTAACATGTTGATTTTGGTCTTTTTTCTTGTCTTACTTGTGTCTACTTAGCTTTTTCAATGTGTAAAGTATGGAAGAAATAACTCTTTCAATGAGCTTGTCTTAAATTTTAGCCTCCATATCAGTTCTGGGTTACTTTCGTTTGGTTTTTCTTCTTATTCTGGGTCACATTTTCTTGCTTCTTTGCATGCCTGGTAACTTTGAACTGGATGCCTGTTACATTGAGAATTTTATCTTGCTGAGTGCTCAATATTTTTATATCCCCACCAATATGCTTCAGCTTTTTCTGGAATTCAATTAAGTTACTAGGAAAGAGTTCAATCATTTTTCGGTCTTGTTTTTAAGATTTGTTAGGCAGGACCAAAGTTCTGTACAGTAAAAGTCTGATTATTCACCACCAATGAGTTAAGACTCTTCTGAGTATTGTGCCCAATGCCAACAAATGATGAGGTTTTCCCAGTCTGGCTGGTGGGAACAGGCATGATTTCCAGCTTTCTGTGAGTGCCAAGTACTGGGTGATTCTTCCCTGAGCCACATGGTTGTATGTGCCTCACACACAGGCACTGAGCAGTACTCTGCTGAACCCTCACGGAGGACTTTCTGCGTGTCTCTTGCATTCCCTCTGCACAGTTCTCTGCTCTTTGGTACTCATCATGTGAACTTCAGCCCCTTTAGTCATCTGAAACTTTCAGCTATGTCTCCTCAA
The DNA here is from genome assembly GCF_036562045.2 of Rhinolophus sinicus. Classification (NCBI taxonomy): domain Eukaryota; kingdom Metazoa; phylum Chordata; class Mammalia; order Chiroptera; family Rhinolophidae; genus Rhinolophus; species Rhinolophus sinicus. Next base: position 74,222,072 of record NC_133751.1, read on the forward strand.
CTCATGCCCTATGCTGGGCTCTGCCTCAGTCTCCTTCACTGTGTTACAGCCTGGAAACAAAATTCAGTGAGCTGGGACAGTGATAGAGCTTAACTCATTTGTTGGCCATCTCTCAGGGATCACTCACTGTCATATATTGCCTGGTGTCCAATGTCTTAAAAAATTTTGTTTTACAAATTTTATCTGTATTTTTTTTTCATTGTTTCAGATGGAAGGGTTAGTCCATCTTGGCTGAAATAGATATTCTCATGTGGCATTTCTGAGTTCTTAATAGCAATATTTCATAGTCAAATTTAATTGTGTCTATTTTCATTACTTTTACAACTTTCAGCATCAATAATTTTTCATTCTTACTGAAATAAGATGATTTTATTCTAACGTATTTGAGAGAACAACCACTGCTTTATAGGTGTTTGGAGAAATGCTATCAAATCCTGTGTGGTGTGTGTGTGTGTGTGTGTGTGTGTGTGTGTGTAAAAGTTATAGCTAACCTTAACACAAGACTGTAGGTAACAAAACATTGGTCATCAATAAACATTAAATGCTGGAGCAACTTTATTAAATAATGTTAAAGGAACAAAAAAGGAAAAACAAAAAATAACATTTAAAATATTTTTAGCGTCTATAAGCATGACCCTCTCATTCTATTATATTACATTTTAGTTACAATGGTAAAATTTGTATGTAGGTCTTCCTTGCTTTTATAAAAACATCCAGTTTAATCTAACTTAAAGACTATCCTAATCTGATTTCTCATCTGGGATCTTCTTTTAATTTATTAAAACAATGTTGATTATATACTGTTTCTAATATTATGTTTAATGCATAGAAACAAACTAAAAAAGAAGACTATTACAAGCTGGTGTTGGAGGAAAAGACATAACTATTAGGTTGATGCAAAAGTAATTGTGGTTTAAAAGGTTAAAAATAATTGCAAAGACAGCAATTTTGTTTGCACCAACCTAATACTACTTATTGCCAGGTCATATTTCAGTGAGGAGAACAGGTATTAATTTGCATTCGAAGAATACAGTCACGATTGCCTATGACATGCAGTCTCTGCAGGATCTAAGCACTAACCAAAGAATTGCCATCAGGTCACTACAGAGGATGCTCCAATTGAAAACAGATGTTAGTGAACACGAAGCTTTCTTTACGGTCCAGCCACAGATCCTGAAATTATGGTCTGACCCAAGAATAAGCAGAATTATGGTGCTCAAAAGATCTTTATATAGATTTTACTGAACAGATACTTCTCAATTTATAAATAGGCTAAACAACACAAAGTGTTAATTTGTAAATGGTTGTTTTTCAGATTAGTGAACAATTTTTATTAAGCAAATATTTCAAATAATATTTGAATTTGCTTCAATATTAACCTCAGAAAGCTAATTGAAGCATATACTCCTGATACATAGGCTCAGTGGAAATGCTTTAAATGCATGTAGCTACCGTTCCTACTGCCATTTATAAGGGAAAATGCACTTCAGTAAACAACTAAGGATACCAGGATTTTATCTTTCTCCAGAACTCCATTAGAATAGTAAGGACCACATTAGTTCTTGGGTTGGGGCGAGGTAGGGTTATCACACAGGGATAGCCACTTTGGGGGATTACTCACTTATTAAATGAATGCATAATCTAAAGAGGTATTTATTTGCATAAAATAAAATGTCTGTATTAGTTACCTACTCCCAAAAGTTCCGAACTGAAGGATAAAAACAGAGACAAAAGTCAGGGATGCCAGGCAAAAAATGTTTCTCATCCCCTCATGTCCTCTATTTTGTTAAGTACTTACAATTTGTTTTAATGTAAAAAAAAAAAAAAAAAAATAGAATGAAAGAATCTTTGATTAGCTTATGAAAAAATGTAAGGATTATTATTTTATTGTTATTATTATTACTACTACTACTACTATAACAACCACCACCACTGGCTTATAAATTCAAATGTGGATAGGTCAATATTTTGTTCTTTTTTCAAAGGTATTACGTTATTTAAAATACCTAATAAAACCTAACATTTATTACATTTGCTACAGTTTTTAAGTCATTTTCATGTACAGTGTCCTATTTGATCTTCAAAACCCAGTGCTTGAGAAATGGAAAAGTTGATTATCATATATATTCTATTACTCATAAATAGCGCAAAATATATCCACTGGAAATTCACTTAGCTGCTAAGTGTTTAAGGTATCAGAGATATGAAATTGCAGCAATTCCAGTTTATTTTGTCACAGACACACAATTGCTTAATGTATTAAAAAGCACTGAGCCTTAAAGACCTATCTAACTCTTTGGAGCTTGTACAATATACTATTACCTGTGGTTTATTTATTCAGCCATATTTATTTAACATAATGCCTAGCAGTGAAGTCTTTTAAGACTTCCTTTGAAATGAAAGAATTTCACAAGGACCAAATATAAAATAAGATCATGGATTATAATGGCCATAATAGTTTCTGCTTCTTCCTTTCTCCTTCAGTAACTAAAAACTTGTACTTTCAAGGAACTTTAAGAATTGGTTTACTATCTCTTTTTTAATATATTTTTTTCATACACTATTTCTTAGAATTCATTTTGCATTATATTTGCTCCATTCTTTTCTCTTTTACCCTTTTTCTTTATGCTTGCATTCGATTTCAGTGGATATTATTTATCATTTCAGTCACCTTTAACGAGGATTTGTCACCTAAATGCCTTTTTCTGTCTATGGCAAATAAACCCAGTAAGCCTGAGCTCATGTTCCAATTTAACAGCTGAAAACTCATACCAGAATTAAGACCATAGTTCTGGGTTTTTAATCAAACGTCATATATATATATATATATATATATATATATATATATATCATATATATGTAATCAAATGTCACATATATATATGACATTTGATTAAACATATATGTATATACATATACCATGTTTTCCCCAAAATAAGACCTAGCCGGGCAATCAGCTCTAATGCATCTTTTGGAACAAAAATTAATGTAAGAACCAGTTTTATATTATATTATGTTAGATAAGACGCAGTCTTATATTATATTAAAATAAGACCGGGTCTTACATTAATTTTTGCTCCAAAAGACGCATTAGAGCTGATGGTCCGGCTAGGTCTTATATTAACCGGGGGTGCAAAAAAAAATGTATACAACCACTTTGGTCAGCGTTGCTCAAGCAGGAGTTCACCATAATCAGAAGTGTCTGGACGCTGATGGTTACCACTTTGAGCACCTCTTGTGATTGCAGAAGTCAAACGTGACTTGTATTCATCTTTTGGTATCGGTATATGTTGAGTATTACAATTTTAATACAGTTTTCCCTTCATAAAATGTGTATAAATTTTTTTTGGCACCGTGTGTGTGTGTGTGTGTGTGTGTGTGTGTGTAGTTTGAATAAATAAAATCAGTCTGCAAACAGACAAGCTTAAAAATGTTAAATCCAAGCCTTCTAACTGATGGACATGCTAGAGAGACATGCTATGGTGTAAGCTCTTGTCTTTTGTGTAAAAAGGTTATCTGACCAGGCAATCCCCTTAGGCTATGTGCGTAATTAAAGTCAATGGAGGGAAAAGCATAAGCATTTAAAAAAATGCAACTTAAAAATGGCCAGTGGGATAAAATTTGACTATTTGCACTTTTGGGGTGAAGCAAAATGGTTGGGAGATTCTGCAGTTTCCACAGCCAAGCAGGAAGTAAAGCTGTCCACCCCTAGTTAAATTCTATCCCCACCTGCCACTGCAAAGCTTGGTAATTACTCCACTGAGAACAGAGGAGGGTTAAATCTGCCTGTAATGTGCTTTATTGTGATTTGCATTTTTCTTCATAGTAATTCATAGGCTTTAATAAAACATTGATTTACATGCTGTTACAAAGTGCATCATCTTTCAGGCTTTAAATTAAACATTTCTGCAGTGCGGGTGTGTGTTGGTGGGGGTGAGAGTGGGGTATAGATTAGCTTGAGTCTCTGCCCTAGGGAAGAAGTCTTTCCTTCCCCATCTGTCCTCTGAATGCAAAGCCTTCGCTGAGCATTTTTTTATTGGTGAGGAGTTTGTCACTCTCTAATTTCTGTTAAATTTCATAAGACCTGACACATTTAAATTTACAGGGCTGTTAGATAATGTTTATCACTTTTCATCCCCAAAGTGCCTCATAAATATTAACTAATCAAAGCAGCTAGCACACCCATGAGGCTGAGAAGTATTGGGTTTTTGTTTTTATCTTACTTAGTTTACCTTATGGGGAATTTGTGAGATTGCTGAATATATATATTTTACCCAGTGTTAAGTGGCTTTTCTCTACTGATAGTTAGGAATTGCATCTTTTCTGGGATCTGAACATGGAGGCCTGTGATTCATTACTTACTGTGTGTAGCCTTGAATAGTTACTTAACTTTCTGCACTTGTGTATTGTTTTCTTCCTTAGATTATAACCTTCATTGCAATAAGGCCCATTGTTTGAGAATATTAGATGAAGGAACTATTTAGTAAATATGAATAAGGCTAACAGAACTAAGCAGCACTGGTGAAGAGCCAGGGACCCACAACAGTGTCAAGATATTATCTACCCCTACGACTTGAGGGGTCACAGCTGAAGCCATAGAATAGGGTCCGTCCAACAAGAGACATGATGTTAGAGAATGTAACCATTCCCAGGACTGTGGATAAGGAAGGCAGGAGTGGGGAAAGGAATAGTCCAAACTCCATTTTCCCACCCTTTTATGTCTTCCCAGAGCCTGGTGAAAGCTACCCGGAAACAAGAGGTAAAGAGAGCCTGTGTAATATATTCCCTGAAGGTCACAGCATACATCTTAGGGCAGAGAAGGGATGGGAGACACACAGAGGCTGGCAGACAACATCCAACACAAGACTCTTACAAGGTAAGGACTGAGCTAAGCAAACTTATATATGTATGAAAATGTGTATAAGCATATGTATGGGAAGAGAAAAAACAAAGATACATTTCTGTGTGTACATCAGAGATGGGAACATTCTGTCTGTAAGCATCGGAAAGGCTGTAAAAAGAATGTAAGTTTTTACCTGTCTTGAAGGCTAATATTTAGAATTACCTGGGCAGTGAAGCTTAACATTGTTTGTTGGTTTGCAAAGCTACAAATGAAAGAACAACTTCTTTTTTTTTCTGTGGTGTTCACTAGATTGCATTTGACTAGACGTTGGCAATGACCCAGACAACTTCTATTCTGACCACTTACTAAGCTGTCAATTTAAAAAACAAAAATCATTAACAGTCAATTAAAATTACTTCCTTGGAATGTTTCATTTTTTTCAACTGTTTAATTTTTTTCTTCTCATTAAATATTCTAACATAACTTGGAGGAAATTTGACTAGCACAGCAGTGAATGTGCTATAACTGCTTCCCCAGGGGTAGAATCTAAGAAGCACCATCTACATAGGTGCTTCCCTATCCCATTTTCATTTCTTTCCATTAAAAAACCCAACACATAGATAAAAGATGGCTAGTTTTATTTAAATAAGAAGTTTCCGTACAAGCATTGTTTTCCCTATATTTCTCAAGTATACAACATATGTCTTTTTTTCTCTAACTTGGAGGCTTTCATTTCTTCATTTTTCTCCAAAAGTAGCAATAAGTAATTGATGACTCAGGTTTTCTCCCTTATTATTATCCCTGAAGTCATTTTCATAGTATATCAAAACAACTGATTTTTCTTAGCGAGTGTGCTATGGCAGATGAATACAAAGTGAAGCAAATTCAGGAGGATCTGTGTTCCAACAGCTCCTTTTGCGAGGTGTACGTATCTGCCTCATTCATAATCCAGATGTGTGTCCAAGAGTTTTACTTAATCCTGCTGGGTAGCAAGAAAAATGTTTCCCAAATAGCGATTACAATTTAGACTGCTGACCTTAATATGCACTTCTTTCTCTCAGTTCTGGTGATGTTCTTTTTCAGGGTTTCACAGAATGAATTCTATGTAACATTTCCTGTGCAAGGCATAAAAGTAAAAACAAAACACAAGTGGAGATATAGTTCTAGAAGTTATCTTGCGTCATGTCTATACCTGAATATCGCTTAGTGTCGTTGGAGTATTATTGGAGGCCATCATATTTATGGTATTTGTTTGAAGGTATACAAAAAAAATGTATACACATTTTAAGAGATGTTGTCTGCCTGTTGGCACCCCCAGATTTGGAGGAATATTTTGAATGACTCAGGTATCTATTTTACTTTAGGATTCAGCAGCTGTTTCTAATCCTTTCAAGTTTAGGATTGTTAAATACGAGGATGAGTTTCCCTGTCAAGGGAGTGAAATTATTAGTCCCATCAGATTACATAGTCCATACATTTTGAAAAATGCAAATATTTAACATGTTTAATATTTAAATATTAGACATTAGTCTAACATGGTATGAACTATCTTATCACCACTCAATAGTAGATCATGGAATCTGCAACAAACTTGAAGATCATTATGAAAAAGATTGTAAGTAAATGATACCAAATAGAGAGTAATATGTGTACATAGTTACCATTCATGACTGTACAGAAGGGGTGCAATATGAGAAAGAAGCGTCTCTCTCACACTTCCCTGACCCTCTCTCAAATGTAAGCATTATTCTCAGTTTCTTTCATAACTTTTATGAAAAAAATACGCATATGCCAACATAATTTTTTTTAGAATAGGAAATTTTATTACATTCACACTGATATTGATTTATTTCTCCCCCTTAATTATTTATCTTGGAGATACACAGATGTATGTATATATCATAATTCGTTTTCATATCATAAACCATTTTTCAAATAATGGATATTTCCCTTTATTCCCAAAGTTATTGTTAATAAAACAATGTTAAAATAAATATATTTGTGTATATGTATAAACATGTATTTATGTGTGTATGTATATATATGTACAAATACACACACACATAAGTAAACTTTTACTAGTACATACACAGAAAGTAAATCATTAGAATGAATATCCTGAATCAAATGGTATATCCACTTTACGTTTTGATGGCTATTGCTAAGTTGCCCTACAAAAATATTACAATTTATACTACCAAAAACAACACCTACAAATGCTTATTTCCTCCATCAACTCTTGTTATTATCAAACTTTTAAGTTGCCAATCAAAACCATGAAAACAGTATTTTGCATTTATTTTGATTTGTATTTGCTTACCTTTAGTGAATTAATCTCATTCATTCGCAAAGAAATATGAATGATGTGCCTTATCATATATCTCACATAACCATAAACATTTCTTTTCCACATTTAAAATTCTGATTTGATGTTACTACGGGGGAAAATACGCTCTGGCTGTTTTTGAAAAATACAACAAAAAAAGAATTTACTTCTCTGGGCCATTCTAGTGGAATTTTGCCCCACTTTGTAAAACACAGTGATAAAGAACAAAAATAATTTATAATTGAGAATCCAGAGTTCAGATCCCACTTACTAGCTGTGTGACCTTAGGCAAGTCACTAAATTTTGTTTATTTGTAAATGAGATGAGAATGAACTCAATTTAGAGCACCGTTATGAGTCCCAAATAAAATGATGGGTGAGAGAGATATTTGTATGCTATAGTGTTCTTCATAAATGCTGGTTGTTATTCCAAAGAAATACATTATTAAATGGGTACCTAGTGCTTTAGAAAAAATGCAGTTGGTGGGGTGGGGGTCTTCACACCTCAGTGGTGGCAGTAGGAGTAACTCTTGATTAATAAACCTCAACGGGTACCCAGTCTGTTGGCACTTGGGTGCATTAGTACGTTGTTTCTTGTTCTTTCATGATTCTGCATACAGAAAGTTACTTTACAGGATGGGCTTGTTTGAAACACTGGAAGTTTAAGACAGCCCCCAGGCATTCTGGAATGGTAAAATTTACATGCAAAGGGAGGGATAATTCATTTTGTAGAATGCCCTGTTCCGTTCTAAGTTTTCCTTTTTAGAAACACTTTTCTTGTGTTGTTTTTGTTTTGTTCTGTTTTGTTTTACTCTTGGGGGGAAAAGTAAACATTTCGCTAGTCACTTAATCAAATTTACATATACCCACCCAATCAAAGTTGTCTTTCCTAAATCTGACACTTAGTAATTTTTATCCTCACTAACTATTCCTCCTCCTTGTTCCTTACTCCTTTCTTTAATATAGTAAAGTAAAATAATAAAGGTTGAGAACATTTTTATTGATTTGTGTTTTCAGAGTATTATTACCATTTAATTTTGAGAGTCTAAACAGCTACTAGACTCTTCTATTGTCAACTATTACTCAGCAATTTTGTTGGTTAGTTTCGCACCAAGTTTAGTTGCTAAAGGAACATCTAGCAATGATGCATTTATCCTCAGATAATAAAGTTAGCTTCAAACCTTATAACCTCAGCTGAAGGGATTGCATTTCTGCAATTACATTAGGCTCCCCTGAAGCAGGTTAATTGAACTGCTGTGTACTCTTTTGTCAAGATTTATCCCCTTGTGTAAATCTACTTTTGTCATCTCGGTAGCACATTGTTCTAAAGAAAACTATCTGCCTCTAGAAAAATCCTAAACAAGGCTCAGTAATTAAATAGAATGGAGAGACAGATTCTTCCAAGCATTGGTTTAAGGGGAAAAGTGTCATCCTGTGGTTAGAAAGTTTCCAAGCTACATATAATGAATTGTGAATTTTGCTTGGGAGATCCATTGTTAGGTAGAGACAAAGGTCCTTAAGAAATCTTTCTTTCCTCTCACGGAGGACAATGAGTTGGAGGGGAGTGAGTATTATAATTGTTATAAAAGGTTTGTATTTGGAGACTCAAAATCTAGGCTGGTCTTTTTTGTGAGGATGATAGGTATTGGCTTTTGTGCTATTATTTGAACAGTTCCAAAAAGAAATTAGTATATATGTACATATATATGAATTTATGGTTATATAATTTATTAATTACAATTATAAAATTATATAGTTTATGTAATTTTAACATCTTCAACAGTGGTTTAAAGTAGTATCTTATGTATTGGGGGATGAAATGGAGTTGGTTAGGCATGGTTTGATAGAGGGCAAACTTTAAAAATTCTGGTCCACAAATTGAACAGGATTTTGTGGATAAGAAAAGGAGAGTAGAGGAGGGTGAACAGAATTGCAGGAAGCTAGGGCCTAAGGAAGAAAGTGGGTCATAAGCAATTCCCACTCAGTAAAAGTTAGCCACTGTTTTATGATTGAAAAGGACTTCATAATTTTGTTATTCCCATCACCAAATGGTACAGCTAATGGCAGTTTAGGACTTCAGCAAAGAGAGGTCATAGTTAATTGGAGCGGACGGAAAAGATTTTGTGGAGAAATTTGAGCTGGGTTTATGGGAAAATTAGGTGGGATTTGACAAGATAGAAATGTGAGTTAAATTAATCACGGGAGCAAGAAACAACATTGGTGTAAGAGACAGCAGGACGAGAGCACTGGGGTGTGAAGTTGCAATGATATGTTAGAGTTTGACTGTGGGGGCCTGGCTTCCAGGTCTAAGTAATTTGGGCTTGATCGTGCTGACCATAGGAGTCTTTTAAGACTTGTTAGCGGGGGTCTGAAGTGATCAAAGTCATGTTTTACAGTCATTAATGTGGTCTTATTTTATAAAATAGACAGGAATTAATTGTTCATAGTATTTTTTGTTTTTTGTTTTTCTTTTTTTTCCCCCCCAAAAAATCTGAAGTTGGTGCCTTCTAAAGACTCACAATAATATTACAAGTCAGTATTTTGAATGAGTTCAACTCTGCCGCTTTTAACCTCCTTAACTCTGTGAGACTCATAAGCCAAGGCCTGAGTATTTGGATGCTGAGGAAAAATATGGGGAAGGTGAGAATTTCCTAATTAATTTATCCACAATTTCAGCATTTAAAGGGTTAGGAAGAAAATATCTGTATGTGGCTGTGCAGTACCCGTGCGAATTTGTCTTTGCAAGTGGATCATCTACAGCCAAGCATGTGATACTTCATCTCTACATGCAATTTTATCAATTTCTATACAAACTCATTTCCCTGGTCTTAAATCAGTCCATGTATGAGTGAATCACGAACTACATGGAGTCGTTTTAGCAACTTACTGTCATCTGCAGTCTTAGATTTAGAAACAAACTTTCTCTGTCACATGACTTAGTTTTTCTGTTCAGCTGGTATGTGTGTTCTTTTTAAGGGAAAGAACAAAGCCTATGTGACATTGTGGGTTGTGATGGGGTCAGGGGAAATCATTTAAGCACTAAATCTGGTTTTGATGATGTTGGAAATTGTTGTCTTTGGGAAGGACAGTTGAGGAGGGAAATGGAGTACAGAAGCAGTTCTGGAATTCTTGGAAGAAAGGGTTTTTCTTGCAGAAGACTTGACCTTTTAAAAATATTTTTTTTTCATGATCTTTCAGCTACTATTGGTTTTTCTTATCACTTTAATAAGGAATGTTTAGAACATCTTATTCAGGAAGACGTCACTTACCTTTCTAAACAGAGTTGAGTTCTTTTTCCCTAAAGAACCCTTTTGGAGGCTCTCAGACTTTGCAATTATTTTGCTATTATGTTGTCTCCACTACGACTCTTGGAGACCCTGGAGGAGGGAGCAGACCTGTGTCATACCAAGCTGTTGTGGCTCCAGCACCTAAGAGAGTGAGAGGCATACCGTAAACACTTAATGAGTGTCAGTGAAATACATGGATAAATCAATCAATAAATCCATGACGAGATGAGTACTTCTCATTTGCAAGGAATCATGTCAAACTGGTGGGGAAATATATAACTATTATTTTTGATATCTGCTTATAAGGAATTAAACTTTAGTTTGGCAGCTAAAACTTTGATACAAAAGTAATTAGTCGTATTTGGTAGTTTATGTTCTCTGCCTCCATTTTCTCTCATTTATTACCAAGTTTTAATCTTTGTCTGCCTTCATCCTGTGTCTTCAAAGGACACTAAATGATTTCCTATTTGTCAAACCCAGTGTTTTAAATTTTATTAATTTACCCAACCTCGATGTAGCACTGGGCACTAAAGAATTTAATCTTCCTTTGAACGTCTCTTTTCGTTTTTGCTTCCAAGACGTTGCACTGGATTTTGATGTCTCCCTCCTTCCACAACTGTGCTCGTCATACGAGATGTGACAATTAAGATCTCAAACTTGTTGCAATGATGTTGCTAACCTTTTGTGATATCACAGGGATTTTTCTTTAGGAATTTGTACCAACTGGACAAACAGTTAACCAAGTTTACTATTTGGAAGTGCTGAAAAGGATGCCTGAAAAAGTTAGACAAAAATGGCCTGAACTTTTCACCAACAATTCATGGCTCTTGCATCATGACAATGCACCAGCTCACGTCGCACTGTATGTGAGGGCGTTTTTAGCCAGTAAACAAATAACTGTATTGGAACACCCTCCCTACTCACCTGATCTGGCCCCCAATTACTTCTTTCTTTACCCGAAGATGAAGGAAATATTGAAAGGAAGACATTTGGATGACATTCAGAACAAGGGTAGTATAATGACAGCTCTGATGGCGATTCCAGAAAAAGTCTTCCAAAATTGCTCTGAAAAAGTCTTCCAAAATTGCACTAGGCACTGGCTTCAGTGCATAGCTTCTCAAGGGGAATACTTCGAAGGTGACCATAGTGATATTCAGTATGTAGCACTTTTCCTAGGATGAGTTCGCAAACTTAATTGTCCGACCTTCATACAGCCTCCATCATCCGCATTGTTCAGTATTCTCACCAACACATATGTGCCCCCTCTTCTCTGCCTTTTTACACTATATGTCCTTTAGAGTGTTTCCTAGGCTAATATTCATGATTTAAATTGTGTAGGTAAAACCTATTTCTATCACTAAGTATCATGCATTTGAATACCACACCATCCTCTCAAACAACATTTTTAAGATTTAAAATCACATTTTCCCTTAAGTCCTTTTTTTTCTTCAAATTTTCCTTTTCTGTGATGGTGCTAACAGTCTCCTTGTTAACCAGCCTTGAAACTTGGCACATGCTATTTTCTCCAGTTTTTTACTTTTTCTCTTCAACATTTGCTTCTTCTGGCAAAGACACACAGATTTCTTTTTCCTGAGACAGTAACCACCAAGGCACTGGCTTCCCTGCATCCAGGTATTGCCTTCTTGGGTCCATGTTCTGTACTATAGTCAATGGAGTGTCATAAACTATGCGTGTTACCCAGCCTCAGAATCCTTCGATGATGCTTATTGCTTGCAGTCTGCCTTGCTTAGTCTGGAACTCCAGGCCCTGTGCATTATGACTGGCAGAGATCTCTAGCTACTTTTTTACCTCGACACAAACCCAACGATTTAATGACAGTGCACTAGTCAATATACCTGATTTGGTGCATTTGCTCACACTATTCCCTTTTCCAGATTATTGAGTTGAGACTCAATAAGTATCTGAAATCCGTCCTCATATCAAAGTCCAATTAAAGTCTACGGGTCTCCCCAAAGCTTCTGGCATAGTAGTCTTTCCCAAAATGTGAGAGATATAATTTTAAGTGAGTGGTGTACAGGAAAGAATTGAAAGACATGGATTATTTAGTTAAAGAAGGGTATTCCCTTTTCTGTTTCCTTTCGTTTTTCTAATTTTATTAAGGAGGAGACCTCAGTTTTGTTCTAAGTTGTTTTTAACATCACAATAATGCTGGATAATGTTTCTTTTAATCAGTGAGAACACAGGGAGATGATAGATCAGTACATTTGGCAGTCAACCTTATGTAGTTAGAATAAATAACATTGTTTTAAGTTTGTTTGTTACCTTCTATTGTGGCAAAAATACTAATTTTTTCCTTTAGTGTGATGATATTAAGCTATCATTTAAATCATATTGTACTTGCATATACAGAAAAATACCAGGTAATAACATAGATAGTAATTATTAAGAGGAAAATTCAAGAAGGTGGAACATAGGAATACATAGAAATCATAAAAGCCGTTCATGAATGACTACAATCTGGAAAACCCTCCATTACCATTTGGCCTACATTTGTTTTTCTTTTTTTCCTTTTTAAACCACGGAAGTTTAGGCACTCTTATAAGTGGTTTTCCTATATGAACTGATAGAATCCTCTCAATAATCCTATATAAGATACTATAGTTTTGCCTATTTTACAGAAGATGTAATTTGCCCTGTTTCTCCCAAGTAGTAAAACTGTAGACAAGATTTTGAACCCTGGTTTTCAGCCTCCAAAATGTGTGCTCTTCTTAACCACAAAGCAACTCTGCCTCAGGAGAAACACATCAATCTTTGATTTGAAACAACAAATAGGATCTTCTGTGCTCACTATCTTTCATTTTTCCCTTTCCCCCAGAAAGAGGAATTTGACTCTGATATGAAGCCAAACTCTGAAGATACCTGCTATGAGTAATTGTATTTAGAATTGATTTCCATCTCTACTGACAACTTGAAAAACCTTTGCTTCTAACAGTTTATTTAAACTGAGGGAGCACTCAGTCTATTGCCAGTTAGCTCCAGGTTCAATAACAAATAGGAAAACACCAGTCTCTGCATGAATAACTTTTACAGTTTGTCCATTAGAAAGTTCAGGAGCGTGATGACCAAGCACAATTTGCATCTGCTTCCTCAGCAGACTGCCTCAGTAGATGAACAGCCCTTGGCAGTTCAAGTGAAATATTTAGTAACTAAACAGGGAGTAGTAGGAAAGCAAATTATATACACTGGAGAAATGCATCACAGAAAATGTTATGGCTGGGCTCAATGTTAGAATGTATTACATTACATTTGCCTTTTCAATTCTCTAAAAACAAAAAAACAAAAACAAACAAACAAACAAAAAACTGAAGAGGTACTTTTCTGTGGAACTGCAGTGTCCTAATTTTATAATTGCTGTAAATCATAATTTGACTTAAGGATTTTGTAATAAACACATATTTTCAGCATCCATATATTTGAGATAAAGATCTCATATACAACTAAGAAATATTTAAGGTAGAAATTTATTCATAAGCACCCCATATTTGTTTTTGAACCACTTAATGTAACCAGAATTTCTATATTTCTTTCATAATTCTAGTATCTACCAATTATTGATCTAACACGGGTAGGCAAATTATGGCCTGCAGGTCAAATCTGGCTCATGGCTTCTTTTCATGTGGTCCACAAGCTAGGAATGATTTTTAGGACTTATAAAAGAAGAAAGAAAAAGAATATGAGGCAATGATGGTATATGGCCGGTGAAGCCTAGAATATTTACAATATAGCCTTACAGAAAAGTTTGCCACCCTGTAGTCTATCTCCTAAATTCTTCTATAGCATGCTTCCAATTTTTATTTTTGCTATGAAATTATTTAATTTTTCTTAAATATTGCTAATTAAATTCCAGTATCTGGTAGTAATTTGTCTTTCTTCTTTTTTTTTTTCTAAAGATTTTATTGGGGAAGGGGAACAGGACTTTATTGGGGAACAGTGTGTACTTCCAAGCCTTTTTTCTAAGTCAAGTTGTTGTCCTTTCAATCTTAGTTGTGGAGGGTGCCGTTCAGCTTCAAGTTGTTGTCCTTTCAGTCTTAGTTGTGGAGGGCGCAGCTCAGCTCCAGGTCCAGTTGCCGTTGCTAGCTGCAGGGGGCGCAGCCCACCATCCCTTGCAGGAATCGAACTGGCAACCTTGTGGTTGAGAGCCCACTGGCCCATGTGGGAATCGAACCGGCAGCCTTCAGAGTTAGGAGTACGGAGCTCTAACTGCCTGAGCCAGCGGGCCAGCCTAGTAATTTGTCTTTCAATTTATGATATGTGATTCTGGTGTTGTAATACAAGGTCAATCAGTTAAAGTCATTTCATTTTTACCTAGGTTAGTGTTTGTTACATTCGGGAACTGCAGTTTAGGAAATACACCCAAGGAACCAACTCCAAAGACTTCCATCTGCACTAGAATGTCACATTGGAGTCCGATAATGTCTTAAATGAAACCGGGAGGGCTGAGGGGTGATCTCTAGAGGGAGATTAGTGTATTTTGTCTATGGGAGGAATGTGAGTCACTGAAGCCTGAGGGCCGACCATGGTCTCTAGAATCCAAAGATGGCTTGCCTGTGAACCATGCCTCCTGGTATATACATGCTTATATATACCCATATTGACTTTGGGTTTTTCCTCAGTAAATAACAGAATGTAGCAGAAGTGACATAGTACTTCCAAGCTAAGTCTTATAGAAGTCTGTTAGCTTCAACCTTGTATTCTTGGCATGCTTGCTCTTAAAATGCTTCCTCTCAAAATCCAGCAGCCATTCAGTAAGAATCTCTAGCCACAGCGAGAGAACATGTAGGCATTTAGCCTCAGCTGAGCTCCTATACAATAGCTAGCATCAATTACCAGTCATTTGAGTAAGCTATCCTGGACATCTATCTAGTCTAGTCAAAACTTCAAATAATTCCAGATCAGCTACCATTTTTTCTTTTTTTTTAATCACTTGAGAGATTCCAAGCAAGAACCACCAAGTGGAGTTTCTACCACAGTGAGAGATAATAATAAATTGTTTCAAACCATTAAATATTGGGTTGGTTTGTCATGCAGCAATAAATAATCGAAACAGCAAGTTCTTGTCATTTTTTGAGTACTTCCTTACTTACAGGCTTATTTTGTACTTTCTTGTGACAGCCTTGGAATCAACCATTTCTCCAAGAAACACTTGTTTCTATTAGGGGAGACTGATATTTAGAAACTAAGCTCTGATTGTTAGATGATCTCATTGTAATAGGGCTCTACTTTGAGGTCCTCTAAGGGTCAGAACTGAAATAGATAATATAGGTTATGTATGTATGTATTTATATTTATTTATCTATCCATGAGCTCACACAGAAAACCTTCAATTCTAAACCAAACACGCAGAGATTATTGTAGCCATTCCGTTTATCATATTCATAACTCTCATTAATAACAACATATTTACTTATTTGATTTACATAATCACCCATACTTCATACCAACTTCATATTGAGGGAGACTTTGCCTCGCTCAGTTTAGATGCTATTCTTACTGTACTCAAGTTTCAACTCATACCCAGAAAAGACACTAATGCTACACCCATCTACTATATGAGCTCCAATCTTTATTGACCCATTAATGACTTTTGAACAGAATGAGGAAGGAAGGTAGGAAGGAGGGAAGGAAGGAAGGAAGGAAGGAAGGAAGGAAGGAAGGAAGGAAGGAAGGAAGGAAGGAAGGAAGGAAAAAGAAAAAGAAAAAGAAAGAAAATCTATCAAATGGGAAAAAGCATAATATCAAAGATGAAAAATTCTTGATTGGCCTTATAAGCACACTGGACAGAAGTGAAGAAATAATCAGTGCACTTTTAGATCAATATGCTTTATTCAAGGTATAACACAAGAGGGGAAAACATTTAAAGAAGAGAATAATAGAACTGTGGTACAATAGTATACCTGTAATTGGAGTTCCAAACAGAGACGAAGAGAGATGATGGGGCAGAAGTAATATATGAAGAGATAAAGAGAAAGTATTTTTCAAAATTAATGAAAGACAAACCACAAATTCAAGAAGGCTGGAGAACATCAACAACCAGAATAAAGGAAAAACAAAACTAAAGCACACTTAGACATATCATAGTCAAGCTACTAGAAAACCAAAGCCAAAGAGAAAATCTTGAAGACAGCCAGAGATAAAAGTAACTAGAGAAACAAAGATAAGAATTACAGCAGATTTTCATCTGAAATAGTGCAAACCAGAGACAAAGGAACATCTTCAAAATACTGAAAGAATAAAAGCTATCCACCCAGAACTCTATACCCAATGAAAATAACTTGCAAAATTGAAACTGAAAAAATATTTTTTCAAAGAAACAAAAAACAATTTATTTAAAATAGAACTTTATTACAACATTATAAGCAATCTTAAATTCCTTGAGGCAAAAGGAGGACAATATCACATGTAAATCTGGATCTACACAAAGAAATGAAGTTAAACAGAAATAGGAAAAATGAGGGAAAATATAAAAGATATTTCTCTTATATACATTTACTTTAAAAGTTACTTGACTTTGTAAAGCAAAAATATTAACAATATATTATGTGGTTTATAACCAAAGAATATAAGAGGAAAAGGAAGTATGCTGTTGCCAATTTCTTACAGCATACATGAAAATAGACTATAATAACTTCAAGATGCATTATAAGCCCTCCCCAATTACTAAAAATAAAATCTTGGAAAAATATTAAAGCTATTTACACTTATGAATACAGATGCATAATTTAAGAATATACTTTAGCAAACTAAATCCCAAATATACTTTAAAAATGTTACTAGCGAAGCACATTTAAGAGATGAAAGGATTATCAATATTAGGAAATCTTTTAATATAAATTATCATGGGTGAAAAGCCTTATGACCATCTCTTGTAGATAGAAAGGATATTTGATAAAATTTAAAATCCAAATTTTAAATATTAAAATCGTCTTCATAAAACTGAAACACAAATATATTTCATTAACATCATAGAATTATTTTAAACCTGCAAGCTGTTTAATTACAATACACTGGACTGGAAGCATTGCTTTGAGAGACAGGAATAGACTAGTATAGCCACAGCCTGGATTTTACATGATTTTGAAAATGCTTACCAGTGAGACGAGAAAAAAAATGAGTCAATGTAATTAATATCCTCAGATGAAACTATTGTCTACTTGTACAAGAAAGAAATCATTACAGATATTTTAAAAGAAAACGGTATCAAAAATTACCAATTTCAATATGCATTTGTAAATAATAG
Source organism: Rhinolophus sinicus (assembly GCF_036562045.2). Classification (NCBI taxonomy): domain Eukaryota; kingdom Metazoa; phylum Chordata; class Mammalia; order Chiroptera; family Rhinolophidae; genus Rhinolophus; species Rhinolophus sinicus. The sequence goes on from NC_133751.1 coordinate 74,239,785, forward strand.
TTCCCATATAAAACAAAAGGAAAAACTGAAAATGCAATATAAATAAAATTCCTACTTATAAGACCAAGAAATATGTAAATGTAAAAAATACAGAAAATATGTAGAAATTATTACTTTAAATAAATTTTTCAGTGTTTCCTAAAAATTCTTATCAATTTCATAAACTCAAAACTATAAAAATCTTTAAAATAGGCTTGATTGGGGAAAAGTATTTTCCTACAAAATATTATAATATTTTATAAAGTTACAATAACAAAGCAGTATATTGTTGACGTGAAAACAAAGAGATTACTAAAATAGAATTGGAAATATAGAAAAAAAGCAAAGTATATTATGGGTAGAGTACATGATGAAATTTTCACTACTTTCATTTCAAATCAGGAATAACAAGTCTTTTTTCAATTAGATGGTAAAATGACAAATGGGCAACTGTTTGGGAAATATGAATATATATATATAGTAACTCACACACAAATATATAACTGAAATTAAAGTGAATTCCATAAAAATTAAAATTTTCCATGGAGAAATGAAATCACAAAATATAAATTTTCCATGGAGAAATGAACTCTAAAAATATAAACAATAGTAAAAGATACTTAAACAGTAGTAAAATATACATTAACAATTATAATGTAAAAGGCAGTGAGAAATTTCCTAAGTCTGATAATGCCAGAACTCTAATGAAGAAATGTTTAGACGTGACCATGTGTTTAAAACATCTTTACTCCAAATTAAAGTAAATAAATAAACAAATATATAACAGTCAAATAAACCAATAGGAAAATGTTACAATATATACCAAAAGATTATATTTCTTGATACCAAAAGACTATATTTCTTGATACATAGAATGTTCTTACACAACAATAAAAAACACACAAGGACCAAATAGAAAAATGGGAAAAGATATGAACAAACAATTCAAATGAATAACATTAGACATATATAAAATGTTACCTCAATATCAATCAAAGAAATAGTAATTTAAAACTTATTTATAAATTATCATATTGCAAAATACTAATGAAATAATGTTTGGGAGAGTGGATAGTTTCATATACAACTATCACATTGTAGCTTGTATAACTCTAGAGGTATTACGAAACCAAAAGCTTTGATACATTTCTTTACACCTCAAAATTCTGCTTTTAGGAATATTCCCTTCTAGCCAAGTGATTGGAGAAGTACAAAGAAATGTAAATATATAAGAAAATGACATTAACAATTTTGTAAGTAAATAGTAAAAATACTTAAAAAATAAATCCTCAGCTTTATTTCATCTCATGCAATCATAAGTCCTTCAAGAACCTGGAAAAAGGAAGTCTTTGTACATATACTTTTGATAATGGACAATTATTTGGGCTAAAAAATCTTCTCAGATAAGTTTTTTATCCCAATTTTATGTACTGTACTCCTCTAGTTTCCTGCATTCCCATACGTACCTGTTCTGAATATACAACTATAGGTATGTGAACACTGGAATGTGAAAAGCCTCTGACATAATTTCAAGTATATAAGCTTCATTAACTTGTATTGATTCTTTATTGAATTGTTGTTCCTTCAGCCTGAATGCCCAAGATGGATTTCAAGCAAATGCAGCAATAAATCAAGTGTTCTTCCTTGGGAAGAGGTGATGTTTTGCCTATTATCAACTCTGGGTAAGTTCCATTGCCATCTCTTTCTCTTTGTATGGAGTTTTGAGTGTCTGTTTAAACATTTTATTAGTATTTTTTATGGTTCTGGTATCATGAGTTTTCTCAAGTAAATTTAATAAAGAAGATGGACTAAATTTGGGGATGCCAGTCTTCCCACAGTTGATAGGCAGCATGCATGATTATAAGCACTATCATACTTATACAAATCCTTTCAGAGACTCTCATCTGCTGTACAGCTTGTCAGAGGTTGCTGGACTTTGGACCAAGTACTTGAACATTCTCCCTGACCCTTACTGTCTTAATGTAAGATGATGCATTTGATTGCAATAGATGGATTCCGTAAATAATCTCTTTCAATTCAAAATTAGTGCAGTGGTTAACTCACGGACTTTGGATCAGACAGACCCTTATTGGTATCCAAATTCCATTATTTAGTGGCTTGTGTAACCTTGGCAAAGTTACTTAACTTTAATCACTTCAGCTCTAAAATGCGTATAAAAAAAGACTAACTTCTAGGCAAGTTTGACTAAGAATGCCTATGAAACGTTTAACCAGTGCCTGATGCCTGAATTAAGTGATTAGAGCTCATCTTTGATTTTCTGGCATTTCCAACCCTTTTCTGTATTTGAGAAATGTCCTACTTTGTGAGTCTTAGAACACCTCCAGAAGCCAGCTATCAGTTTTTCTAGTCTCCCGTGCAGCTATACACAGGTCTGTGTGCTAAATGTTGCTAATCACATCACTGAATTACTGGATAATAAAATAAAGGCCTATGTTGAATTTACTTGACAAAGTTATGGTAAAGGTAGACACTACACTTAATTTCCAGTGGACATTAAGGAAGCTTCCCTGTGATTTATCAGCAGTGTCCTTGAATGTTTTATCTCCAATAAGCTTTTGATCCTTCTATAGATGATTTTATTTTCATTAAATACCCTCTTTTCCACTTAAATTAGCCATCTTTTTTCTACTGTTTACAACTAAGAACCTCCCCTGAAACACTAGCATGTAATACTAGTCTTCAAATGGTGGTGGTGGTAGTTTTTAATAGTTTTAGTAGAAACTCATATTATACAAAAAGATGAATGACTAAATGTTGATAATTGTTGAAGCTGGAAAATGAGTATACAGAAGTTGATTGTACTATTCTGTCTTCTTTTACATATGTTTTAAATTTTCTGTGATAATTTAAAAAAACATGATATATATGTGTGTGTGTGTATACATATACATATATATATGCATGCAAAATAAATAAATAAATTACAAGTAACTTTCAAAAATGCATATATATGTATACATATACATATATAAATAAATAAATTACAAGTAACTTTCAAAAATGCATATATATATGTATACATATATATATATGCATGACAGACACATGTGGTAACAGGAGGAAATAGTTTGATTCCTAACAGCTGCTTTATAGTTTTATTTTTGAAACCAAGTAAAAGAGATAGCTGCAAGGACCAACAAATTTCCATATCAGGTTTTAATGAGCTTAATTTTTCGCTTAATATTGTGAGTATCTACCTGCCCCAACTAGAGGTTATAATCATAAATGATGTTAGGGGTTAAGCAGAGACCTAAATTCTTCATCCCATCTTAATATATTAATCAGCAATAAGTCTTGTGTTTTAAACTTTAATCATGCAGTTTCTCCAAAGAATCATATTTTACATTAAAATGTGTAGTGAAGCAGGATGCAAAATAAATAAATTACAAGTAACTTTTAAAAATTGTGTTAGGAATAGATACTGCTAATAAAATTATACTTTTGTAAAATGATCTACTTTGAAATATATACTGTACTAATCAATCTCTTCAAAGTTTTAAAGGTTGAATTTAATTATTGTAAAAATGTTAAAATAATGCCAGGGATGTGCTTAGTAGTTAATGTTAGACCTATATGCACATCTGGAGATATTGTTAATGCAAATAAGATGTTTTACCCACTAAAATGCATAACAAGAAAAAAATAGTGATGATATTTCAAGGTACAATTTGTCTATTTAATCATGAAATGGAAGAGAATAAATCTAAACCAGTAACCAAACAAAAGGACAATTTGTACTGAATTACAAAGTATTATCATAATATTTTATGAGAGTATTGTTTCAGAAAAAGACTCCCTAAGCTACAGGAGTATGACCAGAAGCTGAGGTTGAATAGCAGTGTTTAATAAGTGGAAATCACTTGTGTGGAAGTTACCCTTTTTGCACACTTTAATGATACCCTAATATTGGCAACAGATTTCACTGAATCTGTATAAATCTACAAATTCATTAAGAACCGTGAAATCATAAAAAGTTCTACAAATTTAGGATGATGAGCCTTAGTCTTTATATATAGATACCCATTTGTAAATATATGTTGTTTGGAATAAAATAATCCCTAATAAACTCTGGAACCTTTAATATAGAGTATTAAGAGTATCTTCACTTAGGATCTTTTTTACTTTAAGTATCCATATTGGTTTTGCTTCTTAAATGCAACTCAAATATCTTCTCAATCTACTGTTAATGTTCTAGTACAGGTCCTTGTCATCTTTTGCCTCGATCAAAACAAATGCCATGTAGCTCATTTTCCTAATTATTATGTATCCATTTGCAATTCTTCATCATTTACCATAGTTTATTGATTCTAAGTACACAATTTTTCATATTTTAGCTTCTTTGAAATCAGAATTCTTGTTACAATCACGGTCAGCCAGGTAACAGTCATGATTAGGTTATTAATATCTTTGCCCAAACATCAAGTGGCCCAGTGTCATAACTTGTGGATGTTAATAACTTAAGAAAAAAACAAACAAACCTAGGAATAATGGTAAAACAACTTTCATGAAGAGAAAGTCAGAAGTAATCTAGCTTCATATGAATGACCTCAAACCTAGCTTTTGAGCACTAATGACTTTTAGTTATTTTATTAATTCTTTAAGAAATGTTGTATTATCAACATTCTTGTTGGCACAGAGTGAGATTTAGTAGTAAAATCATAGATGTTGACTACTCTGAGTTGAGAAGGGACTCAATATTCATATAATCCATATGAAGAAGTTTTGAAAATACCTTAACCATTTTATTTACATTTTGAATTCCATTTTTAATGTTTGCACAAAAGTGATAACTGATAAAAAATAATGTTTAATTAATTCTAAAATGGTTTTCAAAAAAAAGTTTTCAACAAATATAACGTAATAATTTTAACCGGTCAAGAAGCTTTGCTTTATTTAATAGCAGTGATTTTTTTTTTCTAGTGCACCTTAAAACATTTGGCATCTTTGTTTAGTAATTCGGTAATTATCTTGTCACCTTTCTAATTGGTTTACCTCTAATTAAGAAAACAATTGCCATTCAACATCTCTCTGTTAACTATGAAATACAGTCACAGCTCATAGCTAGCATGCAGTCATGTATAAATACAGTCATAGCATAATGGAGCCTGCTTTAGGTTGGGTTATCTAGAAACACAGACCAAAGCAGAATTCTCGTGCAAGTGATTTGCTGATGTGAGACTTTCAGGTGAAACCTGGGAGTGTCTGGGAAACAGAATGCGCAGAAGAAGAATGAAGGTAAAAATGCATGTTCTGCTGAATTCTATGTAAATTCTACTCAAGATATGTGTTCGGCTGATCCTGTAGGGAACTTGTAGTGACTCTGGACTATGTCAACAAAGTTGACACTCCATTTTCTAGAATCCACTTCCTTCTATGGCTGGCCACAAGAGAAACATGCATGCAATTTGGGAGGCAGAAGTGAAGCAGTAGCCATTTTACTTGGAAGGTCAGTGAAGGGCACCACAGGCTGTTGCAGACTGCTCCCACTGTTGCGAATCTGTCGGCTCTTGGACTTTGCAGGAGGCAGCGGCTGGTTCCAGGGTGACTCCACCTCCCATTTGAGCTCTTTCTTCAGTTTCTCTAAGTCCTGGGCCAGGTGAATGCACAGCTCCATGGTGCAGGTCTCCAGCTTTATCTATATGGCAGCTACATCATTGCAATTGGAGGTAATGGGAGACAGACGGGGATTTCAGTCTGAGCTCATTGGTTCTAGTACATCCACGAGTTCCCGTTGGCTCTGTGCACCCCCACTTTATGTCCACTTTTTCTTCCTAATGGCCATTATGCCGACTTGGCAACTTCAGTTCTTCCATCAATGCAGAAGCCACAGTGTTCTGTAGACTGCTTCCCCGTCACTCATAATTGTATATGTCTAATGCCTTTATAAAATCACTTCATATCACTACAAATGATCAGTTCTCTGACCAAACCCTGGATGATACAGACTTCTAGAGCAAGAATGCTACGATTTGTCCCATGACAAGGAGGCCCAGCTTTCTTTACTACCCCATGTGAGACATTGGCAATGAGCCACGCTCCAGGAGGGGACAAGTAACCTCCCAAGGGTTTCTGGCAAAATGACTTTTGTGGATCAAGGCCAGGTGTCCTGAGAAGGATGCAGCAATGGGTTGTTGGTGGATCACACTAACAATAGCGGGGGATGAGTCCACCATCCAAGGGAGGAGATCTGAGCAGGGAACTGATAGCATCTACTACAAGGTCCTACAATTTACCCTTCATGTAGTTTGTGGCCTCATTTCTTGACACTTCATATGGGTCCTAACTTTTGTCTATTTTCTTAACATCCATTTCTTTTTATACTTCAGACCTAAATAGATTTTCTTCTCTTTCTGCCTGGAAAACTGCTATGAGACCTATAAGATTATTCTCCAATGCACCTTCCTCTAAACAATCACATTACCTGTACATGCTTCTATCATAGTGATTATTTTATTTGCATTATGGATATGTCTCTGATTTTTAGGTTGAGTGTTTGGTAACTCCAGATTAGTTATTATTCAAAGTAGATGAGATTATCTTTGAAAGGTTAAATTGCTTTGTACCTTGGTTAATTGAAATTAGAATGCTAGCAGTATTGCATTTTAAAATCTTAATATTTATAATGTATGTGTACATTAAGATGATTCTAATTCAGCTGTGCACAAGTTATCATATTCTTATGGGGAAAGTTAGGGCAAATGGAAATTAGGGGCATGTGGCCTAGAGTTACTGTAGATTTCTTTTTTGTTTTATGTTTCTGTTGTTGTTTTTTCTTTTTCTTTTTTAATCAACACTCCAAATGAATGGCTCAACAGACAAATTGCTTGCATTTCTGTGTGCTCATGAAAAAAATACATGGGAGGTTCATTTTCTGTCTTACATTTTCTGATAAGCAGTTCTAGTTTCACTAGTATTTTCACATCATGTATTGTTAAAAATCACTAGAAGAAAAGAAAGTCAGTAGAAGAAAAGGTAGAATATAGTTGAAGAACCAAATTCTTCTTACAATTATAGAGTTTGCAAATTTCTAGAATTGATGACAAGATTTTAAGACCAAATTAGAATCACATGTACTGTACTTTACAGAATCAGATTTTGGAACTGGCTTCTTACTCAGTGGTTAACAGAGAGATGTTTGGGGCATGAGAGCTCTATGCAGGTACTTCAAACAGGACAGCAGTTAATGAACAACTGGACTGAAGCATACAGGTTATAGAACCTGAAGATTTTTTCCCAGAGGATAGTGTCAGGAGAAAAAAACAATGCCAATGAAAGATATGAACAAGGAAATAACTGGAAAAAATTATCTAAGTGGTGGGGAACAAGGGCAGAAAGGTAAACATAATATGCTGAAGATTAAAGACCACAAATTTTAAATTGTTCCCATGTAATATAAACTACATATTTTTCCAGTAATTAACACTAGCTGTTGTAACAATTCAAAATTTTCAGTGCTTAACCCAATAACAGTTTATTTCGTGCTCTCCTTATAGTTTAATCAGGTTTGGCAGAAGATCTTCCCCACAATTCGGGAATCATGATTTCTTGCACCGCTGTTGCTATCATCTTTAATGGCTTCCTCAGACTCATCCTCTGGGTCCTCCCTCTTCATTCAGCCAGTTAGGAGAGCACTGAGTAAATAATCTGCATGGCATTTCATGACTTTTTTTATTTCTTCCCAGAAACAATCACCTGACCCCAACCTAATTAAAATGGAAAGTGAGGTATGCAGTGTTCCTGTATATTTAGCAGGAAGAAACAAATTCAATGCTGTGCATGTTGCTACTTTGTATCACTGCTGCTTTCAGGAGCTGAGCTGGGATTCTGTAGTCAGACTGCCTGAGTTCAATCTCTGACAATTTATCAGCTCTGAAACCAAGAGCAAATTAACTTTCCCTCAATGTCTCAGTTTCTTTATCTGTAAAATAGGGGCAAATAATGGAATCTACCTCCTAGGATTGTAATGAGGGTTAAATTAGTTAGTGTATTAAAGTATTTATCTCAATACCTTTGCATATTAGCTTTAATTTAGTGGTTTTTTTTGCCGTTGATACTTATAATCTGCTAAAGGAAAATTAAAAGTAATAATTTCCAATTGGCATCTCTTAGAAGCATTTTATGCAAACACTACTGACACTTATATGATCCTCCAATGTAAACTAGAAGAATACTTTTGGGAAAATAAAATTCTACTAGACGCTAGAAATAAATGTTTGCAGATCCAAGTTTAACCCTCACCTCTCAATGAGAATGAGAAGAGGAAATCAAGGAAGATAACTAAAATAGGGATGATTTTGGCTCTATTCCTTTAATCACCTTCCTATTCTATCCTGGGAGCCTCCTGGATATTCATACAATCATTATGTATTAGTGTTTCTCTAGATCATGTTGGTTGCAGTCGGCATTATAAGTCAAACTGGAAAAGGAAGGAGGATACAGCAATGCAAAAGGAAAACAGACAAAACTAGTCAAGGCTATATTTGAGACATCTGCACTTGATTATAAGTACTTCAGAGACAAAGGGAAAATGGAAAGATACATTTACAACAGCAGACGGTGAATGGAAATTTGAATGGGGAAAAATATGTACTTTGGTATATGTGAGTGTCCTTCTCGATTGGCCTCATCCTTTTTTTATTTGTTTTTAATCTTTTTTACTTTTTCCCTATTTATGACCTATATATACTCCTGACCCATTGGATTGTTGTATCACCACAAATAAATATCACATTTTTCGAGTTTCATTCCCTCGTGCATACCATTACCTCTACCAGACACGACTTAGTAGAGTTTTTACCAATCTGCACTGATGATGATAAGCCAGCTGCTGTCATAAATATACCCCCCAAAATATCATAGTTCAAACACAAATTAATTGCTTGCTTAGGTGACGGTAGTCAGTAGGCAACCCTCTGGCTAATGGTCCTCTGTCACACAGTCATTCCGAAGGTTGGAGGCTCTTCCACATGTGGCCTCCAAGTCACCCCGAGGGGATCGTCTTTATTCCAATGAGGCAGAAGAAAGAGCATTAAGGAATTGATGTCCTAATAGGCCAGGTCTAACAGGGACACTTCTTCTACTATTCCCCTTCAATTAGCTAGAACCAGTCATATAACAAAATTGCGAGGGTGTTGCAATGGTAGTTGAGATGTGTGCTCAGGAAAATGAGAATACTGGTTTTGGTAAGCAGCTATGGTAGTAATCTCTGCCAAACCTACGTTCAAAGTCCATGTCAGCAGATACCCTTTTATAAAGCTTTTCCTGATTCCCCTTAGTTCTACTAAATTCCCTTGAATTGATCTAAGTCACGTATCTTATTTGACTTGTATAAGACAGGGCTTTTGTTTGTTTCATACTGGATCTGTCCTTCACATTAGAGTGAATGTAAGTTCCTCTGAGGAAAACAACTGGGTGCTAATCATCTTTGTGTCTCTTCTAGTAATTAGTGCAGTATCTTATGCACTGCAAAGACACAATATTTTAATTTTTTTTTTAATTTAGTAGAAAGAAATAAATTCTTTAAAAATTAAAATTGTAAAAATCACAATTGGCAGCTTTATATAATTATTTATTTAGCTTTACTTAGGAGATTATTTTATGACTTAGCACATACTCTAGTAAAGATATACTTTAGAAAATGCGTTCCAGGCATGCACAGTGATGGCATATCTATTACAGATGGAAAAGAACAAAAGATGCCACTTACACATTCAACATACTGAAAATAATATAATGAAGGATCTTCTAGAGGACTGTGCTTGCTTCTCTCATATAATGAGGACAAAACAATTCACAAGAACAAAAGGAAAGTTTTAGAATGAATGGTAAATGTAATAGAACTACTTAGTAAGGAAGGGAGTCATTATTGAAAGATGAAAGAGAAAGAAACAAATTTAAACAATAAGACTATACCCCTTGATTGTTTTCACATTTTTACTTTGAGAAGGTGGATGAGTTACAGAACTCAGCTTGATTCCATTAAGTATTTAAAGTAAGACTGTGGGAATAAAATTTTGAAAAAGTTTCTTAAAAAAATATATGTCAGTATTGACCATAGCTGCAGGCTAATTAAGGAATTTCTTCATAGTGATAAGAAAGCTGGCTCATTCCCAATTCAGATTGATTATTCACCAAGACAGACAACATAATTGATGGCTACACAATACTATTAAGATATATATCAAGGAGTCTGTGAGGGAAAATTTGATAACTATAGTAAGATTGTCAATCCATGGGAAAATATAGTCAGATCAGATCAGTTTTCAATTTTTTGTCTTTTGTAAAAAGATGTGTGGAATGGTCAATTAATGGTGTACCACAAATGAAAAGTTAGTTCAATAACATTGTATACACTGTTAAAAAATTAAAAGCCGCCTACCTAGAGCATTGGTCATACTGATCCCATGTTTAAATCTTAAAATGGAGATGAAACACATACTGTAAAAATAGCATGAGATGAAACACATACTGTAAAAATGCTGTATTTTATTTCAAATATTGGGAGACTTATTGGATTTGTTTACTGTACTGGAATTCAGTTGTATTTAATATCGCTTAAAATAAGTATACTTTTGAAAATTTCATGTTATAGCCTCTGGCTATAGCAGCATTTGTTATTCTAAGAATAGAACAGAATTTAATTTTTTTTAATTTAATTTAATTTTTTAAGGAGGGCACAGTTCACAGTGACCCATGCAGGGATTGAACCAGCAACCTTGGTGTTATTAGCACCACGCTCTGACCAACTGAGCTAACCGGCCACCCCCAGAATTTAATTTTTAAGAATAAAATAATCACATACATTGTCAAGCATATTATTACCTAAATTTGGATAAATTACAGATCAGAATATATCCCTAAAATGTTAACAACCTTGCCCACTACTTCAATTGGTTTATAAATAGTTTAGCCAGAACCCACAACAGTAGCATTTGTAAATGCTCTCTGTCTTACTTGGGGTGAACACAAGATCTAAAGCCTCTTTGGGATTAAAGGTCAGTATCACTATTTCTGACAAAGTAGATTCATTAATTCTAACAATAATTGAGATACTTAGGAAGACTCTGTCTCTACCCAGATAATATATATTTTACTTGCCATGAGAATACTAAATTTTCAAATGAATCTAATATTTAACAATAATATTTTGAGATACTAGCAGAGCTTTTTTTTTTCTTTTTCTTAGAGACCAAAATTTCTCATCATCCTGAGGCCATTTGCCCTGTGAATAAGTGGCATTCATTACTTCTGGGAAAGGGTTGACCTGGACTAAAACAAAGAAGTCAGTTGAATATTTTATACATAGATCAGACTTGGTATAAATGAGAATAGCTATTGAAAATACTAGAATTTTTGTAGACAAAGAGATTTGGGGCTCCATAATGTTAAAAGCTATCAATCTCAGAAAAGAACGATTACACATAAAGCACATCAGAAAGGAAATACATGAATTATATAAAAGCTCATTTTTCTGCCATAGTAAGTGTTGAAAATAGCACAATCGAGCAGACAGAGAGAGAAAGATTTGAAAGAGATGTGACTAAAGCTTTAGATATTTCTTGAGTCTCTTCGAAAGGACCTAATATCTTCTCTAGGGAAAATTGCAAAAGGTATATGTGAGAATAAGTTTAGCAGAGTCTGAGACAGATGGAACTTGTGCTCCACTTCCCAGACTGTAGCATGGAGAAATTAGACTCTGTTAGAGTGATCTGTGTCCAGACTGAATCCTGAGTGGTTATTCTAACAATGGATAAAGGTGGAGCCAAAAGAAATGGGCTTAATGTCAGATTTGCAGAGTCCTTCAATCCCATCACTATGTAGGAATATCTATAAAAGTTCCCTAGGTCCAGTTAGAGAGTATGGTACTGCCTGGGTACTGCCAAAGATGTATGGATCACAAAGGGACATACACCTGGATACAAAAACCCATGGGAGGATCAAGGACATTAGCAGTCGATGCCATTGTACAATAATGGAGACCAAACAGAATGAGTTATTCTTGGTGAAAGCCCGTGAAGATAAAAAATAATGGTAGAAAAGAATTTTCCCATAATGCCAAGGCAATGAATAAGCCACCCTAACCTCACTCATCTAACTTAGATCACTTCGGAGAGAAGGAATAAAACAAACAAAAAGAGACTATTGAGGAAGATTCATAATTGACTGAATAGTTATGTAAGTATAGTCATACACTGTTTAAGGACAGATATATGTTCTAAGAAACTCATCATTGGGTGATTTCATCATTGTGCAAACATCATAGGGTGTACTTGTACAAACCTAATACTACAGCCTACTATACACCTAGGTGTATGGTACAGACTATTGCTCCTAGGCTACAAAGCTGTACAGCATGTAACTGTACTAAATATTGTAAGCAGTTTTAACACAATGATAAGTATTTGTGTATCTAAACATAGAAAAGGTAAAAAAAAGTACTGTACTTTTATATGATTGGTAGCACAGTAGGTTTGTTTACACCAGCATCACCTCAAAAACATTGCACTACAACATTAGGATGGCTACAGGTATCATTAACAGATAGGAATTTTTCAGCTTCATAATAGTCTTATGGACCCACCATCATATATGTGGTCTGTCGTTGACCAACCTGTCAGTATTTGGCTCCTGACCATATCAAACCTAAAAACTGAACTCATTACCTAAAATGTAAGGCAACCAATGCCATACCAATAAGTTTAATAAAAACAAACCCATAATTTGGGGAATGTAATCAATAATGTTGTAAAGATTTTGTAGGGTATCCGATGGACACTTGTCCCATTTAGGAGACCATCTCAGGGATGATGTAGATTCCTGATCACTGCACTGTACACCTGAAGCTGAAGCTGAACAATAATAAATGTCAACTATAAGTTTATATATATATATATATATATATATATATATATATATATATATATATATATATATAATGTATATAGTTAAAAGAAGAGGAGTACAGCATTAGGAATATAAACAGTGGAAATGTAATGGCTGTGTGCGATGTCAGAGGGATAGTGGATGAGGGGAGGGGGTTGCACAGTGTGAGGGATATAAATGATAAATGTCTAACTATTACATTGTTTTGTGTACCTGAAACTAATAAAAAAAATTTACAAAAATCTCATCTCTACAAAAAGTAAAAAAAAAAGAAAAAAATTAAGACAAGTGGTATTGAACAAAATGAGAAGTTCTAAAATAAGTTGAGTTCAGTTACAGAGATATAGAGTCACCTAAGTATAAACCTATTACGTGTCTAAAATCTTGTGCCTACTCTCTAGCCTTCATTATTTTAAAAGGGAGAATTTCAACATGTTTGACTATATTTTCCTAACAAAAACTAAAATTCCAAATTAGAACTTTAACAAAGGCCATGTTTGAATCAAAATACTAGCTATATAAACTTTGGAAGATTAAACTTCAACTGAGTAGCAATTTAAAAAGAAACAGAATAAGGTATAGTTAGGAAAAAACATACTTACCTACTTGGAACTCAAAATTGGAAGTTTTCTTATCTTGGCAAAACTTTTCCAAGATATATTTGCATTTTGAAATTCCTCATTGCAAAACTCTCTCCAGTAAAAAATCTTTCTGATCTGCTCAATAGAAGAAAACCAAAACTATATGAATTAAGCCTTAATTGACCCATATGACACCCCTTGTACTTATTCAGGTTTTCTCTGAATTAGAATATATCCTTTCAATATATTTGCTTTACTCTTGTATAGATAACAGTATAGATATAAATTCCTTTTAAAGATGCTGTAGGAAACATTTAATAAGCCATGAACATAAAATATACATGATTATTAGTGATTTGAGCTAATTGAAAAGCAATCTAATCTGTTTTCTCTTCCATAATTAATTTTAGGTACAAATAATGCTAAAGCATTTGTAATAAGTAGCTGGGTAAAATAGTTAATTTTTATTGGTCACCAATTTTATCACCGGTGGAAAAATCCTTGAATTTATGATATTAGATTACTCGGTCACCTTGGGCATATAACTTATCTGGGACTTTGTTTATAGAATGAGAGTTTAGACAATATTGCTAAAACATCTTTTTGTTTTTCGTAATATACTATCTTTTATATTCTGAGAGAGGTGATTCTTGAATCTTTGAAGGATGAATTAGGAAAAACAACAAGGATTTTGGAGAAATCCATATGAGATAGAAAAAACAAAATTGCGATGCAGAGATGTGGGAAGAGAGTTCATGGAGTTCACTGCATTTAGCGAACAGTTCAGTTTGACTAGGATATTAAGTGATAGGGCTGGAAAGGAAAAAAAGCCACATCATATAGGATTCTGGGTGGTATTCTGAGTTGAAACTGAGATTTAGATATTAAGACACCTGAGTTTTATACCAGTCTGCACTTCAAAAGCATTGTGGAGTTGAGCAGGTGAATTAACACCGTACATTTCAATACATAAAAAAGGGGAAATTTAGAGTTCATAAATTTTATAGTTTCTTCATTACTTTGGAATTCTTCCATTCATATTTTTTCTGTACATTTTTGTGATTATACAACCTTATCAATTAAAGATAATTACTCCTCATGCTATCTATCTACATGTTTAAAGTTATTTTCATGTTTATTAGAAATATAGACAAGTTATCAATCTTTAAAATAAGAGGTAAAAACAAGTAAATGCTATTTCAAAAATACTTTCTAATTTTATTCATTAAAGTAACAAAAGACCTCTTTGTTTTCACTCAATAATACACTTAACAGTGAAATATGTTTCAATAGTTTTGAGAAATTTGGTTTAACATTTTCTGAATAAAGGTGAAATAACTGGAAATCTTCATCTTTTCGTTAAAGAAAATACTTTCAACTCATCTCTAAGTTCAACAACTCTTATACAGTCTTTGGTATGAGTTAGTTTATGAAGATTCATGTACTACAAAATATTTTCATGAACACACTTGATAACATTCCAAAATTTTGTAAAGATTTCACTACTTAAAGGTCTTGTTTTTATAAAATCAGCAACATTACTATTATTCCCATGCTTGCTACAGCATTATGCCTATATTATTTGTGACAAACCAAGTGAAGAAATGAGTGTCAATTTATATTAATATATTAAGAAAGGAGGAAGGGGTGGGGGTGAGCCAAAAAGGTAAAATGGATTAAGAGGCACAAACACCAGTCACAAAATAAATAAACCATGGAGATTAAATGTACAGCATAGGGAATATAGTTGTTCACACAAGAAACGTTCGAACCTGTAGAGAATTTTTATGAGTTTATTCGAGCCAAACTGACGACGATTGCTGGGAAGCGAAACCTTCTTAATCCTGGAGGATTAAGAAAATGCTCTAGAGAATGGCAGTTTTGCAGTCTATATTACACATTAGAATCAAAGGAGGAGACCTAAAGAGAGTTATATGAATTCCATTGGTGATAGATTAAGGGCATGGGAGAAAGCAAAGTGGGAAGTCTTTGGGATTGGATAAAAAGTAAAATGGAGAGACACACACTTCTTTTACACTGGTGGGCACAGGATAGCTAACAACATTTACAACACATGGAGAGAGTATTCAGGGAACAAGATAACAATGAGGGGTTCTGTGGTCTGGTGCTCTGGTGTGGTGGGTGGTGCCCTGCAGGATCTGGAAAAAGGGATTACCCTGACATTCCAAGGGCATGTTATTTTACATGCAAAAAAACAATAGATAGGCTCACTGAAGGTAAAGATTGACCTTTGGCAAGGAAGCTACAGGCCAAGGATGTGACTACGGCCTTGACCCGCTTTTAGTTAGGAATTTTTATGTTCAGACCATCCTATGTGGTTAATTTTAGTCTTTGAATTTGTAGGGTCTGCCATGCTGGCCTCCCCTGGGTTTGTCAGTTTTAGTACGTGGCTTCTTTTTCATCCACATAGTCAAAAATATCATAACTTCGCATGGTGACAGATGGGTTCAAGACCGTGGTGATGACTTTGTAGGGTATATAAATGTTGAGTCACTCAGTTGTACACCTGAAGCTAATATAGTATTATGTCAACTGTATTTTAATTTTTAAAAAAGTGAGTTTTAAATGCATGTTTTAAAAATAAAAGAGTAAGTAGAAACAAAAGTTCTACTGCTTTCATCCTGTATCCTAATATACCACTTTGGAGCCCATATCTTTATCTGTTCAATTTAGGGAGGGAAAAATCTATATGAACAGGTTTTTAACTACCATTCACATTGGTATTATAACAAATTCTCTAATTATTAAATGATTTATAATTTAACATTAAGAGCATAATGTTTGTTTGAAAATATTAAATTATAAAAGAAACCATGCCAATGCTTTTTTTCCTCTGGAAAATTATGAAAATTCTTTTCTGTAAAATGTAATTTGAAGTTTTATCTTTTAAGCTAAAGTTAATTAGCATCAGTTGCTTAGAGGATGTTTTGGGAGAGTGGAGACACAGGAAAGGCCGCCTGCAGAGCACAATAATCAGAAGTTCTTACATGGAGATTTTAGCATTAATATTTTTACAAAGGAAAGGCATGTGCTGCAGTGATTATTGATTGCCTGTTAAAGAAGGGAGGGTGGAGGTGAGAAAGAAGGGGTCTTGAGGGAATTCAAGGGTTTGAACATCTGATTAAGAAGCACAACTAAAGGATCCAGTAAGGAAAACAAATTTGTGCAGATGGCTGTGAAAGGAAAACAATTGTCTTTGCTCTCATGGGTCATAAATTCACACTTTTTCTCTAAAAAGAGATAATTAATGCTTCAAACATTATAGACCAAAAGCACAGCAATGAATTCACAGTTAGTATTTTGGGTTAATATTGTATTTTCTTAAATGTTATTGGGAGCTTTTCCTCATAGAATGGACTTTAGGACATAAAGAAAATCCATCCCAGTGATAAAAAAGATTTTCATGAGAGAGTTCCTGGGGTGATTGTTTCCCCATTATGGCTTGATCTATTTTTTTGTTTTCATGCAATGTTCAGTTATATTGAACCTTGCAGTTTTTCAGAAACTGACAGGTACAGAGTTAGAGAGAAAAGGATATGCTTTATGTATGTATTATTTTAATAAGAAAATGAAAGAAGACAGAAGCAATACTAGAACAGCACCCATATATGAGGGTGATGTTGCAGTTTCAGTTTCTAGACCTTAATTAATTTCTCCCAATTTCCTTCCTCAAGCTCTCTTTACTCTCCTCCACCTTCCTTTCCTTACTCATTGAGACACATTTTTCTTCTCTTGTTGAAGCAAAACCCTTATCCTTCTACTTTCCAGGGGAATTTCACAGCTGATTTTGTTGTTGTTGTTGTTGTTACTTTTATTTGAGTTTGAACAATATAATCTCCCTGAACTTCAAGGTTTTCTTTTTCTGTAAAATGGGAGTAAATAATTTATCCTTTTTAATATAAATCCTTGAGACTAGGTAGCTTATCTCTTTCTACTTGCAGGATGTATCATGATACTTCACACATAGTAGTAACTTAATAAATATTGTCTTTTTTTTTTCTGAGTAACAGACTGACAGTTGTTTCCCCAACTGGTCATTATTTCTTAACCTAACATGTGAAATAACTTCATCAAATAAGGCAATTTACAAATATGTTTTTAAATTAAGTCACAAAGGAATTTAGCCACATCAAGATACAAAGAAGACTCAAGAGAAAATTGTATAATAATCATTGGGACAGGAATGACTCTTATTACAAACCAGGCACTGTGCCTATTATGTATTTTAACTCATTTATTCCTTACCACAACCCTGTCACCTAAAATCACTTAATTTCAATTATCAGATATATACAATCCTCTCAAAACAACTAAAAACAAAATATATAATATCAAGACATTTTTAGTTATTTTTAATGCAGAATTTAGTGAAATTGGAAAAAGAGTTTATTGACATTAATGTCTAAATCTACTCTTGTAAAAAAGATTCTAATCAGTTCACTGGACAGATACAAACACCATGAGTTGCTACATCATTCCCCAGATCTTTTCCACCAGGGAACTTATGGTAACTCTTAGTAGTAGGTAAAGGGTGTAGCCCAGCATAGACTCAGGTCTGTATGTTTTATATTGTTCTTGTCCCATGCTGAGATGCCCACTGTTTGCTTCTGGATTTATGTTTTTTTAGTTAATTTTCTGATTAATTTGAAGAGTTACCATGAACATTTTTCTCTCTAACCTCAGTTTTTACATCCAGTGTTTCTTGTAAAATGAGAAAGAGGACAACAAAAAAAGCATTCAAGCATTTTTGTCATTGAGAGTCTTTTCTTGTTTGGATCCTGAATTCAAAATGGCTTCACTATGGAATAGAAACATTGATGGCATAATATATTCTGTGCTATACCATTAAACATCACAGCGTCCTTGAAACTTTTGGGACAGATAATCAGTGGAATCATGTTATTATAATTGCTGAAGGCCAATTTCTGATGGCTGCCAAAGCCATGTGATTCTGGGTCCTGTGACTGAATTACTCTGAAATATGTCTTTCTGGAAATATATTTTCCTTTTCTATACCTTTTCTACCACACTTATACACTTGCCACTATTCCCCTGCTCTTCTTGCCTCAACATCTTCACTTAGATTCTTAAATTTTATACACTCTTGGCAATATTAGTTTAACACTTAATTATATTTTGTATCATAATATTTAGTTTCTGATCTCCTAGAACATACTCAGGCCATTTCATAAAGAGAATTCTTCTCTAAAGACTGCTAGTATCAAAGCTCCAAGAGAAGAGGTCACTTGGAAAATCATTGACCATGTGTTTCTTTGTCTCTGGGAAAATAAGTTCCCCTTGAAATATTATTATGAATAAGTCATCTTCTAGGCTGCAGGCCAGCTGTAATATTTCTGTTCTCTGGAATGCCCTAGTGCAATATTGTATAAGCTCAGCAGAGAACAGGTAGGGCTTTCAGAGGCAATGCCCCAAATAGATTTCAGCCTACAGATTTCTACTTTGGTTCAAGTAGAACTGGCATCCTGCCCGAGAAAAACAGAGGCATCATGGTTTAGGGTAGCAGCCATGACCCAGGATACCTAATATTTGACAATGTCTTTTCTGAGACAGTAACATGAGCTCAAAATATGCTTTTGATATTGAGTGTTCCATAATGTCTCTCTCTTTTTCTTGCATCTGTAATATTTACCACCAACAGGATTGTCAATGATAAATGACAATGAAAAAAGAATGACTAAGCAATTGAGTATATTAAACATTCATCTCCCAGAACCCCTAAGCTAATTACTTAGTCAGATCATTCATGTTAGGTTTACTCTCCCTTACAGTATATTTTCATCACCCAGATATATTACTTCCTATTTGTCAAAATCAGTATAAGAAACAGTAGTAAGTTCCCAAGAATAATGTCTTTATATTTTTCTTAAAAATTAAAGGAATCTTACCTATCCTCTCAAACTAATATATTGTTCACCCATTAATACATATACCCATCCATCCATTTATTCACTTGTTGATTCACCCACTTATTTAACAGAAAGGTTTTTAATGCCAAACAAACTTCCAAGCACTCTTCTGGGTACCAGGAATATGGAAATGAAAAGTCAGAGCTCTTTTCTGAGGAAGGAATCACATTCTTGTGGCTTAACCAGATTAAAAAATCAAACAATTACAATAGGCAGCCCTATGATAGGAATTTGACCAAGACTATTTCAACACAGCTTCAGAGTATCCGACTGAATAAAGAAAGTCAGGGAGAATTTTCCTTGAATTACTTTTTGAAGGATAAAATGGATAATCTACTTGTAAGTGGATAGAGTAAAGCAACAGTACTCTATGCATATGCAATATTCTCCAAGTAGAAAGTGAACATGGCATATTCTGGAGCTATATGTGAGTAATGAGGTAGTGGTGAGAGGATGTGTAGACTGCAGAAGCCAACCCTTGTATGACTTTTTAAGAAACTTCTATTTGATTCTGGATCAAGGTTTATCCATTGAAGTCTTTTAAGAAGTAGAGTCTTGATCAAGTTTGTGGTTGTAGTGAGTTCTGGCCTGGGGAAATGATTAGAAAAGTTGAGACAATAGACAGGGAAATAAAACAAGAGGACTTTGCACTAATAACCTCCTTCCCTAATTAAGTCCTCTTCTTCATACTGATCTATTTACTGTCTCCTAATCATAAATGATCCTACTTCTTATCAATCCACCTGAAATATTATTGAGTAAATTTGATTAAAATATTTATTAAAGATAATATGTGCACGGCTCTATGAGGAACTAGAGGAATAAAAGAGAAACATCACCATTTTCTCTACTCAAGACATTTTTTGTTAAATTGGGAGTATTCAGGACCCAAATATTTTTAATGCAAGCAGGTTCATGAGAGACAGTGAAAAGAAGAGGAGATAGTATCTATTTAAGACAGTGGGTGCTTGTGAAAGTCTACAAAAGAAAAACGAATAGAATTTTAATCAGTGAAACTAAGAAAGGGGAGAAGAAAACATTTCCAAGAAAAGAATGTTATGCAGATCTCCTGGCCTGTATCACGGAATATTTTTTCCTTCTTTAGGGAACAGAGGGAATTCATGGATTGTGACCACGCTTCTGAAGAGTCTAATTAAGTTGGCTATGTCCTTCTGTATGTCATTTGTATATTGTGTAGTGACAAAATGAGCAAAATGTGCTAAGCCCCTGTTTTAATTTATTCAAGCAAAGACTTATTTTATTCCTTCTATGTCCCAGATCCAATTCAAGATCCTAGAAATATAATG
Source organism: Rhinolophus sinicus (assembly GCF_036562045.2). Classification (NCBI taxonomy): domain Eukaryota; kingdom Metazoa; phylum Chordata; class Mammalia; order Chiroptera; family Rhinolophidae; genus Rhinolophus; species Rhinolophus sinicus. The sequence goes on from NC_133751.1 coordinate 74,260,503, forward strand.
GTGAAAAAGACAAGCAAAATGCATGCCCTAAACAACTCACATTCTTTCTGGGGAAGACATGCTAAACTTGTAAGCGTTTAGATACATTAGTTTCTTTCTGGAAGTGTTAAGTTGTATAAGGGAAATAAAACTGAGTAATGCAATAGACAGACTCAGAGGGGCTGGTGCTTGGGCAGGCTATTCAGATAGGTGATCATGGGAAATTTCTGAATAGTGTTTTGTTTTTTTTAACATTTTAGTGAGGTATAAATATACATCAAAATGTATATAAAAATTGCTAATCTTAAAGGCATCACTCTATCATTTTGCGGGTATATTTTTGCATGTTCACCGCATGGATCAAGGTGTAGACCATATCCAACACCTCAGAATTTTCCCTTTGACTCCCTCCCTATCAAAATACTGTTATTGAACTGCAATTACAATAGTTCATATTTTAAATAAGACCCAAGTGATGATATGAACTCTGAAAATCTGCAAGTAGAGTATTCTAGGCAAAAAGAAAAGCAAGTGCAGAGACTCTGAGGCAAGAACAACGTTGTTTGTTTGACACAAAATTAATGTCAACATAGCTATATAGTAAAACATAGAAAAATGGTAGAAGATTATGTCAGAGTTACGCAGCAAGCAGATCATAAAAGGCTTTGTTAGTTACACATAGTAATCTGGATTTTTCTACTTCCATTGTGGAAACTGTTGAAGGGATATGCACAATGTCAAATATCATTGATTTTTGTAAGTGTTCATTTTTAAAAGAGTTTCTCCTGAAGGTATGTGGAGACTGAACTATGGACAGTAGGCATGGAAGCTGGGACCCCACTAATGAGATTGTATTCAAGAAAAGAGATGATGGAGTCTTGAGTTATGGTAGTAGTTGTGAAGATGGTAAGAATTTATAGGGTTTACTACATTCAATCAAAATATAGGTAAATAAAGCAAACTCATGGGACAGATTGTCTGGATGTGGCATAATCAAAACAAAAATAAATTGAGGGTGATTCCTAGAGCTAAGTAACTCAGTAACTAATGAAAATATTCATTAAGATGGAGAATACTTGGGGAAGAATAACTTTGGCAAGAGTTAGGGATGTGTGTAAATGTATGCTTCTGTTTTGACTGCTTAACATTTGAGATGTCCTTTTTACATGACCAAACAAAACATACAAATTTGAGATTCAAGGGAGAAATTTGGGCAGATTTGGATTAGACTTGGAAATTCTGTGTTAGATATTTCAAACCATAAGACAGAGTGAAAGTACCTAGAGAGAGAGTACAGAGAAACAAAGAGAACTGAAATCCATACCTTGGCGCCTAGCAGCAGAGACGTACAAACTAGCAAGGGAGACTCAGAAGGAGTAGACAGAGAAGAGAAAAATAAAAGAATGAGATACAATAAAGTCCAAGTAAAACAGACTCTTTTACACTCAGTGTCACAGAGACTTTGATAAGACAAAAGGTTGAGACTTGGCCATGAGATTTGGCAAGATGGAGAACTTTGGGGTACGAAGAGGTTCTATTTCTTTTTAGCCCCAAATTCCTTTAACTGTTGATTTAGTCATTATTCAAGAAGAATTTACACATAATCCATGATCTTCTTTTAAGGGAATATTTACAAACTTTAGGATTTCTTGGTGCTTGAACCATCGTCAGTATCAGGAAGGCATATCCTCACCCAGAAAAAAACAAACCAAGAAAAAAGATAAGGCTCAGATGACCTTGAGTAGTACATCTCTGATTTGAGCGTTTCAGCATTTCAAAAATTCCATTACCCTTAGTCTGCCAGTGTTTTTGATTTAATACCTTTTTATCTATGTGGTTCTGAATTTGGACAGAAAAAACATAATCACAAATTTATTTTCCCATAGCAGGTCACCTCTTACTATATCATAGCTGACGACTGCCATGTCTATACTGAAAAAAACAGATCTACCTCTTATTTTCACCAAATGTGGTTAAGATATAGTTATATAGTTCGACAAAGTTATTTTTATTGACTTTATTTTTTTAGAGCAGTTTTAAGGTTTACAGCAAAATTGAGGAGAGGGTACAGCAATTTCCCATATATCCTCTGCCCCCACATCTACATAACCTCTACCTAGCCCAATATAATTGTAATGAAGATGGTGTTATAACATAAGAGCTAATAAATAAATAAATAAATAAATAAATAAATAAATACAAGGACAAAACGTACGCAAATTTCTCCAGGAGCATTTGCTGAAACTACACACATACACACACACACACACACTTTTTTTTCCTTCCCCCAAATGGGAGAACAGCTCTCCTGCAAAGTAAATAAATTATCTTTCACTTGAGAGACAAAGACTGTATGAGAGGACATTCACCTCTGACACGGTGACGAGGAAATGTGGACTGATCCTCTCCACCATGAACAAATAGAAAACCTAATCAAAAAATATTTTTTAAAATCTATTTAAAGATATCAAAGAGCTAACAAAGCACTGAAAAATTATGAATACAAGGTCTTAACCAGAACCTGCCAAGGAAGCAATGACTATAAACACACATAATAAGGGCTACACTTTGGGAGTAAGCATAAACTAGAAATGGTCTGGCTCTCACAGGGTAATGAAGTCCTACTTTAAATTGTCTTGCTTTCTATAATTAGATTAAATTCATGGAAGGTTATTAGTTCCCCTAGACATACATCCCTTTGGAGGAAGAGAAGACATAATACTAGGCTTAATTATATATAATTTATGTTACTCAACCAAAAATAATCAAGCACACAGAAAAATACTATTTTTTTTTAAAAAAAGGAATGCATGGATAATAGGGCTAGACATACAAAAGATTCAGGTAATGGAGTTATAATAACTTTGATATAATATCCTGAATATGTTTCAGGTAATGGAGTTACAAAATGACTTATATATCAACATCCTGAATATTTTAAAGACATAGACATAACTGAGCATCTGGAAAAAAATAGTATTTAAGAAAATAGAAATCTAGGCATTGAAAAATACAGTAACTGAAATTAAGAATATAATGGGTAAGTTTCACAATAGACTACAAACATCTGAAGATATTGTTAGGAAAAATGGCAGATAAATAAGAACATTGTATAAAGAAAGAAGTACAGTAAAGAAAAATGATGGAAAAGTACAAAACAACATGAACTACCATATGTGTAAGTGGAGTCTAAGAAAGCAAAGAAAGAATGAAATAGAAGCAATACATGAAAAGACATGCCTATAATTTTCTAAATCATTAGAGAGTTATGAAAAGAATAATTCAAGAATAACTGTGAACTCAGGCAGGATAAATACACTGGAAATTGTACTTGACATAGTGGCAGTGAAGCTGCAGACACGAGAAAAAGATAAAAGTCTTAAAGGAACCAGGCAGAGGAAAAGATAGATTAAAGTTAAAAAAAAAAAAAAAAAAAACAATTAGAAAAGAAACCTCTGAATAGGTAAAACAAATCTAAGACAGAAAAGAATTGTATGAGTTATCTATTGGTGTATAACAAAATATCCCAAATTTTTGTTGCTTAAAACAAAAAGCAACAAGCATTTATTATTTCATAGGTTCTGTGGGTCGGTAACCTGTAAGCAGCATGGCTGAGTGGTTCTGGCTCAAGGTCTCTAAAGAGACAACATCTAAACTGTGTGCATCCAAGCATCCACTGAGGGGCTGTTGTCTCAAGGCTCAAACGGAGGAGGTCTATTTCCAAACTTACTCACATGGCTGCCTGCAGGCCTCATTTACTTGCTCTGTAGGGTATTTCATAAGCTGCCTGAGTGTCATCATGACATGACAGTTGGCTTCCCTCTTTCCCAGGCAGCCTCACAGCATGACAGGCTGGCTCTTCTCAAAGAGAGAGAAGGAGAGTGAGAGAACACCTCAACATGGAAGTCATAGTGTTTTTATAACCAAATATCCCAAGTGGCATCCTATCACTTCTACTATATTTTGTTTGCTGGAATCAATTCACTAGGTTTGCTTTGTGTTTTCTTGACAGAGCAGCATTCAAGTGTCATGTGACATTACTGTTGTGATTTAAGAAATGACTCCAAACTTAGTATTTGAAAACAACCTTTTTATTTTACTCATGTTTGGGTCAGGAAATGAAGATTTGCAGATGTGGATGGTACATCTCAGCTGGGTTGTCTGGGGCTGGAACACCCACTTCTAAAATAGGTTCTTCATTCACATGACTGCTGCCTCAGTGCTTCTCGGCTTCTCTGTCTCTCTCCTCATGATGAGCCATCCTGTAGAACCTCTCCACATCGTTTGTATTTCTCATCGCATGGTGGTTTCAAAATAGTCATATTTGTTGCATTGTATATGGCTTCAGAGACAGGAAAAGGAAGCTGCCTCACTACCCATGGGCTACACCCAGGACGTCGGAGCCTTACTTCCACTGTATTCATATCATCATTATAATCATAGTCAATCCAGATTCCAAGGGATGGGGATATAAATACCACCTCTTACTGAAGAATTAGGAAGGTCACATTGCAGAAGAATCTTGTGGTTTTGGAGATAATATTGTTGCCATTTTGCGGACAATGCTGTCTTCCACAAAATTCAGATTGAAAAGTGACCGGTTCCTTTTATCTCATCTCTCTATAGCCATATTTTATGGTACACAAATAAAAGAAACCAGTTGGCACTTTCAACATTCTACCTAACATCTGCTAAACACGATCTTCTAGTTCAGAGGCACATTTGTACTTTATATTCCCTTCTATATTGTTTATTTCTGTGTAAAAAGTTACCCCAAAACTTAGACTCTTAAGGCAAAATGAAACAAAATTTATTTTCCCACATAATTTCTGAGAATCAGGGATCTGAAAGTGTCTTAAATGGATGGTTAGGGCTCAAGGTCTTCTCATGAAGCTACAGATAAGATGTTAGCAGAGCTGCAGCTGTCTGAAGGCATGGCTGGAGCTGGAGCATCAGCATTCGAGAAAGCTCACTCACACCGCTATTGGCAGAACACTTCAATTCACACTGGCTATTGGTAGAAGGGGTCAGTATGACAAGACAGCCTGGGAGTCCTCCCAGCATCACAGATGTCTTCCTCCGGAGCAAGTGCTCCAAAAGAGAGAGCAAGAAAGAAGCTGCAGTTACTTTTATGACCTAATATTTGGAGTCATACATTTCTATTTCATTTCATGAGAAGCAAGTCACTAAGGTCAGCCCACACTCAAGGAGGGAAAATAAATTCTACCTTTTCAGAGGGGGCAGGTGTCAAAGAATTTGTGGACATATTGTAAAACTAGTATACCTGTGTTACCTCCGTCAAGTTTTCTATCGGTACATAACGCAATTTGTCTGTTCTTCAACCTCCAATAACACTTTTCTCAGCATCCTTCTACTGCCACAAATAGTCCATTTGAGGTCCTTCACACCGCCACCCAACATGTGGTCCCAAATCCAAAGCACATGTTTTGCATTTCTGTTATAATAAAAACCTACGTCCAGTTCCAAATTTTGGTTCTGGAACATATTCCCCAGCAACAAACCATCCCAACCCATTATCAGTAGATTAAAACAGCAACCATTCACTTCACTATACATGGTCATCCTGTGGGTCAAGTATTTTTTCAGGGCATAGTGGGATGGTGATTTCCTGCAATAGGAAGTGTGGACCTCACCCGGAATGGCTCAAATGGTTGGAGATGACTGGTATGGTTTGACTGGGGTCATATGTCTAGGACCTCAGTTTTGGGTGTTAGCTGGGTTTTTCAGTTCTCCTCCATTGGGTCTACTGGAGTAGGAAAAACTAAGGTACGTTATTTCCTTATGTCTGGTGCCTGGATAGGAATGGCTAGAATAGCTGGGTCTGGTCAAGCATCTCCTTTTCTCTCTCCAAGTGGCCCTGCAGAGCTTGGCAGTCTCACATTTGCTAGAATTATTTTACGGCACTTACTTCTTCCAGAAGGAGCATCTTAAGAAACTCAAGTAGAAGTTGCAAGGCTTGATAGGACCTAATGTCGAAAGTCACTCAGCATCACTTCCTTTATATGCTCTTGATTACACAGGGCTAACCCACATTCACTATGGAAGGGGACTGCACAAGTGTGCAAAAACCAAGATCTTGGTTCATTTGGGGACCATATTTGGAAAGCAGTTACCACACAGTCTCTGACTAGTTATACATGTGCTCACTGACTTCTAGAATACACTTTTAAAAAAAATTTCCTACCCAAAGTGCACTTCCTAAAACACTTCCCAAAGTGCACTTCCTAAGTTCGACCTGCATTAATGGGGTAAATCATTTAAATTTATTGCAATGGTTTTACAGATGTAACTAAATTTGAATGGGTTTCATAAGGCCTAATGATACTAGATAATAATATTATCTTCATTTCCCCAAACGAATAAGTTTGGTTTTTATAAGCACCAACAGAGCAATTTTATAGGTATTGCTTATTCATTTAAGAATTTTATATAGTGCTCCTTCTATATTCTTCTGTGGTCCCAGTGCTTATATATTTAATCTCTAAGAATTGGTTATTACTTTTAGTCATATAATTTCCCTTCAATCACAAAAATGTAAAGTGTTATACTAAGTTGGTAGTCAATATGTTTGTTAGTGCTACTATTTATATAGGAAATTATGAATTAATGTGCATACATTTATTCAATAAACATGTGCAAAACATTTATTTCATGCTGGGCTCTTCATAATATTTTATGGAAGTATGCATCCTTGAAACAGCTGCAGAACCCACTCCTCTCCTCTCCCCTCCATCTTTCTTCCTGGCTGCATGGCTTTGAGTACAACTCAGGCTAATTAAAGTTTCAAGAGCATAGATAGCCATTTAAATATAGTAATTTTATACATAGCAATTTTCTCCAAATTATCCCTGGAACAGGTATAAGATTTTAAAATTTTCATGGTAGTAGAATAGGATACATTCTAATTTCCTTCAAAATAACAACAGTAGCATAAAAGGATTACCCACAGTGTGCAAATCTTTAGTAAATCTTTCTTCCTTCCTTCCTTTTTCTTCTCTTCATCCCTTCCCTCTTTTCTCCTTCTTTTCTGAATCAAGAAATATAGGAAAATAATATAGGATTGCCAAGAACATTACCTTCTAATGTGGTCTCTGGTCATTATTTCTGAGGTGGTATCTTCCCTTAATGTGATTGATCGCATTACCTTCTTTGCTTCATTCACCACACTTACCATCATAATCTATAAGTCTATTATTTGTTTGCTTATTTCCTCTTCTCCCTTGAAAATATAAGATCAAGGAGAGTAGACACAATTTGTATCCTTGGTGCCTGGTCTAAATTTAGCAATGAATAAAGATCTGTAGCAAAAATTAGTAAAATAAATTATTCGAAATGGCCACAGATACTGAGCAATGCCATGTGCATTGTGGGTCATGGTGGATGCCTCCTCAGTACGTTTTCCTTTGCCTTGGCAACTACCCCTATTTTTGTTCAAGTTCCCATGCTGTCCATGCAGAATCCAAATGTTTTAGGGGAAAATAAGTGTACTCTTAACTCTGAAATGAGGCTTACGAGCCAGGACAAAGAAAATCAGGGACTGACTTTTCTTTCCCAGGCTGCGGTGAGAGAATAGTTTTTGATCCAGTTGAGCCAGTGAAAAAATCTGGGAAGCAGTTTCTTCACTGTTGTATGAGAAGAGATGCATATTTGTGTGTCCTGAAATTTACACAATATGGTTGAACATCCATCATTAAGAAAAAGAGGACACCAGTGACTTCCACCAGACTTAATCCAATGGTCAAGTCAGAACTTGACTTACTCCCTCTGCCTCTCAGCAGCAGTTGACACATTCTGTGGTGGACACTGCTATGAATCACATAGAAGCCTATTCAGAAATTAAATATTTATTACACCAGCTGCCAGAATGCTGCAGACAGATAGCCCTTGGCTGTCATCTCCTTCAAGGATTACCTCAGCTGCAGAAAGTCACCTCACCTGAGGTTATGCCTACTTTGTGGGGAAGCCCACATCCAATGACAGACAGATGTGTGAGTACAAAGGCTTGGTCCTCTCATTTAATTTATAATAGCTCTGGGTTTCTTCCCATCCTCAGTACTTCCCTCAGAATCAGCAAAAGTCTACAGAGACTGCATTGCAGTTTGACTTCTTCCTCTGTCAAATCCTGTTTTCTTCTTTGCCCAGTAGGTGTTAAACCCAAGCACATTTTTAAAAGGACATTTATCCACAGTAGACATTACTCAAACTGATACAGTAAGACATGTCACCTAGAAGAAATCCCAAGGAACAGAAATTTAACTTTCTCCCCTCTGCCCCAAACAGTTAGTGAGAGTGTGTGTGTGTGTGTGTGTGTGCGTGTGTGTGTGTTTTAAGGTTTATTAATCTTTCCTTAGGGCTACAACCATCAGAGATGTAGATTGGCTACGGTTGAGCCATGGTTGACCTTCGGGGCAGTTATTATGAGCAAAGTAAACAAGTAAGTATATTTTTACTCAAAATTGGCGTTAAGAGGCGAGCCAATACATGAAATTAATTATATCATTTTATTTTTTAGCCACATTTAAAATAGACCTAAGATTTTCTGTTCTTCAAAATATTTTGCAGAAAGCAAATCCACTGATTTCTTGACATGTGTTTTAAAAAGCATAACTTAAACTAGCACCACCACTGTACTCCAGCATTACTTTATGATGTTAGACGTTTCCAATCAGTTTACAAGCCTTGCCTGAGAGTCCTTCTGACATTCAAAAGCTCTCCGATTGCCTTAGAGCTCGAATCTCTAAAAAGTTAAGGTGACTCTATTCTAGAATTCTTGAATGTTACATTTTAAGTAAGCATTTATTTTATTCATCTGATTTTTTCTGAGAAATTAAAGTGTGGAAAGAGAAACGACAATGTGCATTTGTCAGCCTATACACCATAAAAGCCAGCAAAAATGTAAGACATTTTGTTTATCATCCATTGGTTGATCGTGTTAGTATGGTTGGACAAGATTTGGCAATTGAAGAATCTGTTTTTAATGAAATCAGCTGTAGGCTTTGCATTTCTAGACAAAGAGGCATGGTTTAACAACACATGGAACAGAGTGCGAAGAGGCCAGATTCAACCTGTCACTTTCTAGCAGAATGACCTTGCTAAATTGCTTAACTTCTTTGGGGCTCATTATTTTCATCTGATATTATGGAGCAAATACCATAATGCTTTTGGATATATAGCCAGAAGTGGGATTGCTAGATCATATGGTATTGTTCTATCTTTAATTTTTTGAGGAACCTCCATACTGTTTTTCACAGCAGCTTACAGTCCCACCAGGTGTGTACAAAGTTCAGATTTCTTTACAACCTCACCAACACTTTTTACCTTTGTTTTTTTGATAATAGCCATCCTAACAGGTCTGAGGTAATACCTCATGATTTGGAGTTGCATTTCCCTGATAATTAGTGACATTAACTACTTTTTAGTATACTTGTTGGACATTTGTGTGTCTTCTTGGGTAAATGTCTGTGCAAGTCCTTTGCCCATTTTAAAATCAGGTTATTTGTTGTTTTGCTATTGAGTCGTAGGAATTCCTTATATATTTTAGAAGTTAACTTCTTATCAAATATGTGGTTTGAAAATATTTTCTCCCATTCCATAGGTTGCATTTTTACTTTATTGATTGTTTTCTTTGCTGTGTAGAAGCTTCTTATAGCATTAATCACACGGACAAAATACGGAAACAACCACATGTTTAACAGAAAACTGGATAAAGAAAATATTATATATACATACAATGGAATATTACTCAGCCATTAAAAAAGGAAATCCTAACATTTGCAAGAGAATGGATGTACCTGGAAAACATGCTAAGTGAAATAAGCCAGTGAGAAGAGAACAAATATTACATGATCCCACTTATACGAGATGTCTGAAATAGTCAAACTTACAGAATCAGAAAATAGACTTGGGGTTGCTGGGGGGTGATGGGTGGAGGGGAAATGGAAAGATTTTCTTCAATGAGTGTAAAGTTACAGTTGTACAAAATAAATAAATTTCGAGAGATCTGCTGTAAAACAGTGCCTATAGGTAACAAGATGGCATTATGCATTTAAAAATTGGTTAAGAGGGTAGATCTCATGTTAAGTGTTCTTATCATACACCCCTAAAATAGGAAAAGAGACATAAGAAAACGTTTTGAAGAGATGTATATGTTTATTACCTTAATTGTGGTGATGGTATCATGGATGCATGCAAATGGCCAGCAGCTGTATAAAAAGGTATTCAACATCACTAATAATCAGGGAAATGCAAACGCATCTACTTGTGTATATGAAATACAGGCAGTTTTTTGTATATCAATTATACCTCAACCATTGAAAAGCTAAAAAAATGTATAATAATGTACGTGAAGGTACTTTGAAAACTGTGGCAAATTTTACACATTTAAGAAATGAGCATTATTATTAACATTATAATCTATGTGTCAGTTGAAGCACTAGTTTGGAAGCAACCAAAAATAATTAGGATAGATTTACGCATAAAGTTAAGTTATAGAAGGATATTGGATATGTCATGGGAGCAGTAGGAAGGCTGAGAATTGAGCTCAGGAATTTTAGGAGTTAGGAAGTAGGAAACCCAGCCAGGGCCATCTTCCAGGAGTAGTCTGGTAAACACACCATCCTCGTCACCATGAGCATACTTACTCCATCTGTGTCAGTAGCTCACCATTGATACCATCATTGTCACAGGAAATGAATTCCAACTGTATCTTTAGATAACTAATTCAAATTTCAAAACTCTCTGACTATCTGAACTTTAGTTATGGGTCTGCATCTTACCTGCTGGAATCACTTAGCCCAAGTCAGACTTTGTAGCAGAGATCAGAGTCCACCCAAGAATGGGCATGAGTTACATCAATAGCATTTTCGTAGTAAAGCTAGGGTAAAGAGTCACCCAGGGATGGAAAACTTCCCATCAAGTTTTTCATAGCAGTCAATCTACATTAATTACTCCGAAAGAAGAACATTTTGGCTGACAAATAGTGATAGGAACTGTGCTGTAACTGTTAGTCTATATCTGTAATAATTGCTTTCGCAGAAATGAAAGCCAAATAATGAAGCTGGCAAGAATAAGGTAAAAAATACAAAAGGAAAGAAAATGTCTTTATTATTATACATAGTACTGGATTACTTGTGAACAAGAAGGAAAATGCACAGTTCTAGTCAGACAATGGTAATTATTTCAAATGCGCATTGTATGGGTAATTTGTGAAAATGAGCTAAATGACTTATTAATTATATATTTAATGGGCTAATTTTCCAATTTTCAAAAGAAAGTATATATTTATTCCTTATGAAACCCTGAAAATTATTTACAGTCTTTAGTAGTAACTTGAATGTGAATCTTATTTTCATAGAATTTTATTCTTGTTGATCAACGTAGAACTTTTCATATATAATTTCAGCTTTGTTGACTGATTGTATTGGATGGCAATTAGAAGTTTTCCTATGCCCTGAACAGAGAAAAATTAGAATAATATTTCAGTTTTACAAGATGATGAAAGTTATCTTTGTAAGATATATTAAAATTATAAATACATATATTCACATGTATAACTTCATTTCTGTATATGGAAATAAGTACATTTTATTTCATGACAACTTTCCAAGTGACAGAACTATCTCTCACTGAACACAAAATGCTAGTTTACAGTATGGAAGGGTTGAAGACCACGCATTGAGAAGAGGTATTCAATTACAGATTACGCTGAGGGAAAAGACAGGCACAGATTATTTTGTCGTCTTTTGAGACAGCTCAACCCAAATTATAAAATTTATCTTTGGCACAGCTTATCTCTGTTGATTCACCATGAGGAAGCAGGTGATATCAGAAATAATTCCCTACTGGATTTTTAATTTGTGATGAGAACTTGGTGTCATGTAGATCAAAGGCTTAATTCCACTGTGCATCCCTTGACAGGGATGTCATAAATTTAAGAAAGTAGAGTCACTTTACAAGTCTATTAGGGAGCTTCCCTGAGAAACGTGGGTGACTGACCCTCTTCCTGGTTTGTAGTAACTGGAGCCCTGCCATTGCCCTTCAGCACCCCCTGCAGCTCACCTGCAGCTTCAGGGGGAAGTGTCCATTCACCCCTCTGATTCCCTTGAGTACTTGTGCCTCTATGTCTGAGAGATTTCTCTGGCCCCACAAGTGAAACAGGACAAAAGTGCTGGGACTTAGTGCCCCAGGAGCAACTCTCAACCAATGAGGCTTGCGGTCTGTGGGTAAAATACACCGCGCTGGGCTTTCTGGGACCTGGAACTCTGAGGTGTGCTTATGGGGTTGCTCAGAAGGCGCCCAGGGAGACTCAGCTTCAGTTCCTTAATACTAGTGGTAACTCTGTTATTGACAAACATTTTTTTCTGAATCTCCTTCTTCCCTTCCCTAACTTCTTCCCCACTCCCTCATTGTGCCTTCTGGGGTTGCCTCCCAAATAAACTCTTTGCACCCCAGTTTTTGTCTTGGGGCCTGCTAATATAAATGTCCACTGGATTCATTTTTTAAAAGCACTCAGTGTCACTGTTCTGGAGACACAAGATTGATCAAGGAGGAGCAAGTCTCTGCTACAGTGATTACATTTATGAAGAGCAGAAACTCTGATTGTCTCTGTATTCTTGCCACAGGGGCCATGATCTGCTCTGGTGACTGCTTCTTTGTTTTGTATGTGTGCCATGAGTTGAAGGCTTCTCTCAAAGCATAGACACAAAGGAAATTCATTTGTTAAGCTATAAGAACAAATAGCTTTATTGAGATACTGTTTCTGATGGATTGCAATACTTGCTTCCTCCTAATCATACTTTCTTTGGACATTTTCTTTATGACAGTTTTGAATAATTGCCTGTGGAAATGGGACTTAAAATATTGAAATTCTCTGGCTCACAAAACTCAATAGTTCTTACCCTTATTTTCCCTCTGCCAAGTCTATCCCAACATCTCAACTTCCATGAGAGCAGAGACTTTGTTTTGTTTATCTCTAAAACAAGTACAATAACCAAAATTGCCTGGCAAACAGTAAGCGCTTCATAAATATTTGTCGAGTGAATCAATGTAATCAATTCAATTACCTAGTAACCTCACAAACTTGGACAAATTGATCAACATTTCTGTGCCTTGGTTTTCTCAAAGTAAAATGAGGATAACAAAAGTCCCTCCCTTAAATAATTTTTTTGAGATTTGAATAAGTTTTTGTATGTAATATGCTCACTATAGTGCCTGATACATAATAAATGCTCAAAAAAAGCATAGCATTATTGTTACTATTAACTTAGTGTGTATTTATTGAAGGATGATTGTATGCCAGGCATCCTTAGGTGTTGCGATTGCAGCAGTGAAACATACAAGTTGGGGGTTAGGATAAGAGGATAAATGAGGACTCTTGAAGTAGCTGGGGAGAGGGAGATGGCTCAGAGGTGAAGGGAAAGGACAGATCAGGAACATTTTCTAAGTATTTTCAAATAGTGGTGTATCTCCTTCTTTCTAGGTTGTGCTTTTCATCACTTCTGTTTTCAGAGTGACTCAATTTCTGATTCTACCCAGAATGCGCTTCCTGACCTCCCAAGAGAGAGCCAGGATGCTTAGCGTCCCTGGCATCACCTTAATCTGAAAAAGATATTCTTATTCCATCAGATCAGAGACTGTTTTCCAACCTTGTTGTTTTCTTTTTAACCTCTAAGTGATAGGATTCTTATCTTTTTAACATAAACATAATACCATCATCATGCTAAAAATAATAACTTTTTAATATCATGAATATCTAGCCAGTTCAAACTTTTTTTTTCCATTTGTGACTCATCTAGTCCTTATTTTGGCAATTGATCAGCCTTAAGTTTTTATTGTTTCCAGACTTGGTTTTCTTCCTCCTGCCAAAGTAAAAATACAAATAAAAAATTGGGTTTTCATAAAGGTTCTCTCACTCCTGTGGGGATTTAAACAAAATACCACTAACTAAAATCATCTGAAACAACCAGTTTCTATGATCATGAAAATGTAAACATGTCAGCAAAATCAAATATGACTCTTATATATCTAGCCCAAAGGGATTAAGGCCTAACGTAAACACCAAAGTGTGCCTGCTTTCTAAGAGAGGAAAGGGCATTGCAAGTTCATAACTAAATGAAAGACTTCAGTAATTTGAATATATTTTCCAGGAGCCAAAAAGCTTAGAAGGTGACTATGGAAGACTTGTGCAAGACTCTGGATTATGAAAATTAAATCTTTTAGAAAATAGAAGTAGATGTTCTTCCACCAAGATAACACACCCTAAGAAAAATATCTCCTTTGTGGCAGTCCTCGCATTAGGAATTTTATGTATGTAAGGCAATCTTCACAATAACTGTATAAAGCAAGGATTATCAAGCCCACATTACAGCTTTGTAAAAGAAGGTTCTTTAATGTGCCCAAGGTCACTTAACAAGTTAAGTGGATTTGCTTCCAGGCTTGTTAGACTTTAAAATGCCTACTCTTGTCCATAAGTACTGTAACTGGCTGCCTCTTCCTGACTTTGTCAAGTTGTGATATGAGGAAAACCGAATTTGAGATACACCTATGTAAACAAGATAAACAAGTGACTGCGCTGTCCTCTATGGAGAGGATCTGCCTTGTTCATCCCAAATGGCAAATGAAGTGTCGTGTGCAGGCTTAGAGCAGCTGGAACACTTGCCGGAATTTGGTTGTAGCTAACTTCTTTCTTTTGCACAGGCATGTAGTTAAATTTTCCCGTTAAAATTGACCTCCTGTATAAATCAGAGTCCAGTCAGGAAAAGAAAGCCACAATAAGAGTTAAGTGAATAAGGGATTTATGATGTGAATTATAATATTTAATTATGTTAATTAGACCTCACACTAATGTGCAACAACCTGTGGAAGTGAAGGTCTAATAATGAGGAGGGATGGGCACCATTGTTCCATCAGACACACAAATACAGGTATCTACTAGACGGAACTTGCAGGATAATGTTGCCAGATTTAGAAAATAAAAATACAGAACTTCCAGTTAAATTTGAATTTTAAATACATGATACATAAGTTTTTAGTGTAAGTATGTCCTGTGCAATATATGAGATTTACTAAACATTTTCCATTGATTATCTTAAATATAAATTTAGCTCATGTCCTGTATCATATCTGGCCATGTGATAGTGAGTGCATCTAGGAAACTAAATGGTTTTTACCACTGAACAGAGACCGTGTAGGGAAAGTTTGTGACATAACCATGGAAATAGCTACCAACTCTCTGTCTACACAGCTAAGTGTCTGGGGGTGGGCCTGGGGCTGCTGTTGGTCAATCAGGTCAAGAAGAGGAGCTGGATATAGAGTAGAGGAGAGCAGGGACGACCTGGGACCTGCTGGGTTTCTCCTCTAAGATGGTCAGACATGATGTTTAACCACAGCCACCTCAGGAGAATGGTGACTTGTGCTTCATGCCTGCCATCTGAATTGTACAGGGACCTCTTTTGGGAAGGAAGTTCTGGGAAAGGCAGCTCCTAGTCTTAGACAAATCAGTGTAACTTAATGCAGTACATCTATCCTTTTTGCCCAAAACAAGCTGTTTCTCTCTCTCTCTCTCTCTCTCTCTCTCTCTCTCTCTCTTTTGTTGAGTTAAAATATGTATATAAAAATGCATGGGTTTTAAATACACAGTTATATGAGTTTTAACAAATTTATACACCTATTTAAGAACTACCAAATCAAATAGAGAACGTTTCCATCACCTTAGAAAGTTCTCTCATGCCCTTCCAGTCATTCCCCTCTCCCATAAATAAACACTACTGATTATTTATTTAAGGAAAACACATTTTTATTTTCCTTCAATTACAGTTGACATACAATATTATATTAGTTTCAGATGTACACCATAGTGAGTAGACATTTATATGACTTACAAAGTGATCACCCTGATAAGTTTAGTACCCACATTATGACACCATACATAGTTATTACAATGTTATTGACTGCATTCCTTATGCTATACTTTATATCCCCATGACTACTTTGTAATTACCAATTTGTACTTCTTAATCCATTCTCTTTTTTTCACCCAACCCTCCTCCCATCTTGTAACCATCAAAATGTTCTTTGTATCTATGGGCTTATTTCTGTTTTCTTTGTTCATTTATTCTGTTCTTTAGATTCCACATATAAATTAAATCATATGGTATTTGTCTTTCTCTGTCTGACTTACTCCACTCAGCACAATGCCCGCTAGGTTCATCCATGTTTTTACAGATGGCAAGGAGAACATTAGGTCTTCTAACACTAGATAGCATTGTTTTATACACTGGCTAAAGATCCAAAAGGACAAGAAAGGACATAGGGTGTAACTGGATGGGTACATAGATAGATAGATAGATAGACAGACAGACAGACAGACAGACAGACAGATAGAATTACCAGGGCTTCTTTGTACCTGTTTATATCTATGTGTATTTATAGAGCTTACCTATGTTTTCTAATTTTTATATGATGATCATGGCTTATTTTATAATTAAAATAATATTAAAAACTTGAAATACAACTTAAGCACATTTCACATTACCAATAAATTTAGAAAGATTTCTTGAGAAGAGTACCTAAAAGTGAGGTACAAAATAGTACCCTTAATACTTTTTCTCCTGATTCTATATTGAAAAAGGAGAGTGAGAACTAATGACAATATGTGGACTATATCATATTCCATTTGAGCTAATATCAGAGTAATATTTTCAAAGATAGCAAAACATAAAGAATATTGTGAAATAATCTGTAAAAAGCCTGCAACACGATGTCTGCCCCTTAGTAGGCAGTCAGTCGGTAAACATTAGTGTCTTTTCATCTATTAAAATCTCAAGATTAGGAAGTCTTGTGCAGCCTAGAAATGGGATTGATAACTCTCACTGATAAAATAATTCCACTTTTTGAAAATACTTAAGACTCATAGAGAAAATCCTAAAATTTTTTTGACCTTTAACCTAGATTAGATCTACAAAAATGAATGAATAGAGGAAACCATTTGGTATAAAATAAAGTCATGTTCTTATGACTGAAAGCTGAATTTACTTCACAGGTACTCCAGAGGAATCGTTTTATTCATGCCATGTGTACACAAAGGAAGTTTTTCAACACCATTTTACTATTTGGCATGAAAATTCTTTTTGGATTCTATATCTTTGTTTATGAAGTCAGCATATTTTAACTTTCATATAGCAGCGCCTAATAAATATTTGCGGGTTCCAGGATAAATCAAAGGAAAATTAGGCAACGAGGGAGGCTCAGTGGGCATGGAGGGTTCCCTTTACATGAAGCCAGAATTACATCAGGAGGAATCTGTGTGGGAAATTTTTCCTCAATATATCAGAAGAAAGAAGTGCATAACGCTTTGAAGAATCATTTTTTCTCATGTAAGTCCAGCTCTCAGCAAAGCCATGCTGTAGTTGGGTTACTTTCCCTTGTGTTATATGAACTTTCCCCTTTCTTTTGGGACCCTTATCCTCATCAGTCCCATTCTAGCCTCAATTCTGTGCCCTGGTCAGTGTAATCTAAACAATGACTGATGCGAACTAACTTATGTGTGTAGACAAAGCTCTTCTCCCCTCAGACTCTATTTCTATCCCCAGAGCCTAACCAAGTAAGTGTCTAGTGCGCCTGCCAGTCTTTGCTATAAAATGAACTGTTTGCTATGTCTCCCAAAAGTATTTGCATTTTATTAGAGGACTGAAAGTTCAAAATAATGCACTGCTAATGCAAAAATTCAGTATTTAGGAGCGAGATTTTTGATAAGAGGTTCTTCCTAATACCTTTTAAATGGTTTTCAGGGAGTTTTGCTGTCGCTGCTTATGGATATTATTAACTTATTATTTCTCTTGAAACTTGAAGCCTCATTTCCTATTTGAAACCATCGGTACCATTCAGTTGTACCCAGTAGTTCTGTCAACCTGTACTCATGGTATTTATAACATCACAATCTCTGGTAGCATTCAAACTGTTCTGGAGTCAGGGATAAGTAAATGTGCTAAAACATTTCCCTTGGAAAAATCCAGCCTGCTAGACACTAGGGAAATGTAACTTGCTAGAGAATAAGCCAGTTAGACACAGCAGGATGCATGCATTTCAGGATAAATAAATCTTGAAAAATTGGCTCCATCTGAAGCCTTTTTTCACAAAGTATGAAGAAAATTTACAAGATTTCTCTTAAATGAA
The DNA here is from genome assembly GCF_036562045.2 of Rhinolophus sinicus. Classification (NCBI taxonomy): domain Eukaryota; kingdom Metazoa; phylum Chordata; class Mammalia; order Chiroptera; family Rhinolophidae; genus Rhinolophus; species Rhinolophus sinicus. The sequence goes on from NC_133751.1 coordinate 74,278,674, forward strand.
TGATTGGAGGACAGGGAATAAATAGCAATTTTTGGATCACATTTAAAGAATCATAACATTATTAATTCAATATTTTACTGCATATTCATAATCTACAAAATGTTTGCATTTTTTCCCCATCTGATTTTTTTTTTTTAAACTGTCATGGTTATATTTTATAAAAGACGTTTTGTTTGTCCCTTTAATGATCTTTGTTTAAACTTGATGGTCTTAGAAATGTGTGGCTAGCCATAGTGCTTCTCTGTTGCTCTTTTGGTCACCAGTGGTAAAATAAATAACAATCCTAACTGGCTTAAGCGGAAGGCAAAGTATGGATGGTTTCATGTAACTGCAGATTTCTGGAGTAGCTCAGGTATGGCTTGCTCTTAAAGCTCAAATGATGTTATCCAGGACACCTTCTTCGTTTTTGCTTTGTTTCTGAGGGATTTTTTTTTTTTCTCTCCATCCTCTGTGTTGGCTTCATGCTCAGAAAGCTTCTATCCTGTGGTTAAAGCATGGTTGCTGTAGGTGCAACCTCACATTTTGTCAGGTTGAAGATCAGTGAAAAAGATATTTTTCCTATAGCCCTTGTAATTCCCTCTGTTGGAATTAACCCGCGTCTTTGGCCCATTCCTGAACCAATTGCTACCTGTATCTAGGGCAATTGGTAGGTAGATACTATTAAGAAAGATAGACATAAACAGAGAGAGGAAGAGCGGGAGCTAAAGGGAAAGCGAGTGAGAGAGATTGATTGATTTCCCTGAAGGCAGGAACTGTATCTTTGTCACCCTTTTTCCCCCCAATTTATTCCTAAAGCTTGGTACAATGCTACGTCCATAGCACATATTCAACACATATAAATTTAACTGATATTAAATTAATGTCTGATTTTTTTTCTCTTTTTTATCTTCTTTTCTCTTTTTATCTATCTTTTCTCTTTATTATCTTGTTTGATTATTATAACCCTGCCAAGACAATTTTAAAGTTCCTTCAACTTTTACTTACCTAACACTGCTTCACTTACCTTCTTTTCTTTACCTGTTATTCTGTGATCTTTGTATCATAGCTTCTCCTTATATATCCATGTTTCTCTTAAAGTGGCTACTTCTGTTAGTATTGTATGGAAAACCATAAGAAGTTTTCTAATTCATTGTTTCATGAGACTAAAGGGTGAAGGAGAGGGACAACGGAGCAGGAGAAGAATATATTGTGGGTTTATGAAGACTCTACATACTCCATGTGTATTATCACTTTTAATCCTAAGAGCAAATGGTTGAGATAGAATAATTATCCCCATTTTACAGATGAGAAAACTGAGGCACAGAATGGTAAGTTCCTAGCCCATGTTTTCAAAGTTAGGAGCAGATGAGTCATTCCAGGAAATAGCTCATATTGGTAAATTGTTTGTTTGTTGGGTGGAAGGGTGGTTGGTTTTGGAGTTGAAAGGATAATATGCCCTGTCTTTCATGATGCAATTTTCCTTCAGAGCACTCATGTTGTACATTAGTGGTGTTTTGAATATTGTTTTTTCCTCTAATAAGGGGGAATATATTCAAACCTGTGTTTGCAAAGCAGATTTGGGGAATGGGTATTTGAATACTAGTTAAAACCCCTTCTCAGACAGTCCGCTTGAGGACAGGTTGGTGTACATGTTTCCTGACTGAATTTTCATATTTTGCAGCTATTTCATCTAGGAAGATTCATGTTCTTAATAGGGTTTTTTCCTGATCCTACAAGCTGTTCTTCTGACATGCTGTAGGGGGGAGCATATAAATAACTACAATTACCGCTGTTTAGCAGTGAATGTGCAGCTTTCTGTTGGAGTAGATCCTGGTTCTCTGAGTGAGAGGCTATACAATAGTGAGAAATATCCTCATGCTATGTGTCCTCATGTTCCTTCAGCTGGAGGATGTCATTATGTTCCATGAAGCAAAACACGGGAGAAGTACCATTTCCTACCCTATGTCTAGTTCCTCTTAACTTATGTTTAGTAGAAATCCCTCTCATATTCCAATAATACACTGTATGGTAGTCTTAATATTTAGCTCGTATAAATTTATATGTTTTTCTGGATCTCATAGATAATTTTATGGAAATTTATAAAGCTATTAGCCAGCAACCATTTTAAACCAGACAACTCATTCATTAGGTTCATTGAGTTTTCTAATTTAACTATCAGAGGGTAATCTTCTATATTTCCCTTACTTACACGTTATTAGTGGGGGAAAGGAAATTCATTTTGTCCCTTGATCTCTAACTTTATTATTTTATAAACAATTTTTAAAAACCCACAAATATAAATAAGAGGAAAACGAAATTTTAAAAAAAGAAGCATCTCAGTACAAGTTATGATTTTTTTAATGAAAAGTCAATGCTACGTCTTTATTTAAATTTAACATCCTTTCTTCTTGAAAGTAAACATTATTTATTCATTTAATAATTTACTTTGCTTCCAGGAATTGAGAAATGCAAGGGTTTCAAACTCATTAAATGCAAAGGGTTTCAAACTCATTAAATTCATGAATTCAGCAAATGTAAGTACTGACTGAAAGACAGAGTATTCTGGAAAACTGAAGTCAGAGAGTACTAGGGTCTGAAGTCATAGTACTAGTAATATGTTCTACTTTATGCTGTTTTCTTCCAAATAAATCATTTGCTTTAGTGGAGCCTGTTTTCTCTTTTTTAAAATTGGAATAATAAAATCTATCTTATAGATATTATATAGATATAAAGAGATTATAGACATAGATAAGATAGTTTTAAGCTATAGGTAACACATTATAGATACAGGTAAGATTATAGATAATAGATGACGGTATAGATAAAATGTTATCTATGAATATGATGAATAATATTTAGGTAAATGATTTGAAATAAAAAAATATTACAGAAATGTAGGAATTAGTCTTATTAATAATTGTGAAAACACCTTGTTTATTTTGTTGCAAAAGATTTTAAATGATATTGTTTGGAGATAGTTCAAATCCTCAACTGTTAACACTTTTCTAAATGAAAATTTCACCATTAGGTTTAATGATGTTACTTCCCTCATCTTATTTTTTGAACTTTCACATGCAAATTAAAAATAGAAATAGTTCAAAATATGCCACTTTCCACCTCTTTTTCCAATTAAGTAGTCAGAGTCTAAACTTGTCATAATTGTTTTCCAATAAGAGTCTACTTTCATGACCATATTACAAACTACTAATTTCAGCAGTTTCATCTCTTCTTAATCAAAGACAAATCTGCACAGTGAAATTTTGTTCATTATTTCTCTGCTATTTAATAGGCTTTCTTTACAAATGATATTTTTTAAAAAATTTAACATATTTGTATATAACCTAACACTCTATTACATGAAATCTAAGATTTAAAATACCTTCTGGAGCGCTCTCTCCATTTAATTCTCTCATCTCCTGCTAATGTCGTCGACCATGTCGATATGCTTCATACATTCCAGCTTCTGAATCAACCCACCTGTCATTTCTTCAGTCCAAATCCCCTTCCTCCCTTTCCTCAACTAATTATATTCCTCTGCTGAAGACTCATCCACTCTATAGAGAACCTCCAAGCATAGTGACATCTGACTCCAGGTACCAATAGTGCTGCTTTCACCAGCCTTCCCAAGACAGTATATTCAAATTTTGCATTTTATATTTCACTCCAATATTACCATGGAGATGTAAAAAAATGATTGTAATGAGATGATTGCATTTTGCTTTCTCCAGACGTTTGTTTGTATTATTTCCTGAGTAATATTCCCTCTCTGATTTTCCAGCCAGCATTTGCCATGAGAAAGAACTAGGCAGTGAAACCAGTGCTTGTCCCAAAGATACTTCTCAGTGAAATGGAAGGGCAAACTTGTTCTTAGATGGGTTCATCAATACAGTGTGTCTTATGATGGCCTATGTTATTACAACTTTAAAATCAATATTAATTTGCAGTACCTAAAAATATATTGCTGCTGTTTTTTAGAGAACCAAATAATAGCTAAAACTGACTTTTGTGACTTTAATAACACATTCTAATGCACCTTCATACTTATAAAGTCACATTATGTTCAACTTCCAAATAATAAATCACATCAAAATATGAGTATCATTTACTCCTTACAAATGAAAAAGAAAATGTGAATTATAATGTCGTGCTTTAAATTTATGGGCAGGATACCTATATCAATCATCTAAATAAGGTATATTATTTAAGAGCTTTTTGAAGGCAAACAGTCTAAAAACATTTTGCTATTTTGGTTTTCCTATACAATGAAAACTTTGTACAATAGCTCAACCACAATACAGCTATTTAATGATATAACAGGCTTTATATGTTGATTGCTTGATATTCGGTTATATATGTGCCTCGTAATAATCCTTATTTCAATAGCATATCGAAAACTTCAGAAAAAAGAAAATAGAAGCCTAGTAAACCTAGGAATAAATTATACTAATCATTAAAGTTCTTTAAAAACTTTCCAGTTTTGCATATCCTACGTCATTTAGATTAGGAAACAGCAAACTATGGATTGTGGGCCAAATCTGATCTATCATCTATGTTTGTAAATAAAATTTTGTTGGAACATATTTGTGCCCATTATCATCTATGGCTGCTTTCTCATTACAATGGTTGGGTTGACTCGTTGTGACAGGAACATTAGCCCTCAGAGTCTAAACTATTTACTAGCTTCCCCTTTGTAGAAAGTGTTTGCTGAGTCCCAATTTAGTGGGTCTTGGCAATGGAGGCTTCATTTTTTTGTAGTGATATTGCCTTAGGAATTTTTTTTTCTTAAATGTCAGCAACAAAGAGTTGTTTCCTTTCTATTTAACTACATCTTTTGGAAATGCAAACACCATATTTCAGTCCTAGATATTAGGATGATAACGCTGGTTCCTCACTGGTTTTTATTATGTACCTGACTCTATACCAAGACATTCATGTGAATTACTTCTCACAGCAATGGTGAGAAATGGATATTATTGGTACAGTTATGTATTGATAACCCCTAGTAATGGCCTCCCATTGTACTGTAACTTTGTAGTTTCCATTCATTTTGACTCCTTGCTAATCTTATGAATTGCTTTAGCAGAAGTAATAATAGACCAATTCTGATCCTCTGCTTCACCCTCTCAGAGCCCTGCCACTGATATGAGAACAAACCCATGCTGGAAAGCACGTGCAACAGAGCTGAATAATCTAACCAAAGCTATCCTACACCAGCCAGTCCTCAGCTAACCTACCAGCTGAGCGCATTCATGTGAAAAATCCAAGATGAGATCAGTCAAGTCTAGCCCATATCACTTGATCAGTGCATATAGACCACAGAGCCATAAGATATAATAAATGGTTATTGTTTTATGCTGCTAAGTTTGGGGGTTATTTGTTACACAGCAAGAACTAACTGATACAGTATTGTTTTATATCCCACTTTCTAGATAAATAAAATGAGACAGTGATAGGTTATCTAAGTTGATTAATAATGCACAGATAATAAATGGAGAAAGCAGGATTAGTAACCAGTAATTAAATTCCAGAGTCTTTTATAAACCATTAAGATCAGGGTAAGCAGACCCATATTTGAAATGAATTTCAAATGAGCTCCAGTTTCTTACTGGTGAAATGTGGATGAAGGAGAATACAGAGCATTTTATTAACATTTCATCTGTGAGATTCAGTAGTGCAGACAAGTAACAGCATTGTCTGACTGAGAGGCTGACCTATAAAACAATATGTTTCATCCTTGAGGTGTAATAAAACTCCTGAAATGGTCTGTAAAACTCAGTAGCCAAGGGGGAAATGTAGATGAACCACAAGGAGACACAGCAGACATCCAAGAGGAGAGCAGGAGCTAAATAAATCAGAAGTGTGCAGTCGGTGCTGAGAAACTTACATTGACAGAAGTTTTCTAAACAGAAATTTGCTAACAAATTTTACAAATGTTTCAAGTAAAAGCACATACCTTAATAATATGCTCAATATGCAATAATAAGCAAGAGACAGAGAATACAAAAAGATTTCCTTACTGTTTTCTTTATGATTGTCAGGGCACCTTTTCATTTCTTATGTGAAATGAAGTGGGGTTTTTGTTTTGTTTTGTTTTGTTTCCCCCGGTATGGTGGGATTTCTGGGGGAAGCGGGTATGATGGTGGAAAATGAGAAGCTAGGTCTAGACTACGGAAATGGGAGAAGAAAATAAATGAGGCCTGCTTCATAAAACCTCATGAAAATTTCCCTAATCATAAACAAAGCTAAAGAGACATCTGTGGCCTACCTCCTAGGTAGAAACAAAAAAATGGATCTTGCACAGTGTAGTTAATTCCTTTGTGGCTTTAACAGTTAATTATAATCTAGATTTTGTTTCACATGAAACAATGTCTGATAAAAGAACTAAACAATTTTTAGTAGCAAAAACCAAAATAAAACTGCCCATTGACTAAAAATTAGAGTGTGATATTTGTATGTACATTAGAATAGCACTCAACAGTGAAAATAAAGTTTACTCTATTTGTCAACTAAATGAGTATCACAGATTACATTAACTAAACAAGGTAAATGGCAAAATGAGTTATGATTTCATTTATAAAAAAGTTAATAAACACATACAACTAAGTACTGTGTTGTTTGGGGATATGGATATAGCTGGTGAAACTATCAATAAAAGTAATGGGCTACCTCTGGATGAGGAATAAAGGAATTGCTATTTGGAAGGGATACTTGGTAGGCTTTAAAAAAGCAGAGGTAATTAGCTTCTATTGGGAGGAAAAAATGTGCCCATGTTCATTTTTAAAATTAATATTATGTGTACCTTACCTATAAGTTACATATAGTGTGGACTCAGTGTAGGTTAGTTATAAGATGGTGTCCCTATAACAACATTGATAAGTACATTTGTTTCCATAATAAACTAAAATTTTCTTTGGTTCACACTAGTATAAAATGGTGCCACTGGCCTTTTTCTCTGAGTGACAATGGAATTAAGACTTCCTCCAGTTTGAGAAATTCCCTGTAAAAATAATCTTTTGGTGCACAAATACTAAGTAAACCACTTTTCGTCCACAAATACTAAATTGAAGGTATGCTGGATATGAGTGCTTAGTGTCCATTTTGATTGTTGCATGTCAAGCCCATCAGAATAATTTAATTTTCTTTGATACTGATCTCAAAAACAAAAGTGATAAATATTGAATTAAAAAGAGCAAAGAACATAAGACCATCCATTAGCAGATTCAGTATGTATTAAAAAGGAAAACTTCCAGTAAAATAGCTGGGCTTTACCTGCCAATAAACTTATAAGGGTCTCTTTGTTGCCTTCAGAATCTACAAAATTCTGTCTCTCTGGGCAGTGGTGGGTCCTACTCTGAGACCCCTGGGAGGTGATAGAAATAGCTGCATCAATATTGAAGTTTGTGCTTGCTCCCAAACTGCTGAGAGCATCGAACATTGATTAAATTTTCATGTCTCCATACAGATCTCTCCCCTGTTTTTCCCCTGTGTTTCTTTTTGGTTGTTGGTTGTTGTTCCACTTTCAAATCCATAAAGAAAAGATCACACACACACACACACACACACACACACACACACACCCTCACCACATAAAGAAACTCTGCTGGCATAATCAGACACAGGAGCACAGGTCTTGTCAGACACCGTTAAGCTGAACCAGAGTGCTTGACGACTCTGATAAAAAAGCATCCTGATCTGCAGTGCAATTTCTTTGGAATTTGTGATTGCACTCAGGAATAGTCCAGTGTCTTGAGAAGAGCAAGCTCTCTAAACAAGAGCAAAGCAGTGGGGACAGGCTGAGGGGACAGGATTCTGAGTGCCTCAAGCTCTTCACACCATCCCCAAACTCCTTCCAACTTCGATTTTGAAATCAGAAGGTAGAGGGAAAAAAGGTGCTTTGGAGGGCAGGAGAGTAGTTTATGATATTTCTCTTTTGATGGATTACCTGCTCTCTGGGATAGCAGTTGAGAGAGACTGCAAGGTTACAGAGAACATAAACTGAAGGAGAGCACTGGCATTTGCCGAATTATACACAGGTCCTGCAGCTTTGATACATGACTGCCCTGCACAAGGCCATCAATTCTCTGTGCGGCACCATGCCGGGTGGAATATGCAATTTGTATGATTATAGTTATCATTATTACATCAAGCCAAACAACATTTTCAGCTCCATAAATGAGAGGGAGGAGAGACACCAGAAGGGCTGGGATTCAGACAATGGAGTCAAAAACAGAGGAGGGAGTTGGGGAAATTTCTTTAGTGTGTTTTCTACTGTTTTCCAACTCTCGACACTGAATTTCATATCTGGGCTGTAACAGGACAGAAGCTGGTTCAGAGGCAAGTGGGCCAAGGAATCTGAATTTTTATAAGCACACAGGTGATACTTAGGAATTTTTTTTTAATGGTGCAAGACTGGATACCTTATAGCTGGTTATGAGATTAAGTCCCCTGAAAATATCTTATCCTTTACTCTGAGAAGACTGATGTATCCTGGTTAGACCTTTGGATTTTGTTAGATGATTGGCTATAATCTCCTTGAGTGGCAGGACTTTGTTTGGATCCCCTGCTCCTAGAAGAGTGCTTAACATGGGGTAGGCATCAATCAATAATATAGATTTAATGCATGAGGATATGCCTACTCTGAGTCAACGTTACCACTGAACTGTAGACACTATTGGACATTAACTTCTCTGTGTGGCCTCTATTTTGGGAGTTGGTGGTACATCATGTCCTGTAATGTCATGATAAGTGTATAAAGGAGGCTCAAGCCTTAACCTAGATTTCTAACACATTTGCTCTATGGTCTTAGACTGTAATTTAAGAAAACGTAGTGTATATTTATTTCACGGTATGTCTCCTAGAAGTAAAATAAAGACACTGCTTTTTCTCTTGAGAGCACGGCTCCTGTTGACAGCTGCTTTATTCGCACACCTTCCCCAGTAACTAAGGCTAAATTTTAGTTTCGGACGTGAGTTTTAGACAGATCAAAGAATCTGTGTTCTGGGCTTCCCTGTTTTATAAGAACAGTGAATATTAGTAAAATGCAGATTGGGATTAAATTTTCAAAAATAAATAAAAGTCTCTAAATTGATGAAAGTCAAAGAACATTTCAAATATTTCAACTTTTGGACTTGGACTGATTCAGTGTAAACACACTGTCCCCAGTATGGGAATAGTCTATCCTAAGCCACTGACTCTGGCATGTCAGCATGTCATGTCTTTTGTTTTGTTTTGCTTTTCCCAGTAACATTTTAGGGAGTTTTACTGAGGATACCATAGGGAGTATTAGGGAAATGTATATATATAGGCATATATATATATATATATATATATATATATATATATGCATATATACACACACACACAACACACACACACACACACACACACACATATACACAATGGGGAATGTCAACAATAAGAAAAATTTATGTTGCCTGAAAACATCTATTAAAAAACTCCTTGAAAATTCAAACAAAACAAAGCATTATAACAATAGGTAACTTGAAAAAACATAATCCCAACTTACTTTCCTGGATAAATAGAGACTGATTCATTTCAAAGATTTAATTTCCTTAGTTAGATAGATGAACTCAAAGGTCAAAATTTACTAGAGTATTGGCATTGTGGAAATGCTAGCTATATGTACTATGAGCTTAAAGGAACATCCAAGCAAAAATTGGAAGCTGTGGCCACAATGTCAAAAGTGATATAATATAAATTTTAAAATATATATATATATATATATATATATATATATATATATATATTATGTAATGTATCAAATTATAATTGATTCATAGGTAAGAAAAGCTGTAGTCTTGAGTTTCCTACAAAAGAGACATTTTAATTGGTTCTAACAGGCATTTGGGAGGATAAATGTTGTTTTGCCCTTCTTACAACTGGGTTTGAATGAAATGTTAGAGGAAGTTCACTGATATTTGAGTAATTAGATTTTTTTTTTGCTTCTTGATGTTTTGTTTATTTGTTTGTTTTCTTAAAGTCTACTTCCTAGAAAAATGCTAAAGCTTGTTCTGGTTCTAATTTCAGGAAACTTCAGTTTTCTCCGTGTTGAGACACTGAGATGTGTATTCTTTGTGAATGATCAAGCCTAATATTATGCTAAACAAAGAGTCAGTGATTCTTTGATGGTGTTTTGCTCAGTCTGTTTCTTATCAAAGAGTGAAATTGTTTCAATTCATGGAATAAAATGTTAATTTAAATTGTTTCCCACGAAATGAAAATAGGTTCTTCCTATATAGCTTATAACAGTGGTTGTCTCTTGATGGGTGTAATTGTATCTACATTTTGTTTTCCTTCTTTTACCTTCTTTACATGCATATGTACATATACTTATTTTACTATGAGGAATATTATGTCCCTTTTAAAAAGAAATAATAATTAAAAGAAAAGAAAAGAAAAGAAAACCCTACAGACTCCACCAAAAAACTACTAGAAACAATTACAGTAGAGTTGCAGGATACAAAGTCAATATGCAAAAATCCATTGCATTCCTATATACTAACAATGAAATTTTAGAAAAATAAATGAAAAAAAAGTTCATTTTGCAATTGCAACTAAAAGAATAAATCACCTAGGAATAAACTTAACAAAGGATGTAAAAAACCTGTACACTGAAAACTATAAGACATTATTAAAAGAAATTGAAGAAGACACAAAGAAATTGAAGGATATTCTGTGTTCATGGATTGGAAGAACCAACATAGTTAAAATGGCCATATTACCAAAAGCAATATACAGACTTCATGCAATCCCCATCAAAATCCTAATGGCATCTTTCAAAGAAATAGAACAAAAAAATCAAATTTGTATGGAGTCTCAAAAGACCCTGAAAAGCCAAAGCAATCCTGAGAAAAAGAATGAGGCTGGAGGTTCTTTTTATTATACTACAAACTGACAATCATCAATACAGCATGGCATTGGCAGAAAAGCAGACACATAGACCAATGGAATACAGGTGAGAACCCAGAAATAAAACCACATATACATGAGCAGATAATTTTCGACAAAGGAGCCAAAAATATAAAATGGAGAAAAGAAAGACTCTTCAATAAATGGTGCTGGGAAAATTGGAAAGCCACATGCAAAAGAATGAAACTAGACTGCTATCTGTCACCATATACAAAATTAACTAAAAATGGATCAAATACCTAAATATATGACTAGAAACAATAAATTGCTTAGAAGAAAGCATAGGAACTGAACTTATGGACCTTGAATTTAGAGAGGATTTTATGAATTTGTCCTCAAAGGAAATGGAAGTAAAAGCAAAAATAAATGAAAGGACTATATCAAACTAAAAAGCTCTGCATGGCAAAAGAAACCATCAACAAAACAAAGAGGTGATCTGTTGCCACGCAGCAGCCTACCTGCCCCTAAAGAAAGGAAAGTCTGTGAGACGGATCCTTTCAGGGACTTTGCTTCACCTTTGTGCTTACACCTTATGTCTCCCTGTTTGGCCCAAAAAGATGGCTGGCTAGTCAAAGACGGGTACAGCTCCCTATGCAGGGGTCAATCCAAGCTAGACACAGCCATGTGGGGACCATCTGGAGAACTTGCGGGGTCCATAGAGGTAGCCACAGCCCCCCACTTCCCCCTGCTAAGGAGAGCCTCTGCCTCTGTGGCTGCATTCCTTCCCACAACCTGCAGGGGAAGTGACTCAATGATGTGCTCTCCATCTATTCATATGCATAAAGGTTTTGTCCCTTGGGGAAGTACTTATCCTGGGACTTATGGTTCAGCTGCCTGCAGGCAAGGGTGATTGGCTTGAATCAGTTTCCTATTATAATGTATGGGATTCACAGATCTTGAGATTGACAAGCTTTACTTCTTTTACTTCCACACCTAACTAATAAAAGCTATGCGTTGGCCTGATTCAGGGCTCTGTCCTTGAGGCTGCAGTCCCTTGGCCCCACTTGCACTCTGTTCTTGTCTACTGTCTTTCTTAACCTTGTGCTGCCCTCCTCGCTTCCCACAACTCCTGTCGTGCTGGACATGACAGCGATCAACCAAATGGGAGAATATATTTGCAGACATCTCCAATAAGGGCTTGATATTCAAAATATATAAAGAACTCATACAACTCAACAACAACAACAACAAAAATAAAACAATCCAATTAAAAAATGGGCAGAGGACCTGAACAGACACTTCTCACAAGGAGACATACAAATGGCCAACAAATATATGAAAAAAATGCTCAGCTTCACTAGCTATTAGGGAAATGCAAATCAAAACCAAAATGAGATACCACCTCACACCTGTTAGAATGGCTATTATCTACAAGGCAAATAATAACAAGTGTTGGACAGGTTGTGGAGAAAAAGGAACCCTCATACACTGCTGGTGGGAATGTAAATTGGTACAGCACTATGGAAAAAAGTATGGCAATTCCTCAAAAAATTAAGAATAGAATTACCATACAACCCAGCAATCCCTGTTCTGGGTATCTACTCCAAAAATATGAAAACATTTATCCATAAATATATATGTACCCCTTGGTTCATTGCAGCATTATTCACAATGGCCAAGACGTGGAAATAACCGAAGTATCCTGTGATAGATGATTGGATAAAGAAGATGTGGTACCTATATACCATGGAATATTATACTCAGCCATAAGAAAAGATGAATTACTGCCATTTGTGACAACATGAATGGATCTTGAGATTATCATCCTAAGAGAAATAAGTCAGACAGAAAAAGTCAAGACATATATGATTTCACTCATATGTGGAATACAAAACTGAAAGTAACAAACAAACAAGTCAAACTAATAAAACCTCATAGACACAGACAACAGTTTAATGGTTACTAGAGTCTAAGAGGGTAGGGAGTGGTAGAACAGAGTAAAGGAAGTCAAATACTTGTATATGGTGATGGAAAGAGAATTGATTTTGGATGGTGAGCACATAATACAACATATAGATGATATATTATAGAATTGTACACTTGAGACCTATGTAATTTTTTCTAACCAATGTCACTCCAATAAATGTAATAAAAATTTAAATTAAAAGAATAAAGAAGTAATTTCATTATAAAGAATTAAAGGATAAAATGTCTTTCAATAAAACAGTATTCTATCTGGATGTGCATATTCTTGGCAGCTTTTATCGAAATTGAAATATAAATTCATTCACATTAATACATAGTTATTTAGTGCCTACCAAGTTCCGGGCACTGGTCTATGTGGTAAGATACAGCAGTGAACAATCGGAAGTTTCTGATATCAGGGAGCTTGTATTCTAGTTGGCGATGATAAACGACACATTATGTAATGTGTCCAGTGTTGACAAATACTGTGGGGGGGGAGAAAATATGATGAGGAGATTGAGATTAATGCAAAGGGTGTGATTTTTGCATAGGTTGGGCAAGCGGTAACAGATATATCTGAATAGGTAAGGGAACATTCTAGTAGAAACCTGATTTTAGTGGGTGAGTCAAGCAAATATCTCTGGAAGAACTTCACAGGCAGAGGATGTGCAAGTGCAGAGGCTGAATGGAAGTGTGCTTGGCATTTTCAACATGGAGGAGACCAGGATGAATGGGGTGGTCTTTAAGAAAGGATGTAGGGCAGAATATAAAGTCAAACCGATTAGCAGAAGGTCAGGTTATATGGAGTCTTGATGCATAATACTCTGTGTGAGATGCAAAGCTGGTGGAGGTTTTGAGCAGAAATGACATGGTCTCTTTCTCAATTAATTCTATTACACTGGCTGCTGTGTGGACAATACACCATATCAGGCAAGTGATGGAAGCCAAGAAGCCAGTATGGAGCCAATGAACTGTTCAGGGGAGGAATAATGACTCATGCTCTCTGGGTTTCTGCTGAGTTCTTGGGTATGTAGAAGTCCTCAGCTTTTCTGAATGTTTTATGTCTTAGATTTCTTCTGTGACATAAATGAAAGTCTCATTTGGTTACTATCTAAAACTACTATGAACAAAGCTACGAGCCCTGACTTGAAATTATCTCCAACTTACTGCCTGTGATGAAAAACAGAATTACAAATTTTGACAGAAATTAATCTTTCAATATAATCATTTAGTACATAATTCAGGTCTACTGAAGAGAGTGAGAATATATTTAGAAAGCAAGAATATTAGCATTTAAATGATGTATATGAAAAGCTATTATACCTATTTAGGTCAAAGATTGAATTTTATTCTTATGATGTGGGGAAGAAGAGAACAAAGAATCTTAAATTATGAATTTGGAGTTGTTGAATCTTTCCCTGCAAGAGGCAGTGTTTCTTGCAGGGTCAAGTGTGTGCAGGAAACCAATGCAGAAAGAAAGACTTAACCTCCAAAAATATTTATATCTAATTCAGGATTTCTCATGGCAGCATTAAAAAAGAGAAATGAAAACAAAGAGTGGAAAAAGGGAGATTAGATAGCAGAGTAGACTGTTTACTTGACTTTGCCTCCTGGATTTTCATTCTTTTCTTTTATCTTTGCAATCTAGAGGATTTATTGGCACCCATTTAATTTGTTTTTCTCCAGATTTAAAATTGAGGTGATGAGATGGAATATTACCTGTATGCTTCGAACATCCATGAGTGACATGTAATAGTTGCCTGGGAAACTAGAGGTGAAATTCTACAGGTCTTTGAAATGCTTTACATTTGAGAATAAAGTTCAGCTGAAGTTTAAGCAGCATACTGACAGCATTGATTCCTCATGTTATCTGTTAGGATATTGAGCTGCAGATAACAGAAAACCTTCAACTCAAAGTGTTTTAACCAACAAAGAAATGTATTATTTAATATAATTGGAAGTCCAGAGGTAGGGTGGGCTTCCAGTAAGTTGTAATGAGAGAACCAATATAATCAAGGATCCAGGTCCTTTTCTTCTTTCTCCTTTGTTGTATTCGGCTATCTCCTTAAGCTGGTTGTCCGTATGCTCTCATGGCTGCCAGTGACAATCTGTGCAACATTAATTCTTATTTACTGCTAGCAGGAAAGGAAAAGGGAGATTTCTCCCTTAAACATAGAAACTATTTCTTCTCTTCAATCTGACTAGGAAAATTTGATTCACCTGTCAACCTCTAGATTAAGGAATGCCATTATCTGAACAGCTGAAACAAATCAAAATCCCCCTTGCAAACTAGAAATATTGTAAATCTTTGGACTAAAAAGCCTTCTGTTAGTAATGAAAAAAGGGGAAATTGGGTGTTAGGTGTCATCTATATCATACATTGGATAGACAATGGTTAACAGCAGACTCTACACTGGAAAAAAACTTTCAAAGAATGAAATCTGCCCCAAGTTTCAAGATTTTGTCCCTTGTCAACAACATAGGGGACATGTATTTCCCCCGTTACGGATAAAAAGAGAAGAGAAAGGGACGAAGTTCTAGTGGGTTCAGATTTTCTCCTTTCTACAATATTTTGAAACACTCCGTTAAAGAATTTAGAAATAATAATTTTAAAACATAAGTGATTCTAAGGTCTTTGTTGAGTGTCCAAGAGTTAAGATCGATGAATACTTGTGTTATAATAGTAATCTGTTGCTTACAGCTTCCTGTATCCTGAATTTCTTATTTAAGAGACTGATAATAATTTATTTCAGCATCTATATTAACTGTGCCTATAGGTATAAATATTATTAGACAATTAAATACGTCTTCTGAGACTTTTCTCCCTTTCTTTCTGGAATCATAAAAAGTTCTTTGTTAAAAATAATTTTAGCAGATGACAACCCAGTCAAGCAACAGCAGGTAAATGTACTTTTTTTGTAATTTATTTATGAAGACTGTATTAATTTTCTATTGCTGTATAGAAAATTATCATAAACTTAGTGGCTTAAAGTGATGAGAACTTATTATCTTACAGTTTCTGTAGGTCAGAAATCTAAGCATGGTATAGCCAGGTTCTCTGCTCAGGGTTACACAGGGTTGCAATGAAAGCTACGACTAAGTGTCAATCACACTATTATTCTCATCTGAGCCTCATTGTCCTCATCCAAGCTCATTAAGGTTGTTGGAAGAATTCAATTTCTTATAGATGTAGGGCTGTCCCTCATTTACTTACTGTTGAATGGGGACCACTCTTGGCTTCTAGAGGTTACCTGCAGTTTCTTACTAGTGTTTGCTTTTTTTCTGACCAACAGGATTATGTCTTTCCTACTTTGAATCTCTGACTTCCTGTATATATAATCTCTATACTCAAATCTAAGGGCACATATAATTAAGTCAAGTCCACCTGATAATCTGTCTTAAAGTCAATTGATTGGGGATTGTAATTTGTTGTGCAAAATCCCTTCATAGTAACACCTAGAATTGAAGATGTGCCAAATAATGTTGGCTCATTCTCATGTGTTGGAAACTAAATGCCTCAAATGGACCACACCCCTCTCCATTTCTCTCTCTCTCTCTCTCTTTCTCTCTCTCTCTCTCTCTCCCTCTCTCCTCTCCCCTCTCCCCTCTCTCCTCTCCCCATTTATCTCCTTTCTGTCTATCTTGATACAAACCAACTGATTTTCTCTTCTACAGGAAAAAAAAATTACAAAGAAATACCTCTGTAGGCTGGAACAGCAAGAGAAGAAGGAAGAAGAAGATAATGAAGACATGATAGTAGTATGTTTGGAGAAAATGAGAAATGATATAATTGAGGAGGAGATTTAAGAAGAAATTTAAAAAACAACAAACAAAAGCAAGCATCGATAAGACAGTAGAGAGTTGTTGTCAGGGTTCTGCAGGTCTGAGATAAAGTTAGAACATGAGAAAGCATTATAGGGAAATAAAAAGATGGACAAAGCAAGGTAGAGAGGAGAGTTGAAAGTAGCAGTAATGATGACATTTTGGGCCATGGATTTGCTATAAACAAGGCGCTCTGCTTCATTTTCCTAAGTAATTTCTTGTGCGGAAGGAAGACTGATAGCGGCACACACTTGTGTATATATTTTGATCTTATTCATACTATTTCTCAGAACTCACTTTGTTATGGTCTGGCTGCTGCTTCGAGGAGCCAGGCAAAGCAGATAATACTACACTTAATAAAAACATATGAAGGCAAAAAATATAGCTACAAACAAAAGAAATTAAAAATAGCCCAAAGTAGTCTTATAGTCTCCTTGCAACAAACTGGACGAGAAAGTGGGAACGAATATAGTTCAGTGTGTTGTTTTTCTCCTTTTTCTTTTTCAATATACAAAAAAGAATGAATGTAATTTCAAAGCAACTTTTTAAATCCATTTTCCCCAGAGCACCATAGAATAAAGAAATATTGCATATGGGTACCAACTGGTTCTTCATTACTAAATCAGAAATGATCAAATAAGGTTAATGACAGAGGGCTGGCTAAGCTGAGACTTTCAGTAGTGTGTGTGTGTGTGTGTGTGTGTGTGTGTGTGAGTGTGTCTGTAAAATCTAGCGTAGATGTATTCCAAATAGTTGTCCTTTAAGCAGACCATATGCATCTATTTTAAAATAAATTATTAAATATTGCTACAAAGAAAGGACAGGGACTGAGAGGAAGCACCTCTCACTTCCTCCCCCCCCAAAAAAAAAAAAAGCTCTAAGGCTTAGCAGAGCAATGATTCAGAATCCAAAATTCTTGTGACTCTAATGTCCATTCTAATTTATATGACTCCTTGTTTGGACTTCTGTAAAACATCTCTCACAAGAATGGAGTTTTTATAAGGCTAGAGACAGAGATATGCAGGAGTGTTGATGACAGCTGCCAAAGATAACAATGATGCCAAGATTATTAATCTAAAACAAAAGGCACAATTTAGGCTAATATTTAATTTAATTAATTGATTGATTAAGTCATTGACATTCTCCTCAGGTATATGCACCTACTTTTTCACCTGGCTTCTAAATCTGACTCCTTGCATCTGAGTTACCATTCGTGGTTTACCAGGCATTGTTTCTCTCATCAAGTCCTCAAATTTAAAAAAAAAAAAAAAAAAATGTGTGTGCTCCATTCAGGTTGAAGTGTTTATTAGTACGCTGCCAGAAATCTGTGACACTTTGTAGTTTGGGGGATATGTATGGCTTTTCAATGAGCAGTTCACGAAAGACTCCAATTTCTGAGATAGGTAGTGATATTTTTCATCACAGGGCATTCAGTCGTCCTATGAGTCTTTGGTTCAGGAAAATGTGCCATATCATTTTGCAAATTATCACTACAAAATACCGAAGGCAATCTTGTCAACCTGTTGTGTTCTTTCTGTTACTTGAACTTTATCTTGGTTGGATCTCTAATGAAGATTGGCATGGATGATTCTTGTTTGAAAAGGTCATAGTTATACCAAAGTCTATATAAATATTTTCATCTTACTATGTCTGTACTACACAGCTGCTATTTTCCTAGGAGAATATACTAGGAGGGCCAAGCTCAATGTACCAGTTTATTGATGGCAGTTCTTAACATATATAGCTCTTGGAGAAAAGAAAATGATTTTGTGTGTAATACTATTTACTGATGCATAAGTAGAATCAAAATTACTTTTTCCTAAATTGTCAAAAAATCAGAATTTCACTTCAGAGTAAAAATTACTTAAATATAAGATAATAATAATGCCATGATGATGCATGTTTATTCTAAAATTTGTGAATGTGAATGACTTGATGTTTCTAGAGAAAGTTCTTACAAATGACATTTTTGTTGCTATAGCCTCGTTTGACAAGCCAAGCTGGTATGTCCATAGTAATAGGTTAAACTGATTATTTCATTACATCTGTAATGCAAGAGTGAATAAAGAATTTATTAAATTAATTGAGTTATTTTATTCAAATGCATCCAGGATGATTATCATGATACCTACATAATCAGACTCAATCTAAATAAATTAATTCAATAAAATATTAGCTTAATGTGTGCCTTAATGAGATCATTTCATTAATACTGTCAGGAGTAAATAGAAAAACTTCCAGACATTTTAAAGAGCACCAACAGGATAAATGCGATCAATACGTTATGGCTGACAGTGGAACTTAGCAAAGTTAAGAAAACTATGTTACTAGTTAGAAAAGGAGTGGTGATATTACTCCTTAAATTACTGAACAATTTAAAGCTCCCCACAGGCAAATTTATTCATCTTCCGTCATTTTCACTTCTAAAATCATTCCATACCTTCTCCCTCTCTTTTCCATTTTATGGTCTCTGAGAAAGAAGTAATCTTTTTTTAACCGAGGTTGATCCTTCCGCTTTTGCGCTAATCCTACTCATTGTTCTTTCTTCTCTAGGGCTGTGATTTATCAAATATGTCCTTTAAAATTATCTATCTGTCTATCTGTCTGTCGGTCTGTCTGTCTGTCTGTCTGTCTGTCTGTCTGTCTGTCTACCTGTCTATCTACCTATCATCTATCTATCTACAGTTGACCCTTGAACAACATAGGTTTGAACGGTGTAGGTCCACTTATACATGGATTTTGTACAATAAATATACAGTTGATCCTCTGTATCCCCAGGTTTTGCATCTGTAGATTCAACCAATGGTCGATGGAAAAGAGTATTTTCCATCCCTGGTTGGCAATCTGTGGATGCAAAGGGTTGACTGTATGCACTACTCTATGCCATCCGCAGGGTCCTAGAACCAATCCCCCTGCAGATACCAAAGGACTGACCACTGGGGAATCCAAACTTATACAGATTTTCAAGTGCACAGGGGTCAGCGCCCCTAACCCCCATGTTCTTCAAGGGTCAACAGTACATATATTTATTCAGGTTTTTCCTACCACTACTTTCTTTCTCTCTGCCTGAAAATATGCTTGGTGTGAACAACAAACAACCCCCTGAGAAAAATTAACAAAAATACAAACAAACGTCTATTAATGTTGTTGTCCGAAAACTACTTACTGTTCTTTCACTTTCTATTTTCTTTAAGCAATCAAAAAATGAAGGTATCCTTAGTGACTTATCTTCCACATACTTGATTTATTTTGTATACTTAGAATTCTGTACCTAAGGAAACTGTTATCTCAAAGGTCACTACATAACTTTTAATTAACAAATTATTTAATTTCTTTTCAATTCTGATACCAATGTACAAGTTTTTCTTGAAATATTTTCCTGGCCAGTGTCCATCATTTGCCTTCTAAATTTCTGAATTCACAATTTTCCCCTCTTACTTTTTCTTTCCACTCACTTTTACTAATTTCAAAGCCATGGCCCTACCTACCTACTTATACCTGAATTTATACTTAAATTCAGGTATAAGTGAAAGCCCTGACTTTGTTTTGCTTCACTATACCCTACACTAATTTTCTTGGGTGGCCATGTGCTTGTTTAAGTCATAGATTTATTCCCTATTTTGTTGAGTCCCAAGCCTATTTACTGCTGATCTAATTCATTCCTGGAATGCTGACCTTCTTTTTTAGATGTGATTAACACCACAATTTCAAAACTCTGACATTTAAATGGATTGAAAAAATAATTAACCTTAAACATTTAAATCTTTAAAAAAATTCTTAACTTCTTGATCAATGTTCGTAAGATACTAACTTGAAATTTTGGTGATATAGTTTGCTTCTTCTTTCAACTAACCTTACACATCTACTCAGATATCCTGTCCATTGATTAATTCTCCTATGTTTCATTTGTATTTCCTTCCCTTTCCATGGTTACAGCCAACAATTGAGTTCAGGATTTTGTTACCCTTAATATATTGCCTTATTTAATATGACAGTTTTTTGGTAGGATTCCATCATTCAATCTCTCCTTTACAAAACTAATAGCATCTACTTATTTCACTGCTTTATCTCTAAATCACATGAGATATAGTACCTTCCCCTAGTGTACTTCTGACAGTTTTTTTCTCAATAACTGCTTTTTTATTCCCACAGTATAATTTGATAATGTCATGTTTTTGCAAAGAAGACTTTATGCATTCCTGATCTCTAAGTCAATTACAGAAAAATTTTTATATTTACATTTATTTACCATTATCATCAAATTCACATCATATCTGAAACCACGACTTCTGTACTATATTTTTATATGTTTCATAGATATCTGCTCATTTAATTGTCAACAACCATATGACATTAATATTGACATTTCCCTTTGGTAAATGATGGAGCTGCAACTCAGAACGTTAGTTGCTCAAGGCCACTTTGGAAGCCATAAAAATGTGCCTTTCAGAGTGGGGATTGTAACTGACCAGGGCTATGAAATCCATCACCCTGTGCACCAAAGTCACATTCCTATTGGCTATGTTCCTATTCCCAGTCAAAGACTAGGAAACACAGGACTCCTTTAATGCACAACTTTGGCTGAAGGACTCCATGCCAATTTTGTAACTTTCTTGTGTTACATTGCAATCTACGACCTTCTTTGGCAATTACTCCAATCAGTATCTTGCATGGATAGTACTATCTTGGCGTGTGTCTCTCAGAGGACCCAGATTAACACTGTCACACCACTACATAGAAGCTGAACTAAAATTTACACTCTAAAATACCTATCACCAAAACCTGTATACTTAACCACTAATATATGGCCTCCATCCACATTCCCAGACTTTTCACCCATCTTTAGTCCACTACTTTCCATCTAAACCAGGCCACTATTCATTTCCATTCTATTGCCTTCTCTTTTGAATGACTTCCAACCTTCCTTTCAACATGTAACTTATTCTTTGAGGTCTATTTTAAATACGACCTATCCTTTGGAGCTTTGTAAAAAATTACTTTCCCCAAATTGAATTCTTTATTCACTTCATATCTACACGTGCTTCTTTTATTAGTTTAAAGAATATTTTAACGTACTGTGTAAAATAGTGCCAAAGTACATAAATTAGCTACATTCTCATTCCTACTATTTATTTCCTATGTGACTTTAGTCATCAGACCATGAGATATGGTGTGTTCATGATTGAACATATTCAATCTTATAGTAAGCAGATAGAAATAGAAATAATTTCCAATATAGAGCAATAATCTTCATAATGCTGAGACTTGAAAATATTTAAATATCTATTATAGCATTTGCATCAAGACAATGGCTTTCATTCCTTAGCATCAATAAAATAACTTGCTAGATATCACTGGTAAATTATGATGAATTACAAGATTCCCAAGAGTAACTTTTTTTTACATTAATGATCTCTATATGTCTGTCTCTCTGTCTCTAGCTCTACCTCTACCTCTATTTTTATTTCTGGGAGAAGAAGAAATACTATATGCATCTTTTTTTTTTTTTTTTTCTATATTCAGTTTATGGGGAGTATGAAGAACACAAGATTTCCTTCAAATATCATTAAAAGATAAGTTGAGTGATCGAAAACTAATTTAGATCTAGGCATTAAGCATCTATAGTTGCTAACATCACAAAAAGAAGATGACTAGATTTGAAGTGTCTTATGATAGAACATACAACTATGAAGTAATCTTGTCAAAAATAAGTAAAATGAAGGAGAAACTTAAGTTTTGAGGAAAACTTTAGATCCAAACGCTAATTTCATGCAAATACAGGTGACTGATGAACATGCCAAGTGACACTACAGGGATCCAATCAGAACCTAGGTTCTTTTTTCCAACAATTAAATTGCAAGTGAGAAGAACAAAATTGAAGGGGATCCTTACAGATTAAAAAAAGATTTAAACAACATGATCAATTGCAATGTGTCGCACTTATTTTGATCCTGGTTCAAATAAGTTTTAAGAAAAATAACATATATGAAACAACTGGAAATTTGAACATTAATATTCATTGATGTTAAGGAACTATTATAAACTTTTAAATGATAGTTGGCATTGATGTTGTTTTATTTTTTTTTAAGATACATTTTTTGGAGATACATACTAATATATTTATGGATGATGGATTCTGGTTACATGGGGATATTTTTGCCCTATTCTATTTCTATTTTGAAATAGCTGTATGCCCATAATAAACTACCTAGTTCAATTAAGATAAAAAGAAAGATAGTGGCTGATTGGATCAGAAACAAAGACTAACTACCCTTTTTGCTGATTCCGTCACCCTCAATATTTGATCCTCAAATTGTCCTGTATTGTTTCCTATTGCAGTGATGAGTCCTCAGAGAATAGTCCTAAGTACTAAATCACAAGCACCTGATTAATCAAACATACTATAATATTATTAAGTGAAAATAGGGATTAGGACAGCCGAGATACCCAGGATACACATGTATTTTATTTGTATTTTCATGTATTCACATACGGAATAGTAAAATTGCTGTCAGAAACTTGTTGTTTCCGCCCACTTTACCGTGCTGCCTCTCATTTGCTACAGAAGAGGCGTTTAAGGAAAGGAGGAGTTAGATTTGCCAAATATAGAGGGTTCAGGTTTCCAAATGCTGGGGAAAAAAACAACAGGCAGAGGAAGAGTCCTGTGACCCTTTCTTTCATGCGTTCTTTAAACTCAAATTATCTCTCGTTTACTAATGGACAAACTGAGGAATACAGTTTATTCAGCCAGTAAAAAAATAAATGAAAGCTGAAAGTTTTTTAATGAGCACAGAGTCAAAATTAAGATACTGGATGATTTTATGAAATACTCATGTCAAGACTGACCTATGCCCACCTTTGCCATTGGGATAGCAGACAAAGGTGCACCTGTGATAGCAGACAAAACAGCACATTTCTATAAATAAGGTCAGTATCATACTGAGCAACTTTTGCTGTTTGTCTCTTATATTTCAGACTCAAGGCAGACCACTTTTGTTATTAGATTGTCATGTCTTTGGATGCACAGAGCATAGCTTGCTTATAATTGCATCTTTGCATCAGCCCAATTTCCTAACATGTACTTAATAAATATTTATTGAATAAATGAATAAATAAATTCATGTAGACCTTACCTAGTATATTACATTCATTACATTTTAAATAAGCATCTTTCTAAAGATTGGGTATTCTAAATAGTGAGCCATTAACTGAAAATGCAATAGTTAAACCAGTTTTGTATTAATGATCATTAGCGTCAGTGTGAAGGGGTACATTTTCTGATAAGATCTCCACACTCCAAGGCTGTAGCCTGTAAGGATTGTATCTTGTCACATAGCATAGAGAAAAAAAGTGTGGGTTTAAATCCCAGCTCAAGATAATCTTTACCACACTGACCTATTTGCTCTTCCCCAAGGGTGACAGCTTTCTTTGTTTTCTGTCTTTGCCCATGCTATTCTTCCTGTCTTAAATGCTCTTTTTTTCTTCTTTGCTTGGCTAATCTTTATTTAGCTGGAAGCCTCAGCTCAGGTGATGCCTCCTCCACAAAGCCTTCTTTAAGCGTCCCTGGCTGGATGAGATAAAACCTCTTCCCCTATACTCAAAGGCATTCCAGGCATGCCACCATAGAGCTTATAGGGCTGCAACATAATCCATAATTATCTGTTGATAGGTCTCTCCCCCAGCCCTGGTTGCTACTGCCACTCCAGTTCATCTCAGAACACATGTGCACACGCGCGCGCGCACACACACACACACACACACTCAATAACAAAATATCTAAAAGTAGGGGTTATGCCTACATTCTTCTGGCTAGAATACACAACTGATGCTCAATAAATCTTCACAGCTGTTGATGAGGCTTAAAGTTACATAACTGTATGAAGCTGTCCTGAAACTTTCTTATTTAAGTGGAAAATTTTTCTTTGTCATGAGTTAAAACAAACATATACTTCAAAATGATATGACTCCTTTTGGTAATGAAAGGAGAGTCACCTTCACAACCAGTTTGACATCATAATTACCTGGTATGATTTAGGGATCATCAAAAAGACCCAGCCTTCCTACTTGGAAATAACATTCTGGCTGACAGAATAGCTGAAATAACCCTGATTTATTCCTAAAATTTATGTAATAAATGCAGCTGTTGAAAGTAAAGAGTGAACTTATAGAGTAACCTTGTTTGGTAGTTTACCAGGAAACATGGCATTTAAGTAACAAACATAGGTCATATAAGTTTGGAGAGAGGAACAGAATTGTAAATACAGAGAGAATAGTTCCTTGATAGTCTAAGAGTGTCATGAGGACACTGTTCTAATGAGGAATCCCTGGAATGTGGAGGTACTGAAAATAAACTATACTAACAATTGTCACCCCCAATAAACTTTAATAAAAAAGAAAATAAACTCACCAATCTCCCCTAGTATCTGTTCTGAAGGGAACCCACTTAACAATGCTATTGACTAGAGATGCACAATAGGTCACCATAGAATTTCTTGAAGTTCAGTTAATCACTCACTACTTTCATGATTTTACCACACCTGTGTATCATCTATACTATTATTTAATATTTATATTTAAATTAATTCACTTTAAAAATATAAATGCCTATGATCTTCTCAGTCTCAAAATGACATCTGTGAAATCATGGGTTAAATGTACTACATTTTTAAGTACACACTAAGATACCATAAGATAACACTGAAATAATTGAGCTCATCTGGGCATCTTAAGTTATGAAACACTTTAGAAATTATCCTCTGAAATTGGATTGACCAGGGTTCAATTACTGAATCTAACATTCACTTGCAATATCTTCAGACAATTTAAACTATCTCAGCTATTATTTATTTACCAGTAAAACAGGACCAATAATAATGCCTACATTTTAGAGTTCTGAGAATTAAACACAAGGATAACTGTAAAGAATTGAGCACACTGGGTCTTGAGAATACAGCAGATATTCAGAAAAGGTTAACACTTATTTATAACTTAATCAATAATGGGTCACAAATGTTACATGGCCTTATTCTCAAAAAACTTCAAATACATTACTTTCATTGACATTGCCTGATTTATACTTGAAATCTTGCAGCAGTAGATCATGTTATCTCTATTTTATTTAGCCACATTTTACTGAAATAGAAATAAGCTAAGCTATGGATTCCCAACTTTTCATGATTGTAATGCTTCTCTGTTTAGGTTTTTCTGTGTAATTAAGATTGATTTGAATCATTGTATACACAAAGATTTAAGAAATTTTTGTTATAAATAGATTAAACTATCCAAAGTAACAATATAAATCATTGGAAAGATTAATATTTAGAAAAATTATAAATGTAAACACAAACTGACTTTCACAGTGGCTACTGAACATAGATATATTAAAAAAAAAAAGCCACATACGCATTTAAACAGAAAAATACAGGATTTAAGGTTTTTTTTTGTGTTGTTTTTTTTTTCTGTGTAGTGTCCTCCAAGCACAGAGGGAGATAATAGTTTAGTTAAGCAAATGGGCAAAACTTTTTTAGCACTAAGAAAGTGATACACTAATGTGCAGAGTAACTTCTAGGAGCCTGGAGTAGGTGAAGGAAATGAACCAATTTACTCTAGTAATTTAAAAAAGCTGTTTTTTGGATTTCCAGGTCAAGATGGCGGAGTAGGTAAACGTTGTGCTTACCTCCTCTCAGAACCGTATCAAAACTACAACTAACCGACAGAACAATCATCATTAAGAATAGCCTGAAGGCTAGCTGAACTGAAGCCCCACAACTAAGGACGAACAGAAGAAGCCACCTCGGGACTGGTAGGAGGGGTGGAGACACGGAACGGGCTGCTCCCATACCCGTGTGTCACCATTAAAAATCAGGAGGGATATCTCAGCTGTGGAGGAACTCCTCCCAGTGGAGCAAGGGATCCCAGGACTACACCGGAATCCCCAGCCCAGGGTTCCAGTGCCATGGAGAGAAATCCCCATAACTTTTGGTTATGAAAACCAGCGGAGATTGCGGCTGAGATGAGAGCAGCTGCATTCCCAGATGCTCCTCTTAAAGGGCCCACACACAGACAGTTCAGTTCCTGCCCTTATGTCCCTGGTGCTTTTGTAGCTGCTGCCCCAGCGCTGGACCTCAGAGCGAGTGTGACCGTCAGCAAGTAAGTCCGTGTGCCAGTTCTGACCACTCTAGGTTGTATGCTTTCTTTTTTTAAAAAATAAGATCTTCATACATTAATGATTTTATATCATTTTCTGGAGAGAGTATAGAAAAAATCTCAGGCTTTTCTCTAAAATGATTGAAATACTTTTTTTAAACTGTTGATAGTTTAGAAAAATTTATTTTCATTTCACAACTCATTGAAAATGTAATGCTAAGATGCAATTTATTATAAAAGGATGAAAAACACATGATTCTTTATACACTGACATACTCAGTGGTACACCTACAGGACTGTGCCCTAAAATTCCAGGAATTCTGATCATTTGTATTTCATGCAAATTAAAAACTGGAAAACTATTTATTATTAATTTGTAGTGATACTTTATTATTGAGTATATGCTCAGTAATAAAAAAAGAAAAATTATTTATTAAATTAACATCAGAGAGAGCTGAATCATCTTAAATGTTTACCTGTCTGATGATTAGAAGAAATTCCCACAGAGACTATATCCCAACTCTGTTTTTCCTCCACAGCCCACATATTTCCAGGGCAGGGTGCTGTAGGACTCATTCATCTCACAGAATGAATACTAATAATGTGTTTCCCCAAAAATAAGACCTAACCAGAAAATAAGCCCTAGCATGATTTTTCAGGATGACATCCCCTGAACATAGGCCTTAATGCATCTTTTGGGACAGAAATTAATGTAAGACCCAGTCTTATTTTCGGGGAAAAACAGTAATGCACTTACCATAAAACGTGTGTTTTGGCACCATGGGAGGCTAACACTAACATTAGCTCTTCATAGAGGGGATATGAACCACTTACATATATCTCATTAAGCCCAAACTAAATGTATCTCCAATGCAGTTTCCATTTAGCTGGATCCCCACTTAGTTGGATTCCCTGACATAAGAGGAAGTGTGCTTGAAGAAAAGTGTGCTTGAAGAGTGGAAAGAGGCAGTTGTCTTAAGCAATTGTGGTGAAAATCTTACTTTGGCAAATTTTGCAAAAGCATATGAGCATTGCTAGAGCTCCTTCTGGAGCCTTGGGAGAAGCTTGAGTGAGGGAGATGCTCCGCGGTCTCAGCTATGCTAGATTTACCGTAAATCTGTCTCTGTGGTCACAAACAAGTTGAACAAAGCTGATTATTTCTCTAGAGCTGACATCTCCAGAGATACAGCATTAGTCTTACCTATGCAAGGTAAACTCAGTCATACCAAGTTTAATACTTACTATCATTTGGGCAACTATATTCAGTTAACATTTTCCTAAGTCAAGCTCTCTGGAAGTGATAATAGATGACCTTGGCATTAGGGGGATTATATTAATAGATGCGGAATTGTCTTCTACCTGTACTAGTCTCCACTAAGGATAATATCCCACTTGGTTCCCATTGTCATACATTTGCACCCATTGTTGTTGTGTGTGGTGTCCAAGTTTGCATTACGTCTACTATCTGAATCTACTCTGAACCAGGTAGCTCACTTTCAGCCATTTTCAAGTTTCTCTCAAATGTCATAAAAACAATCCAGGTGGTTCCCTTCACTGCAATGGTGGTGCTGACAACCTGCTGCCTGTGAGCCCACCCAGCAACACATAAAATTCTACTCCATCACCGCAATGGAAGAGAACTATGTCTAAGAAGGTTGCAGTCTTTCTGGTCTTTGTTGTGAAATGTTTTCTATGCTCTCAGATTCCCCTTAACCTATTAGAATTTCTAATATAGTAGTTATCCCTTCTCCACAGGGGATATGTTTTAAGACCCCCAGTGGATGTCTGAAACCTCAGGTAATACCAAACCTTATATATATGCTGGTTTTTCCTCTACATACATACATATGTAAAGTTTAATTTATAAATTAGGCACAGTAAGACATTAACAACAATATTTAATAATAGCACAGTTATAGCAATATACTGTAATAAAAGTTTTGTGTCTATGGTCTCTCTCCTCTCAAAGTATCTGGAATTTTCCATTTAATATTTTTGGACTGCAGTTTTCCTCAGGTAACTGAAACCTTGGAAAGTGAGACTTTGGATAAGGGGGGACTACTGTACATTTGCTCCTCTAGGGCTTGTCTTGGAAGTTGGGGTATCTCTGCTTAGTTTTGCTATTTTGATCAACCTTCTTTCATACATGAGTCAAACTTTTATCTCCTTCTAGGATAGATCTAAGTCTTATCCCACATTCTTTCCAATTCTCTCTGTGTCTACTAGTGAAGATTTAAGAAATTAAAAATAATTTTTTTCTGTGAAACACCTACTTTTGCAATTGAAATTCCTGATTTCAAGATATTGTTCTCTGCCATTGATTAAAAATATATGCCTATGGGGGAATTCGATGGATTTTTGTTCCTGGACGTTAATTACTTTCCCTGTGAGGCAGTGGATGACACTGGAGCAATTAGTGGGGTGTCAGTACCATAAAACAGTGTGGCCATAAAATTTTTAAATTTTCCAAGTTCCATATTTAAAATTTCCAAGTTTTATCAGGTTATAACTAAAACTGATGAAAATGAGCAATTTTTACCAAGTGCTAATATATTAAGTATTGTACAAGAAGATACCTTAAAAGCACTGCAACAAGGAAAATCACTGAGATACATTAAAAACGCGTAAGATGAAATGCTACTTCAACTACATAACATTCAAAAGTCTTGTTTTTATCAAAATTAAAATAACTTTGTCCTGATTATAAAATCACTTCATATTTGTTTTTTAATATCATATTTTTATAATATCACATAAAACTACCCATAACAACACTATGCAAAAATAATGCTAATATTTCACGCTCTTATCCAAAACTTGAAGAATCCCTTACTCCAAAAGCTAGTATAGGCAGAAAATAAAAATATATTTACAAGTTCTTCCAATAGTTTACAAATGAAAGTAATAGATATATAAATGTAAAATGGAATATAAATAACTATCATGATTTCCTAGTCCATAGTCTTCAGCTTCTTTTGAAAATGTAGTCCTGAGCTGACCCATGGTCAGCATAAAACAGTTAATCAGGAAACCTCTGAGAAATATGGTGAGAAAGATTATTTGAAGGGATCAGAGAGATGAATTGTTCACAGAAATGGGGGATTCTTTTTATAACTTGAGCTGGAAGTTTCCCCAAACTCCAGAGTAGTCTATATAACTCTTTCACTGTATCAGGCAAGATAAAATGAAGAGAGAAAATATGGGTGCAATGCAATGAGATAGGAGAGAAAAAATCCTGGGAAATCTGGCATTTGGTGCACTTTGGGAAATATATTTTGGAGGACAAACATTTTAATGGTTCAGCATTACACAAATCTCTAGAGAAGTAGCAAATTAGGAAAGGCAGTAAATTGAGCTTTGGCAGTAGCGTTGATGACAACTCTGAACTCAAGGCCTGCTTTTGAACAGTTGCAAAAAGCAATATCGAAAAAACCTCTCTCACCCATTCATATGAAAGTTCAGAAACTCAAATGTGCCCGCTCCGAAACAGGTTGGACTGACAAATGCTATAACAAACCAAGTCTTGTTGTAATGATGGTAAGAAGGTCTCGGCAATGCAGGACAGCCATAATCCTTTCAGCTTCAACCAGTCTGGAGTATTAACAGTTCCTTAAGTAAAACTAAAATCAGTATCACACACTATGAAACACTTAGAGGACAAATAATGTACAACACAATTATATGACAATTGCAGACATAGGAAGTAAACCTGACAGAAAGTTGGGCATGGAGGAATGGGTATGACCTGAAGTTTTTGTAGAAAATATCTTAAAACAAGTGTTATCTGAATAGGACCTGAGAGTTGGATAGAAGTGATAACTGAAAAGGCTTTAGAAGGCTTTCAAAGCAGAAACAACAAAAATGTTGTGATGTGAAGCTAGAGATACATGATGACCATGGGAAATAAAGTGGATAGGTAAGTTATTTTTGTACAGCAAAAAAAAAATAATATTGGGTTTAATAAATCAGGGTTTTACTTTTAGACCTGATTCCTAACTCTCTGATTGATTTTAGGCAAATCTCTTGTCTGCATCTCACTGTCTTTCTCTAAAATGATGTTAGATATCGCCATTCTAATTCTAAAATACAATGTAAGTGATAATAAGAACTAAAATGTATTAAAATGTTTACTCTGTGAGCAGAGACATGCTTTCACACATCTATTTCATACTTCCAACTTTATGAGGTAGATTGTTATTATTCCCATTTTAGAAATGGCAAAATTGATCATTGAAAAAATTATTCAAGCTTAATTTATAGCTAGTAGACTAGGCAAGAACTATGATGAAAGGAGAACATTTTAAGGAAAATGGGTTAGGCTACATGTACAGTGTACAGTGGTGAAAATTCTGTAGGGAAGCAAATTGGTTAAGAGCGTATTCTAAAAATCAGCATATGGACTGATCAGAATATAGAATTAGGAGTTGATAGCAGAAATACAGAAAAAAGAATTAGCCTAAGAGACACTTCAATAAGTCTTATTGAAAGATGTTATGGGTATAAAAATGAAGACTGGCAGAATGTGGTTTTGGAGTCAGGCATACCTGAATTTTACGGCCAACTCTATCTTCTGTCCCGATCTTGAGCATGTACTTAGCCTCCTTGAACTTAGTTTCCTCACCTATAGAATAAGATTCAAGATACATACCATATCAAGTTGTCTGAAGGATGCAATTAGATATCATGCTAAGAGCCAATGCTGTCCCTTGCACTCTTTAATTGCTAGCTATCATCATCATGCTGACAGTTTGAAATTGTCATCAATGCATATTATAAGATGAAATATTAATGATACCATTTCTTATTTATAATATTAACAACAAATATTTATTGAGCATCTATTATAAGCAGTCCACTGCTAACTATAAGAAGATGCAAAGAAGTATGCCATGCTGACCTCTTATATTAATATTTTACCATCCACCAGGAAAGATAAGAGTACATAAGGAAAAAACAAAAATTCAAACTAGCATATTATAATTGCAATCAGAGAAATAAACACAAAGTGCACTGAGAATTGAGAAATGAAAAGACTAATTTCTGACTATGAGATGAGGAGCATAAAAACCACAATCTGGCTCTTAGAAAATGGGTAGAATTTTCTTTTCTTTTAAATTTATTTTTTATTTTTAAATTACAGTTGACTTTCAGTATTATATTAACCTGAGGTGGACAGCATAGTGGTTAGAGGCTTATATAACTTAACAAAGTGATCCCCCCCATAAGTCTAGTACCCCCTTGACACCATACATAGTTATTACAATATTATTGGGGTGACAATTTTTAATAAAGTTACATAGATTTCAGGTGTACAATTCTGTATTACATCATCTATAAATCACATTGTGTGTTCACCACCCAGAGTCAGTTCTCCTATCACCATATATTTGATCCCCTTTACCCTCATCTACCACCTCCCTCCCCCCTTACCCTCTGGTAACTACTATTGTCTGTGTATATGAGTTTCTGTTTCTCATTTGTTTGTCTTGTTCTTTTGTTGTTTTTGGTTTATATTCTATATTCTTTATGCTATACCTTACATCCCCATGATTATTTTGTAACTGCTAATTTGTACTTCTTAATCCCTTCACCTTTTTCACCTAGTACCCTCATCCCCCTCCCACCTGGCAACCATCAATTTGTTCTGTTTCTATGAATTTTTGTTTTGTTTGTTCATTTATGATGTTTTTTAGATTCCACATATAAGTGAAATCATATGATATTTGTCTTTGACTTATTTCACTTAATACTCTCTAGGTCCATCTATGTTGCTGTAAATGGTAAGATTTCACTCTTTTTTATGGCCAAATAATATTTTATATGTACCACATCTTCTTTATCCAATCGTTTATTGATGGACACTTACATTGCTTCCACATCTTGTCTATTGTAAGTAATGCTGCAATAAACATAGGGATGGCGATATTTTTTTGAATTACTGTTTTGGATTTCTTTGGCTAAATACCCAGAAGTGGCATTGCTGGGTCATAAGGTAGTTCTATTTTTAATTTTTTGAGGAACCTCCATACTGTTTTCCATAGTGGCTGCACCAATTGGCAATCCTGCCAACAGTGCACCCTTTGCTGCACATCATCGCCAACAATTGTGTGTTGATTTTTTGATGATACTGGTAGCTGTTATAACAAGTGTGAGGTGATATCTCATTGTGGTTTTAATTTGCATTTCCCTGATGATTAGTGACATTGAGCATTTTTTCATGTGTGTTTTGACCATCTGTACATTCTCTTTGGAGAAAAGTCCTCTGCCCATTTTTTAATCGCATTGTTTTGTTTTTTTGAGGTTAAGTTGTATGAGTTATTTATATTTTTTGGATATTAACCCCTTATCAGATGTATCAGTGGCATATATCCCATTCAGTAGGTTGTTTTGTTGATGTTTCCTTTGCGGTGCAAAATCTTTTAGTTTGATGTAGTCACATTTTTTAAATTTTGTTTCCTTGCCTTAGGCGATACATCCAAATATGCAAAAGTTCAGACAATTAAGTTCGCGAACTTGTTACACTGATGTTGCTGACCTTTTTTGATATCAGAGGGATTATTCATTATGAATTTATACCAACTGTACAGTTAACCAAGTTTGCTATTTGGAAGTGCTGAAAAGGTTGAGTGAATAAGTTAGACAACCTGAATTTTTCACCAACAATTCATGGCTCTTGCATCATGACAATGCACCAGCTCACAAGGCACTGTCTGTGAGGGAGTTTTTAGCCAGTAAACAAATAACTGTATTGAAACACCCTCCCTACTCACCTGATCTGGCCCCCAATGACTTCTTTCTTTACCCGAAGATAAAATAAATATTAAAAGGAAGACATTTTGATGACAATCAGGAAATCAAGGGTAATACGATGACAGCTCTGATGGCCCTTCCAGAAAAAGAGTTCCAAAATGGCTTTGAAGGGTGGACTAGGCACTGGCATCAGTGTATAGCTTCCCAACGGGAGTACTTCGAAGGTGACTGTAGTGATATTCAGCAATGAACTATGTAGCACTTTTTCTAGGATGAGTTCGCGATGAGTAATATATATATATGTATATATATAATATATATAATAATATATATAAGTTAGTAATTTATATATTATTAAGAACAATGTCAGAGAGTTTACTGCCTATGTTTTCTGAAATTTTAAACATGTATAGTTGGGATCATACTAGGCATTGAGACCAGAGTGAACAAAGACACATTAATAGGAATATGGCAAGAATACTGTGGTTAAAATGCTGAATGCAAATTGGGGAAATAGCAGATGGAAAGTCATATATAGTTTGCAGATTGTTTTGAGTAATAGACCAACACTGAATTTCATCCTTGAAGAATCAAGGAGGGATGTGACATTGTTTTCAAAAATTGACGTGATGTAAGATTAACAGAGGAAGAAAATGGAATTGCAGTAGTGGGGCAAGGCAGTAGATTAAGATGGAAGTTAAAATTAAAAAAATATGTATATAACTTTTTAAAAAAAAACTATATACTTTTAAACAAGGATACTTTATTTGAGGAAAAATTCGCCCCTCATTCTTGTGTTCCTTCTAAAGATTGATCTATTTTTCTTTTTATGAACAATTGTCACTAAGGGTAGTCCCAGAGATATAACTGGTATCAAATCCAAGAAAGTGCTCAGAAGGCTACAAAAAAACCCCGAGTCAGGTGAGGAAGGTACATGTGAATTTGTGTAAACTGTATTTTGTTAAGTTAGGCTTCTTTTTTTTCAGAGGCTCTTAGACTAGAAATGTCCTTTATTATTTTTTTTTAAGAACATGTTATTCTGATGAGAGGAGACAAAGAAGGAAAGTAGAGGCATCACAGCATAACTGTTCCTTCTCAGAAATCCTGGTTTCAAGCTCCCCATCTTACATTAGTTCAATAATGCTGGGCAAGCTGCATAATTTCTCTGTACCTCATACCTCAATGTTAGCATTTATAGGAATAATAATACTTCATATGGATATTGTGAAATTTGACCGACAAAATGCATTGATTCAACTAGAAGTAAATCTACCACATCGTAGACGTTACATGATATTGTTTTTAGTGTCAATTATTTTTAGGTAGAATTCATTGCATGTGTTAATGAAAATTGAAATTAGAATATTTAGCAGTAGAACTGAAACATTTGATAAAAAGAAATTAATATTTTGGTTTAAAAAAAATGACAGAGAATAGTCCTTGAGTTCACAGAGTTGAGAAGATGTGTGGCTATTCCTAAAAATCTACCAGTCCAAAAATAAGCTCAAATAAAAAACATGTGATAGGGATAAGCATTTGGAACTTGAGCCACAGATAGAGAGTCATCACCAAAATAATTACTGTGGGATGTAGCATAGCCTGTTTGCTGTGGAAGATGAAATAGAAACAACTTTAGAGTGTGGAAGAGAGCCTTGAATAATACCCAAATGTCAGAATGCATTAATAAGAAAAAAAGAGAAAAGACAAGCTTGGACCAGAGATTACATGAAAACAAACAAAAATACTATTTCAGAAGCCCACATAGAAAAATAAAATCCATAGTAATTTACATGGACTTAAGTGTTCATCGCTTCAAGTTCAGGGAAATGGGAATTGAAGGGAAAAAAATACAGTATTATTACAGTCATTTGAATGGAAGTTAGATATGGAGGAATATGTGGCCAGTGGATAGCAAGAATGGATAACAAAACTAGATATTCCTCCATATCCAGTCATCTTTGCAAAAGTGAAGTAGGCAGAATCTGGATTTAATGGTAGTGTTTAAAAGTTTTCTTGTGGAATATTCTGGAAGAAATAAATGGGGGTGGGGGAAACTATGCCAGAGCTTTATTAATGCTGGGTATGATGAATTTGCAGGGTAAGATCCACACGCCTTTGTGTTTTGCAGCCCAGGCCAATAAAAGAGAAAGTAGAGCAGAAGTAAGTAATCCCAAGTTTAGAGTGGATACCCTCTGAATTCTCAACAGTGAGACAATTTTAGGGAGTAGTAAATATGGTACTGTGTTCCCCCGAAAATAAGACCTAGCCAGACAG
Organism: Rhinolophus sinicus; assembly: GCF_036562045.2. NCBI lineage: Eukaryota > Metazoa > Chordata > Mammalia > Chiroptera > Rhinolophidae > Rhinolophus > Rhinolophus sinicus. The sequence continues at coordinate 74,314,479 of NC_133751.1, forward strand.
TCACCTCTAGTGCCTCTTTTGGAGCAAAAATTAATATAAGACCCAGTCTTATATTAATTTAAAGTAAGACTGGGTCTTATATTAATTTAAAGTAACACTGGGTCTTATATTAATTTTTGCTCCAAAAGAGGCACTAGAGGTGACTGTCCGGCTAGGTCTTATTTTCGGGGAAACATGGAATGGATGTAACTGATCAAAGAGGCAAGTTAGCACCCAGATATTACCTAGAATTGGTCTTACTTCTTTTAAAATAGAACCAAGCAATATCTTGGCAGCATACATTATAGTGGTGGATGCCTAATGTTTTATAATATAAGCAACTTGATTGCTTCTTAAAGTTGGCTTTAAGCCTGAAAAGAACATGCATTTGGCATCTAAAGGGGAACCAATAACAGAAGAACTGTAGCGATTAAATCCAGGTTTAGCCCTCTGCTAACCCTTTTAGCTGTCTCCGACTGACAGTCTACATTTGGTGAAGAAGTTGCTCGGTCGGCTCCTCCCTCCTGGCAAGGCAGCCATCTGGCCAGCTGCACCTGTTTCCAACAGCCCTACTCCTCCCAAGAGCCCTATGTTGGTTTAAATGAAGTGGGAGCTAATGGGACTTGAATTACATGTGGAATGGGATGGAAATGTGTGAAAAGGAGGGCTAAGCAAAGCCAATTAGCTGACCTGGAATGGCTACTAAACCAAGTAATTGGAAAGAATGGCACAACAAGGTTAAACAAAATAACAACCAAGATGATAAATGTACTTAGAAAAAAGAAGCAGACAAGTTCATGGTCTGGAGGGGAAAAAACAAAAACTCCATCTGTCTATTCAAGTGGCTCCAGCTTCTCATTCATATTAAAGATAATTCTGAACTATGCTCTAACAGCATTGCTGAAACAAATTGCTTCAGAGAACAGGCTTCCTCTCTCCTAACCTCCGCTTGATGACTTGTACATAATGAGCACTGTGCTGCCGTCAGAGGAGCAGAATCTGCACCTCGGAGACATTAACTTGAAAGAGGGGGAAAGGTTCCAAAATAGCATGGATTTCCTCCCTACAGAAATAGGATGTTTTAAAGTAAAAATTGCTGAAATGGTCTATATGCAAATTTTCCTTTATTTTTATACATCATTTTGGATTTTCTCAATCTCTTAGCATTATTTACTGTTTTAATCATATTGACTCACCTTCTATTTGATCAAGTTCGCACTAGCAAAATACGCGTCACCAGTTTAACATTTCTTTTGTTTTCTATATTGAAATACTGAAGATTGTATGTCATGGTTATGTCATATACATGATATATGCATTACCATGACAGTTTGTGGAATTTCACAACCTTATAATACCTCTGACTGTAAAATAATTAACCTTAGATGCCCAGAATATTAACACAGAAACATTCTGAAATCACTTGCCCCAGAAGTTAATCAGTATATAAATAGTATCTTGAAATTCTCAGAATATGTGCACATGTATGAATATTCAATGATCTAAGTCATTGTCAATTTTTCCTTAGGACTAACAAGTAACCAAAAAATACCTACATATCTTAAATTTATATTACTTTTGTTAATCAGCATATCTCTGACCTAAAAAATTAAGAAAAATGGGAAAAAACATTTTCTGTGACCCCAAAGTTATATAACAAATCCACATGTGCCCTTATGTTTGCTAAGTTTTGCTTCTTCGTGCAAGGCAAGAAAGAGAATGAATAAATTATTTTAGAAGAGCTCAGTTGTGGTAAAGTACAGATATTTTCCATATTTTTGAACAAATTTTCTATCCCCATATGTGTACTCTGTAACTCATAAACACTTGGGCACTGATCAAAATTAGTCATATTGGTACAAGGAAAAGTTTTAGAATTTAAAAAAGACGTGTGTGTGTGTGTGTGTGTGTGTGTGTGTGTGTGTGTGTGTGTTTAAGGCCAGATGCTGCAGGCAGTAGATTATGAAGTTGGTAATTTTGTGTCCATTTTCACATTCTATCTCTGGACTTCAAGTTTCCAACTCCAAAGATTTTTATTTGGACAACATGGTGGCATATGATAAAACTCAGAATAACAAAAGACACATGGTGGTTTTCTTAGTAGTAGTTTGAGATATACAGTTTTGTTTTATTTTTGTCCTTCATATGAACTCATAAGATACCTTTAATCTATCAGGAAGAAAAAGAAAATTATTAAAGTTTACGTAAACCACTGCAAAAAAACAAACACATTATTTTGACTTCAAGAATCTTCCACTTAGAGATTATCTTCCCTTTACCTTATCTGGCCCATCAGAAATGCATACACAATTTTATATATCACCATCGCTTTTCCTCTTTCAGTTTAGCTTAATATGTTTCTTTTATCAATGACTTATAAAAAGAAGGCTTTGATTTAGAAATAATTGCAGCCACTTAAGAAAAAAATTCATTTATTCATTGCAAAGTCTCAAAATAACCTTACTCTATCTGAGATGCTCTGCAGGAGTAAATAAAATGAGACTAACTGGGCTAAGTGCCAAGAGAAAGCAGTCATGAGACAGGCCCAGAAGAGGTGCCAAACTTACCCTATTAGAAAAAAGTGAAAAAAGAAATTGAAATGGCAACATGAACACTGAATTCTAATTTCACACTTTCCTCAAGATTCAAAGATCTCACTGTCATTAGGGAGAATTTAGCAAAAGCTACATAATAAAATACTTATGTAGAAGTCAACAGGCTTAAATTCAGGTCTGAAAGAACTTACTGTAGATGTATAGATTACTCAGGATATTTAAATTCAGAACTTAATGAATTTTCTTTGTATATTCATGCTTATTTTCTACAACCCTCTATATTTGTAGATTTGAAACTCCTTTCCTTTAGCTATTATAAGAAATTAATTCCGTAACATTAATGAAAGAATTTGTAGGATTTGAACTTCACAAAAGGATGTTATGACTTTAATCATCTTCATGTTTCAGAAACTTCTTCCAAATACAAACGGGTTCTTAAAATAGAAGAAAAATGGAAGTTCCAAATGGAAACAAAAGTTTTGTTGACTGTCAAATGAATTAGGGAATTGTTTTAGAGAGCCACATGTATATCTATCAGCAGTTCATGTTATTCCAAGCATGGGATTGACTTGAAGATAGTGTACTGAATTTGAAAATTAACTGCAGTAGTGCCTACTTTTGCCTGTTGTGAAGGAGGGTGAGATGGATTAAAAAAAAAAGAAGAAGAAGATGGACATATTTAATAGTGTTGCTTAGAAAACGTCATGGCTTCCATGTGCCCTAATAATTGAGCATCTCTTTCCTGCTCATTCCCCAAGCAAACAGACTTTATGAACATCTCTTCCTCTAACATTCCAACATCCCACCCCTGAAAATTATAATAATGGTGTAGATGATGATGTTGATACCGCAAAGAGAATAAAGCCACCAACAGACATGGATGGAGCACACGGGTTAATAGAGAGCTGCAACATTACAGACCCAGGACCAACATTTTACAAAGCATACCTGAGGGTAAAAAAGCCTATGGTTTGAAAAACTGTAGTCATACAAAAAACTTAACAACAAGGGTCTAGAAGTATAAGAAATCGACATTCCAACATAAATGATGTGAGACAAGGCAGTGCTCTCACAAGAACTATTCCATCAGATACACTGGCTAAGGGTTGTTGTCAGTTGTTTAAAGCAGAAAAACTCAAGATTAAAATCCAGATCCTCTGTATGAATTCTTTACTTCATTTCACATGAGTATTTCTTAATCTCGCTCAACAAAATGTCTCTACAAGGTCTTAATTTAAAGACCTCCTCTTTCTGCTATAAACATACTTGATCTAGTAATGCCGATGTAGATATTATAGTGAAGGTTCTAGCTTCCCATGTAGAAAAAAACAAGTAAACAGTATCCCTTTCCAAATTGTCTTTCAGAACTTAAATTTATTAGATATGGGGCATTGCAAAACAACCAGAAGACTCTTCTAAAGTGAAGAAACAAAACATAGTCAAGACTGTAGTGATGAAGCATATTTTAGAAGCCAAAGCTGTTGGACAGTATCAGTTCTTCCCAGCTTTGGCATATCTAGACATATATGGCAACCACAAAGATGTCAAGTCCAGTGATACCATTTTTTCACCACAGTTTGCCACCAGATAGTTCTTTACTAATGCTCTGTAATCAGAGATTTCTCTGATGCCACAGGATGAAAAGTATGAATACCAGTAATCCCATCCTTGGTACTAGCATCAACTCATATTGCTTCTAACCACTGGGGACAATTTCTTCATTAAATGCCCATCCTCCTTTTGAACTAGATCGTTTTCAAAACCCATCAACTGATAAATGAAGCCTCACATTGTTTAGCAAACCATGCTTGTCATGGAGCCTACAATGATCAAACCAGGCCCGCCCCCAGAGAGTTCCCTCATCAGACCTTGTCAGATTGCATTTCCCAGCCTCATTAATGCGCCTCCCAGGCTGCAGTATCATATCCCCCTGCAGCTGCCTGATGGACTGCTCCTCCCTGCACAGACTCCTAAGGGGCCCTTTGAAAATAGCTTTATTAAGGGCTCTGGTGAAGGAAACAGCACCTTAATGAAAGACTTGCACCAGAGCATAATTAACTACTGTGGGCACATTGTGAGAAGGCAGGGTTCTCTGAAAAAGACAACAATGCTGGGAAGAAAAGAAGGCAGCAGGAAAAGAGGAAGAACAAATATGAGCTGGATTGACTCCACAAAAAAGCCATAGGCATGAATCTACAGGAGCTAAGTAGGGCGATTGAGGACAGGATATTGTGAACATCATTCATTCATAAGGGAGCCAGGAGTCAGAGCCTACTCAACAGCACATATCACACAAACATCAATTTGTCACCATGAGACTGACGACTGACTGTCTTAACTGAAAACACAGGTGATAGAAGAAACTGTTTAAGTAATTTTAGAGAATGGGGTATATTTCAACAGCTGTTTTAATAGAAATGTTTTCTAAGCTCTTGGTTTAAACAGGACCAGTCTTTAATCTCTCAATTGGTGTAGTTAGATTAAGAAAAACAGTCTCAGGAGAACAGAAAACAAAGTCAGAACAAAGGCCAGAGATTGTCAAGAAAACCACTTAGCACAAGAGGTAAATGTTTATTTGAATTGTGACAAAAATGTTAGTAGAAGATCAAGATATGGTAGATTTAGCTCTTTGTCTTTGCAAATACCCTAACACAGAGCTGGAGTGGAAGATCACTGAAGTCATAACAGGGCATCCTGGAATTAAAGGTGACAGGAATGAGAAGCAGAGATTGATGATAACTATGCTCTTTCACAAAGCTCTCTGTTTTTCTTATTTCTCTAATGTTGGCTTCTTTGAAAGAATTAAAATAAATGAAAAGATTACTTATTTACACCTGCTTTCAAATGCTACACACACACACACACACACACACACACACAGACATTCCCCATTCAGTATTATTCTAAAATTATATGCAGCTGCTGCTGTTCTGGTCTAATTGCCTTTGCAGAGCAACAAAAGAAGTAAATGACTTTGTTTTATTTAAGGTGCAAATCAGATTCCCCTCAGCTTTGGTGACATCTGTGGGCATAGGGCTGGCTCCCTTTAGAATGAAAGTATCCAATTACTAACAAACATTGCAGTTAGTCCCTCAAGGAAAACAGAATTCAGAGGATCTGTGAGGCAGCACATGGCCAAATAATCTGATGGTTTGGTTACTTTTTGACATTGCAATACTGTACTTATTTAGTGCTAATGGTGGGATGTATTCCTGCCCAGGTGGAATTCACAATTTAAAAGGGCAGGTTTAAAACACCGAGTCCTAAGGCTAGATAAAGGTAGTGTGTCTAATCCAGGTCTCGCAACACATCTGTAATTATCTGGAAAGCATATTGTCAAGATTTTCTGTGTTCTTTATGACACAATATTGCTTTTTATTCCAATTTCCAGGACTTCATTTTTTTAACCTTAAAAACACACTCCACTGAATGTTTATGCCCACCTACAATCCCTGTTCAAAATTCCAAAAATAATGCTAACATTAAACATGTTTCCAGAGAATCATGAAATAATATCATGTGCTAAGGCAAAATAACTGTTGACTTAGAACTCCTCTCACTGCTATGGACTCAATGAAGAGAGGTTGAATGACGCTTTCAGTCAGATTCTGGAAGATTACCGTGTTTCCCAGAAAATAAGACCGGGTCTTATATTAATTTTTGCTCCAACAGACGCATTAGGGCTTATGTTCAGAGGATGTCATCCTGAAAAATCATGCTAGGGCTTATTTTCCAATTAGATCTTCTTTTCAGGGAAACACGGTGCTACTTTCAAAATGTACTTTACTAGGAAGGAAACTGACACAAAAACAAGGAGTGGAATGTGAGGAGCAACTAGCAAAGAAATTGATGAAGATCAAGATGTGGTAGATTTAGCTCTTTGTCGTTGCAGATACCCTAAATTTGTAAATTTAAATGATCATCGACTCGTACTACTACAACCACTTCTATTGCTAATACTGATAATACCAATTGGGAAGAGGCATGGGTGAATAACAAACTAAAAGTCAAATGCAGAAAATAAATAATAGGGACAGTGGAATACTGCACAGCATTTCAAAATGAATTGTATCAACAGGAATACACCTTTCAATGTTGAATGAAAAAATGTTGAAGTGATGTGAATTAACACTGAGTGAAAAAAGCAAGATGCAGGTAGTAGGCCATGCAGTTTTATTTTTAAAATACACAAAATCATATAAACTATGGCTTTGGATGTACACATACATGATACAATTTTTAGAAAGATAGGAAGGAAGGATACACGCCAATTTCAGGGAATTGTATTTATTTGGGAAGCATGAAAAGGAAATGAAAACGGGGGGGGAGTGCAAAGGAGTCTTCAGTTGTATCAGTAGTGTTTTATTTCTTAAAAAATAAAACTTTTAAAGCAAATGTGGCAGAATATTCACAATTTTTAAATATGGCTTTCTGTTATACTCTGTAATATCTTGTGTGTTTGAAAGATTTATTTCTTAAAAATAAAGAAATATGTTGAACATCGATAAATAAGATGAATTGGAAGAGCTCTGTGTAGTAAAAGCAGAAAACTGTTACAATTCTATTGCAGTAACCCATGCAACGGATGATCTATGATAGTGTCTCCAAAAAAGGAAAACAAATGAGGCCTTTGAAATGTAAAATCAATATGACTTGATGATCAATTTTGTATGAGTGGCAAAGGAGAATGTTGAATCAAGAATGACTCTGAGTTTGTTGTCTTGGGAAATTAAATGAAAGTTGGTGCTTTCAATTTACTGAGACAGAAAGTTGTAAGGTCTTGATTGAGTTGTCTAAAGGGTATCTGGAAATATTATTCTGGATTGCAGAGAGAGTTTGTAGTGAAATGGGTGGATGGGTGGAGGATGGACAGATGGATGGATGGATGGACGAACAGATGGATGGATATATAAATACCTCTATATCTATTCATCCATTTTCCCCTTATTCCTTTCGAGATTTCTGTCCTTTGCTTTCTAATGACCTAAATTGTCCATCCTATTGCCTTCTAAATTATATTATTTTCTTTTACATTATTTTAAATTATTTAATAGTGTATCATTTTTCTTTTGAATTTAATTTTTCTGCTTCTATAGTCTGCTTGCATTTTTCCTGAAGCTTGTAAAAGATAAAGAGGAGCTCTGAAAGGAGCTATAGATGATTATAAAGAGCAAAGACACGGATTGTATGATATGATCATAGAAGAAACCTCATAACCACAAATAAGTGATTTTTTTCACAATTTGACTGAATTAAGTTTCCTTAAATTTCCAATTTCAACTTGAAGTTATTATTTTTCCCTCTCTACTGTCTTTAATTATAGAAAATTTCCACCAGCTTGTAATTTAGAGAAATTTGTTCCAACAAGGAAAGTTTATTTACCATATGGGTATTCTCCAGATGATTGTTGATAGAAATTGATATACATGATTAGAGAGTAGAATTCCTTGGAAATAGTTAACATTAGAATTTATTAAAAACAACGTTGAAATGTTCACATTCTCTAAAGCTGTAGTACGTTTAAAACTCAAATTCTACTTTCCTGTGCATGTAATTTTATTAATCTCCTTTATTCTCTTCAGAATGACATTTCCTATTTATTCTTTGGCTCTTTCAAGTGCTAGTGAGTACTTAGAATCCTCTCTGATGCAAGACAAGGTGCTTAAAAGATGCTGGTAAACCAACTATGACATTTCCTAAATAACTAGAAATGTATTTGACATTTATATTAACACATTTTTTTTTTTTCAAGTAAAGAAAGAAGTCAAGAAAATCAAATTTACATTTTTTCTGATAGGGATTGATGAAGAGACAGTAAGAGAGAAAGGACTGAAAAGGAAGACATTAGGATAAATAGTCATTCTACCTTGAAAGTTAGACAAAGCTGCTAAACATAAGCATGGGAATTGTTTCTCATTGTAATCTTTGATTCATTCAACATATTGTTTGAGTACTTACTATAAGTAAGACCTATGCCAGACCCAATAGTTTGATAGCAAGAAACTTGTATCAGCTGTGTTGCAATAGATGGTAGAATATGTTGAGTGGACTCATCTTATCTGCTACTTCAATTTTTTTTCCCAGTGTTTTGCTGGAATATTATCTAGGAACTATACTTCAAGGAGAAATGTAGTCCTCCCTGCTTTCCTTTGAGATGGTACAAGCTTCATATGTTTTATGATTTTATATGAAAGCCTCTTCAATTATTAAATACATTTAGGAAAAGTAATCTCATTTTTCTCCATTGAATACTTTATTATTATTAGAAATTCTTCAGCATCAGTCAGCCTGAAACAATTGCCCCAAGCATGACTCTGCTGACCTCACCATGCCCTCCCAGGCTGGGGCTTATAAGGACAACAACGGTTTCAGTCTACATTCCGTTTGCTTCCAGAGTGCGTCCCAGTAGTACCTAGCGTCAGCTTCTTTTTCTCCTGTGCTTTGGGCTATCAGAGAGTGTCAGGGTTAAAGATGGATGATGGTAGCAGATACCTTGAGCATTTTAGTCAAAGATAGCATTGCCTTGATGACATGTGTCTCTCTAGGACCCAGCAGCAGCAATAAAGGTTTAGGCCTCACCTACTTCCAACATTAGCCGTCTCATTAAATTACCACCACCAAATCTCAAAAAGATTCCTCTTTTACAAATACGCTGGGTTTGCCTCAGAATATTAATCACAGTTTCTAACTAAATATTTCTGTGGCTATTGATTTATGGTGTTTGTTTATTTGTTTGTTTTTATAAACTGAAAGCTCCATGAGCCCAGGAAGTATGTCTGTTTGATCACCACTGTTTCACCAGGGCTATCCAATAGCTGGAAGAAAATACGTTGTCATTTGGGATCTGTTGAATAAACTCTGATGGTTAAAATATCACAGATTATTACCTAGACTGAAAACTTAACAAAGAGGTAACATCATGTTTATTTTTCAGTCTCTTACTGTCTCTAGTCTAATATTTTGCATAAAATAGGCACTTAATACATTCAAAACTTAATGACAAAGCAGCCAGGATTAAAATACTTACTTGAAAAGTTTTTCAGGGTCTCCTCTATGTGACAGAGTCATGTTCATCAGCAGCCCTGGGATCACATATTTTGTAGCTCATGGTTTAAATGGAAAGAGAAAGTTTTTCCTTTAGTATCTGTATAATATGCCAGATAAGACTCTAATTTGTACCACTTGAGTCATACAACTTTCCCTGAACCAATTTCTGTGGTTAGGAGGATGAAATATAGTGATTGGTCATTAAATGCACACCAACAGCAAGTGCAGGGGCATGATGATTGGCACTCCAAAGAGAATCCCATGGAGTGAGGAATAGATGATTCACAAGGAAGAAGAGTTACTGTTACCCAAAGAAAAAGGAAAGAGATGCAAAACATCTGCCATGTTCACCACCACCACAGCCATCATCAACAACAACCAATATTTACTGCCGTGTGTATGGATATACAGTAAAATGGGGATGTTGACAAGATGGTAGGGGAAAGGTAGAATTGTTCCACTGATTATTTATAATCGGAAAAGCTATGCTGCATTAGTAAATGAATTACTGTTCTTCATTTACTAGGGAGAAATACTTTAAACAAAATTAGTTTCAGCCAAATTTCACAATTAGTATTAGTTAAATACTTAGATAGTTAAAACAGACTGAAAATATTGCTGTCAAGGCCTGAGGTTGAAAGTTTTCTGTTATGAGTGTTAATAAAAAACTTGTCTCTGCTTTGCTTTTTTAAAAAAATCATTTTACTTTGAAGTGTCAAGAAATACTGAGTTTCTCTAAAAACATCCCCCTTAAATGAAACTATTGTGGATTTTTTAAAAGTACTTTTTGTTGTTGCTAAGTGGAATCCTTGCATTATGCATGATAATGAATCTAGGTTTAAGTGATTCTTTTGGGTAAGACTGCCCAGGGAATCACATGAAATAAGAACTAAAAGGTTAGTGTTTTGCAAAGACAAAATGGAAGACCAATTATCAAAGTTTGGAATTATGTTGGAAATGATTTTTGAATGAATTCTATGTTTGCTTAGTTGAGGTTCTCGTCTCATCTTTTCCCTATTTGCTTCACTTCTTCTTTTGAAGACAATTTAATTGTTTCTCATGTTAAAAAAATCGAGATCTGCTAATCCTTCCAAATACTCTTTTGTTCTCCACTGCACATGAAAACTTTTGCTGAAAAGTGACATACACTGTTGTCTCCATTTTAATTCATTCAACTTCCTTCTCAGCACCTTCTCATATATTGGTTTTGTCTCTTTTTATCCAATCTATCCACAGCTCCTTTGCATAACTGTTATATCTTTTCACTTTTTCAATGATTTATTTTAGAACTGCTATGCTAACATTTTTCTCCAACTTACCCATAACTCTAGTCCCTCTGGACATTCTATTATGCCATTATGCCTTAGTTTCCAAAGAGATATGTCCCCAGGTGACCAGAATTTATTCTCTTCTGCTGATTATTGACAACTTCCCAGAGAATATTTCAGTGTCTGTCTCCCTACTTTTATTTCCTTTATGATTCTACCTGGCATTATATTCATATCTAATTACCTCTAGCTCAATGTTTGCATTTCTACACCTTAATTAATTTCCTTTTTGCCCCAGAATTAACGTTGTTCAAAAGATATCATTATGTGGTTAAGTTATAGTATCAAATTCTGAAATAAAATGGAATGTATTTGTAGGATGTCTTTAAGTCTTTTCCATGTCTACTGGCTTTCTCAAGCAAAGAACTATAGAGTGAATTTTGGACTACAGCTCGTTATACTAATTAACTGCTAATTAACTATGTTATTTGAAGCAAGTTCTCTATGTCTCTGTCTTTCTCTTTCATTATAAAATGAGTGTGAAAGGTAACTCAAGCAATCTATATATCTCTGATGACAAAGTTGATCTCATCACAACATTTGTTCCATCCCAATATAAATTCATACATATTGCTGAAGAGGCAATTATCCAATGTGAAGGTCCCTTAACAGTATCGTTACTATTGCACCTACAGAAAACATTCATTCTGAACTAAATTCCAATTACTATACTGTATGAGACTGCGGAAGAGTGAGGTCCATCTGATTTCTAACAGCTATGTGGTTTCATTGATGAGCATTAAGAATCTAAGTTCTTTGTGGGCTAGGATTTGGTCAGCTCTGTTCACTGCTGTGTCCCCAGCATCTAGAAGACTGCCCAGAGTGTTTTACATAACCAATGACTATTTTGAACAAAATGTCCCTTCCTTAATCCACCTAACTGCTGATAGCTCAGTGATCAGATGCTGCCTTATGCACATTCTATATATAAGTAGAGCAGCAATTGGTAACTTGTAGAAGTTATGCTAGAGTTTCACTGCCAGAGAGGTTTAACAAATCCTCTGCACCGATAGCAAATATAGCAATATATATTCCAGGTGGAGTGCTTCCCTTTTCCCTGATTGCAGTGTTTATCTAATCACTACCCCTTTATGCTCAGAATATGCCCTGTAACAGAGGTTTTGTTACCAGAGGACAAGAATTCTTATATCATCACAGAAAGGTATTCCAGGACATAGGAATAAGCACTGCAAACAAAGCCAAGCCAGCAGTGGATTTATTCAAAAGAAAGGAAAAGAACCCACTCCCAACATAGTGGAGTGGGCAAGCCAGGAGGAGGGCAACTGCACTGAATAACTAAGAGGCTTAGGATTTTATTCCAATGAGGGGGTGGTGTGGCAGGCATTCCCAGGGCAGGTCTCCACTGACCACTCCTTCCCTTGGGTAGGTGGGATTCCTTGTTTCTACTTGGCCCGTGTCGGAACTGTCATGGCTACACAGGGGCTGGATATTTTCCCCTGCCTGCAATGCTAGTAGTGGTAGAAATCTATTACAATTGGCTATAACTGCACCTTTCCTTAAGAATGATCTCATCTCCTCCTTCCTTTGTTTTCAGCATTTCCTGCTTCCCTTCCTCCCTCCTCTCTCCCTGCAGCCCTGTACCCTCTTCTTTTTGCCTATGGTATCAGTTTGGCCATAGCAACACATTTCAAGAATTGCTGATTCAGGGACAAGGGGCATGTGTTAAGAGTAGTATACTTACAAAAGCTAATTAGGTATAAGTATGTACAATTTAAAGAAGTTGGATATATTGGAATTATTGTGAAGAGAAAAAAGAAAATATAGAATAGATTGAGTAGAATTTCTTCTCTCTCTTTCTGTCTCTTTCTGTTGCTTTTAGAAACTTTATCTATGACCCACAAATTTAGCGCAAAACTATTGCCTGAGGGCTCCATGAAATAAAGTCCTTTCCTCAATTTGAGATGAAAAGGTTTAAGACTACAAATAGTTGGAAGGGTTAACACTGCTCTGATTTAGTTTCAAATCAAAGGCCAAATGTTGACTTCAGCTCTTTTCCTGTTTGGCCCTCATTTATCTTTATCTGGGCTGAGATATAAAGAGAAGTTTTCACTGCCACCCTGTGTATCAGAATAACTGTCTGAATAAGATCCAGACACCTGAATGGAAACCTTGGTTGGGAATTCTTGTGGGCCCAAGGAGCCAGTTAAGCTTGCTTAAGGTAGAAGCAGAGAAGCAGAAGCATTCTAAGCCAAGGGTAATCAGTAGGCTCAGAAAAAACAACTCATCTGTCAGGCTTAAGCCAGCAGGAGCTGTGTTCCCAGCATAGGAGCTAAAGAGGTAGGCTCTGATCTCCACTTCCTCATTTCTGCTCAAGCCTGCCACCGATTTGTTAAGTGAGTTTAACATTTCATAAACTCTATGTGCCTCAGTTTCCTCTTGTGTCAGATAGAGAAAATAGTACTTCCCTCATAAGACTGTTGAGAAGAGTAAATGTGTGAATGTACGTAAAGTGCTTAGTACAGTGCCTAACAGTGAGCGCTAAGTAAGTGGTAGCTATTGCGGAGTTGGATGTATTAGGTGATCTTAGCCTGATCATAAAACATTCATAATGTATCAATAACTCCCCTTTTCTCAGTTTGTGTTCTCTAAGCCTCCTTCTGATAACTTGGCTTTGCTAGAGGATGTTACATCTACACAAGTAGAAAATGTTTTAGCTGGCCATAAACATCCATCCCTTTGAGGAGTTTATTTCTCTCTTACAATATACACGTACCAGGCACTTATTTGGTTTTATATATTAATAAAATTATATGAATTAACTTTCCTTTATTATATTAGCAAACTGAGGGTAAAATGGGTAATATATGATTATTTTGCTCAAAGTCATTTAACCATAAGTAGTAAGAGAGTTTGTTCAAACCCAGAGTTCTTCCTTTTTTCCCCTATATACCAGGTGGTCATTCCTATGCTGTAGCGAAAGGAAGTCTTGAGTGGTGGTAGCCAAGTTAGGAAACTTTTCTTTTGCTATCAGTTGGACCACAAGACTAGTTGAGGGTGGGAATCTAGGTAGATTAATCCCTTGTATTTTAGTAAGGATAAAGACCCCTCAACAAAAGTATAGCTGGGTTGCATCCTCCTTGAGGAATGAAAAACAAATCCATACAACAAATTTACTTTGAGTAGTCCCTAAAAGGCAGCTTCCTCTCTTGTGTGTTTTGTTTTGCTTGTTTTTTGTAGAGTTGTTCACAAACTTCATTGTGCAGAGTCACCCAGAGGGCAGTGGTAAAACATTCATTGCTGGGCCCATCCTCAGAGCTCCTGACTCAGAAAACCTGGGCTGGGGCCTGAGGCTTTGCATTTCTAATAAGCTCCCTAGTGAGGATGATACCACACTTTGGCTTAAAATCAACGAAGTCAGTGCTCTGAATTGCACATGTGCAAACTCAGTAAAGCCTAGCTGATTTGGTATTAATCTTTAACTAAAATCCCTTTTTCCTTTTGTTAAGTGCTTCAGGTTTTATTCAGTAGCCAAAAAGTTCTGGCAAAACGAAACAGACCTTGAAGTTATCCATGTCTCATCTCACTACTGTCAAGGGTGTGGCACATTCATTAATGTCCTCTTGGTCTTTCAGATTACATAATTATTAATTCAGTGAATGTATAAATGTTTTTCCTGTTTTTGAGGGGGCATATTATATAAGATGCCATATTGTTGTAACTTGTCTGATGAAAATTACAGAGTGCAGGACAGAAACTTCATACAGGGATGTTGGGTTTTGTTTATTGGCTTTAATGTTTGGTGGAGTTCACTTTAAGGGCTTATCCAGAGTTGCTAATTCTGAGGATAGTACTAAGAGCAGGGAAAACATTTATGAAAGAGTTAAATGTTTGGATTTAAATGGTTGGAGATACTGTAAAACACTTAGCAAATTTTCCTTACTGTCACTATTCCTATGGCATTTTACTTTGACTTAACTCAAAATAGCTCCTAGTACAAAACAGAGCTCTACGAGCTAGCGCATGGCTATGTGGGTCCCCAGTCTCTGGTCACCAGCTAGCTGGGGTGGGATTTATGTCTTAGATATACATTTGCTTTGTTGTATATTTCCTGGTTGGATCTTAGCATATTGTTCATAGCCTTTCCCTTTCCGCCATTTTTTGTTATAACAAAGTCTAAACTTGTATTTTCTTAAATGATTTATCAGGCTAATAATATAGGCATAAATTTCAATTGAAAATGGGATAAATTATATGTTTTAGATCAACCACATGTGTATAGATAGGAGATAGATAGATAGATAGATAGATAGATAGATAGATAGACAGACAGACAGACAGACAGACAGACAGACAGACAAGGAGAAGTCTGCTCCGTAAAGCATGGAATCCACATTGCTTCTAAGAGTCAGTCAGGGGCTCACGTTCTAGTCCTAAATGGAAAGACCTAGTGATGTCACTCGGGAAAGAGGACGACTTACTAATAAGGCAGTTGGGAATAGGTACAGATGGATAATATAGGGTCATTTACTCCAAAATAGAACATGTTGAAGAAATATGGGATTATAAGCTATGTACATTAAGGTAATTATAGATAGGAGAGAGGAAGAACCTATAATGTATATTTAGACTATGATATGAAGAAAATGGATATGCCTTCTCAGCTCAATACACACACACACACACACACACACACACACACATAAAATCATATATTTGACTTATTGCAATAGATCCCATAAGATTTGCTGGGATTAACTGTCATAAAGCATACCTATATGCTTTTATATACTTAGAAAAATATTTTTAATGGTTAGGACCTACATGAAGAGAAATATAAAATTTTGTTAAAGGATATAAAACAAATTTCTCAACAAGTAGAAAGACAAATTAGGTTTGGGGGTGGAAAACAATGTAATAAATAATATTTATTCTTCTAAAATTAATATGTGGGCTTAATTTAATTCCCATCAGAAACCCACGTGGGGATTTTTGAAATTGTAAAAAAGAATTACCTTAAATTTGTATTCCAGAATACATGTTCTCTCTCTCGCTCTCGCTCTCTCTCTCTCTCTCTCTCTCTCTCTCTCTCTCTCTCACACACACACACACACACACACACACACACACACACACAGAACCATAGAAAGTCCTATGAAACACTGGTTCAATTATTCTTTTAATAGCATCACAGAGATAAATAAATCCATAGAATAAAAAAGGAAACTAGAAGTTGACCATAGTATATAATAGAAGACTTTTATGTTTGACAAAGGTCGTATTTCATTTCACAGGGAAAAGACGGATCATAAATGATCTGGCACAGCTATTCAGTTGCATTTTACACCATGGATAAAAAACAAATTTCAGATGGATTAAAGATTTATTTGTAAAACGTAAATAGTAACAGTTTTGCAAAAATCTAGGAGACTCTATGTAGTATACCTAGCAGCAAGTGTGTTTTCTTAACTAAGACTGAAAACCCAGAAACTAAAAAGAGGTATAAACTAGTAGCAAAAGATAACAGACAAAATCAAAAAACATATAATAGATTTTGAGGGGAAAAAACATGTGCACTGGACAATACAGACAATGGATTGTTTGTATAATACACAAAGGACACGGAAAACTTGTCAGATGAGAATAGAAATTCAATAGAAAGAAGAGGATAAAGAATCAATTCAGAGATTATCTTCAAATGATCAAGAATATGAAAATGAAACTTACACTGTTATTCAGATTAATGCAAAATAAAGTTAGAAATGTCACCTTACACCCCTAAGGCTGGCAATAATTTGAAAGGGTGATAACTAGACTGGCAAGTGTGAAATCTAAAGTATTAAAGACATTTAAGAATGCAATGTCTATTAAAATTAAATGCATTTACCCTCTGACACAAAAACCTCTCTTCTTGTTAGTCCAACCATAAAAGAAAGCACCCACAGGAAGGATATATACTACAGTGTATTCATAGTAGCCACAGAATAAATATGAAGCAATGGCTCTTCAATATGTGAATGACTAAAAATGTGGTAAATGCATATCTCAGACTATTTTATAGCCATTGAAAAATAATGAATCAAAGTTATACCAGTGGACAACTGACTGAGCAATTTCTATGATTTGTTTAGTGAAATAGAAAGCTACAGCAAAGTGGGTATTGAACAATATTTTTGAGTAAAATAAACAATGAGACAATAACTAAAATTCTGCATTTGTGTATGTATCTGAGTCCTTGCATGGGTGATGCATACATACGCTTGCCAGCTATTGCATGAATATGGAAAAATCACAGGAAAGGGTACATTCAACAGTGAAAATTTGGTTTAACAAGGCAGTCAAGAAGAAGGAAACTGGGAGTGAGGAGGGCTGAGCATTAAAATAAAAGAAAATGTAAATACAATTAAAAAATGCACGTATGTTTCATTACTATTTATTAATTTATATAATGTTTAAATGTAAATTAAAGTTAAGGTACATTGATATTATTTGGGATTATCCTAATTGAGACTGAGGTTTTTTTCCAGACTCTAACCAGAGACTGGTTAGAAGATGCCTTCTGAAGATTTCAAATGTATATATGTAATACATACAAGTGTTTCCTATAGAAAAAAAAATTAAATTGTGGGTAAGCAAAAAGAAAAAAAAATACCTTAATCCTTCTAGCTCGAGGCTCTGTCAACTGACTGTTTTCCCATCACTCACCCAGAACTCTAGTCACTGGCTTCTGGCTTCTCTCTCCAGTCTAGTTTAGGCACCACCTCAGAGTAACTACATCCTGCGTCGCCATGCCTTGGGTGACTTCCACATTTCTCTCCCCTTGGACAAGATACATATCCCAGCCCCAAACTAGAACATTTTACACAACAGCAGCTGATCCTGGGGGAATTCCACAAATTCAAAACCTGGCCAACAACATGTCCTCAGTGAGTGCTCTATGAGATGTTTGTGAAAGATGTAAAAGCAGAAAAGACATAGGTCCTTCCCCAAAAAAACTTAAAAATTCATGGAGGGGCTAAATCTTACATTTATTAACATTAAATAGATACATTTCATCCCTTGATTCTAAATGATTGCTTAAATTAATTGTAGGTTGGAGAGTTAAGGAGAAAGTTTGCTCAAAGCAGCCCATTACACTAGGTAGAGGGAGAGACAAAGATCTGAAAAAAAGTGCACAGATGATAGAGTGCCTCTAGTATTTGTGTCATTTCTGGGGCTCCGTCCTGCAGAATTCAACAGGAAAGAGTGCCAAGTCTAAACTAGTAAAGTGATAGCAATTGATGTTTCTGTCTAAAAGCTCTAATGGGCTACACAGCCAAGGCCTCATGAATAGAGCCATAGTTTACCTTTAGTAATTAAAAGGAGACTTCCACTTGTAG
This sequence comes from Rhinolophus sinicus, assembly GCF_036562045.2. Lineage (NCBI taxonomy): Eukaryota > Metazoa > Chordata > Mammalia > Chiroptera > Rhinolophidae > Rhinolophus > Rhinolophus sinicus. The sequence goes on from NC_133751.1 coordinate 74,332,725, forward strand.
AAGAAACCAATATCCTGCCTCCAAACAGCCAGTTCTGATCTGGACATATTTCTAAAATAAACCACATGTTTGGGTCTTTTTCACAAAGTACATTTTCCCTACTTTTTGTAGGAGTCAGGAGTAAGGAGTTTGAAATCAAACGGTAAACTCATGCATTCGTTCATGTACTTCAAGACTATCAAGTACACAGGATATCGTTAAGGCTTTGGAAATATTTAAGACAAGCACTGTAGGTAGTGAGAGAGACTTTTTCCTCAGAGGAGTTCATGGGTTAGTACTAAATCAGGAGCCATTTTTTTAATTATATATATAAAGCTGTGTTCAACTGAAATTTGGTGGGGTCATAGATGAAGTAATTCTAAGAAATCTTAACTATAGTATCTAAGGTTTCTTTTTAAAATAATATAGTATCTAAGGTTTCTTTTGGTATTGTAATTTATCAAAGTGCTTTACTGAGCCTGTAGCTTTATCCTAGAGTTCTTACTTACCTGAACAGACATAATGACTTTTTTAAGAGTTTCTGAACTATTATGTTTACTATACTGGGCTTTATAGCCTGCATTTCTATAGCATGATATAATAAGGCCTTTGATTAAGTGGGCATTTGCTCAATAATAGCCCCACTTCCAGAACCAGGCTGTGCAGTTTCCTTAATTTGGAGGTACTTTGATATAGAATTAATTCTTGTTCTATATAAGAAAGGTGCAGTGACAGGGAAGGCTCTGTTGTTTTAGAGAAGGACGAGTAGTGTTATTTGAGCCTAATGGTTTTAACTACATTCAATTGAGATAGAAAATAATGAGTTGAAGGAATTGTTAAAACCTATGGTGGTTTAAAACATGTCCACAAATGATTTGATCTCCTTTCCATTGAGAGGACGGATCTACGTTCTCTCCCCTTCAATATGACAGGATATGTTTCTGTTTAGACCCATAGAGTATGGCAGAATTGATGCCATGTGACTTCCAGAGCTTGGTAAAGAAAAAGCCACACACCTTCCATCTGGTTTTCTTGAAATACTCCTTGTTGGAGCTCTCAGCTTCTAAGCAAGAAAGCCTGCTGTGAGGAAAGGAAACTCAAACCGATGAAGATGCCTAATATGGGTACATTAGTCAACAGCCCCCACTGAGGTCCCAGCTGACAGCTGGTCAATCATTGTTGTAATGATTGCAGCCCCCACCTACCAAGGCATCTTCATGGAGCCATGGAGTCCTCCCACCCGAGGTGCAAATCACATAGAGCATAGATAAGCAAAATTCCTGACCCATGGATGCTGTGAACAAAATAAAATGGTTATTTTGAACCCTTAAATTTAGGGTAGTTTGTATGCAGCATAAGCAATTTCAACAATCCTCTAGAGCCCTTTCTTCCTAGAGATTTCTTCCAATGATAGCTAGTGAAAATAAAGATTTGGTGGAAACATGACTCTTGAAAACAAATTTAAGTATAGATGGGTAGAGGTAATGGTTCTTAAGAAGAAAGTGAGATGGGAGATGGAAATTCATACTTTATCTCCTTTAGTACTATCCACTCTCTTCTTCTATGCTTCCTCCTCATTACTACCAGTCTGTTTGTCTGTGTTCTTTCTTTCTGCTTCTTATCTATGGCTCTCTGTTTGGACCTTTTTCTCGCTATCACTTTTGTCTCCCATTATACAGTCTCCTTGTTCCTCTAGTTACAACACTGATTGCTGTATTTCACTTTACCTTTTGATTGTTCATATTATTAGGCTGGTGCAAAAGTAATTGTGGTTTAAAAGGTTAAAAATAACTGCAAACACTGCAATTACTTTTGCACCAACCTAATGTTTCAGTAGTCTTTATGTTATAAAGCAACTTAAGATATCAAACGCTTATACTACCCAGTGAAAATAAAAAACAAAGGGAATGTGTCTATTTGACAGACCTGGAGCAATTAATGTCTATTTCCAAGGTTTCTACCACTACAGATGCAAGACAAAACAAAACAAAACAAAAAACAACAAACAAACAAAAACCAAATAAACAAACAGAAAGTTTCCTCATACTTTCTGTCTCTGATTGTGGCAGCCAAGATTGAATAAGAGAAAACAGGGATTACTAAAAACATGGGGCGGGGGTAATTTTTGCAACCCAGAAGCAATCTTGTAAACAAAAAATAGCTTGTTTTCTTCCAAAAAAAAATCTAAAATTTGAGTTTACATTTAGGAAAAAAAATAAAAAGCAAAGGCAAATAAGGTAGCACAATAAATGGATGCCAACAGGATGAGGTGGCATGGACCTAGAGGCAGGAACAACTTACCCATTAGATACAGTAGACAGATTGCTTAGGATTCGCAATACTTTTACGATCCCGTGAAGTGTTTTAATTTCCTTTAAAATCAGAAGAAAAAAAAGTGAAGTTTGAGGTAAAAGAAAATATTGTAATATATCATATTCATACCTTTGTTTTTATAACAACTCAGTCAAAAATATAACCTTTAATTTTTTTATGGTGTAGGAGTTTCATGACACCTAGACCTATAAAGATCATAATTAACCTTACCCATAGACCGTGTGGAACAGGACCTAGAGGAAATGGAACTGTCCCATGTCCTACCAGTATAGCTACCGTTTTCCCCAAAAATAAAACCTCACCGGAAAATAAGCCCTAGCGTGATTTTTCAGGATGACATCCCCTGAACATAAGCCCTAATGTGTCTTTTGGAGTAAAAATTAATATGAGACCCGGTCTTATTTTCAGGGAAACATGGTATGTCCTACCAGGGTAGCTTCTCTGCCCATCTGAAGCAGTAGGTTTTATATGTCAACACCTTCGGCCCTGTGTTTGGAGTTTCAGCACAGCACCAATGATGCTTTATATAGCCAATTAGTGCAATTCCAAAGCACGTAGGCTTTATTGCCAGAACTCCTTCAGATGAATTATCTAAGTTATAATAGGGTCAGGAGTTTGGCAGGAGGAAAGACACAAAAATGTGACCCCTCCTGAGTTGCTGTTATCCCTGGGCACCAGTGGGTACCTGAGCAGCTACTGGCCTTACGGGAGAATGAGAAGCTCCTGCTGCCTGTGGAAAGAATACCCTTCGTGAAAGACAGTCCCTCTTAACTCATTTTTTCCAGATGTGCTCAAAGTGATGGCCTCATTTTGGTCAGATTTTTTTGGATAGGATATTCAAGAAGGAATCTCTGCTTTTTATCAGTCATATGCAGGTACCCATTACCAATAAGGAAAGAGTAGAAACTATACAAATCGAGAATAAACTTTTAAAACCAACACAATTTGAAACTGTCAAATGTTGATATTGGATATGCCTATGCAAATATAAACTCAGACAGAGCAAGCATTAAGGGTTACATATTATGCATCATTCATTACTCATTAATAAAAAAAAAAAAAAAACACTTAAAAAACACCACTTAAGGAATCTGATCACCCCAAAGCTACCAGAGGGGGAAGTACTGCTGAATCCCCCTTAAAGATATTTTTCATCCCCAGTTATCTATGATAGTACATAGTGGACAATAGAAAAGGAAAATTGTTTAGAAGATCCATTTGTTCAGCTGTACTTCCCTAGGATTCACATAGTGCCTAGAATATACTAGGCATACAATAAATATTTGTTGAATAAAGAATGAAGGAATGTGTAAATATAGGGCTCATTCTCATATATTCATTTTCCAATTTTGTTTATTTGCTGGTTCTACCCAGCAACACACTAGCTTCCTGGATAGGAGCACCTCAGATGAACCCTGGGTCCCCTTTACTAATTCTTGCTTCCTTCCTATAATTTCACCTTCTTGTTACTGACCCTCCATTTTCTCTTTCTTCTGACCATCACCTATCTCCCGTTCCAGTGTTCCCAACTTCTCATTCTGATTGTTCAGTTTCCTAATTTCAGTTCTGCCATCCTGACCTGATATACTCATATATCTATGTATAATGACCTCTTTCTGATTGATGATTCTTGGTCCATCCTCTCTTCCTTCCTCTTAGATAACCTTCAATCCACCAGAGCAATAGAACCCAGGCAACTATAACTTTATAATGAGCTCAGGATTTAAATAGATGATTTCTCCTGTTTCTTAACTTCCTCAATATGCTGCCTCGAGAAGCTTCCTCTACAAGGTTATATTATAGTTCATTTGACTCTTAGTTACTGACCCTTCATCAAAAATTGCAGTTCTTATCCAATCAAAGCTTTGAAATTTTATATTAACTCTCTATGATCTTATATGAAGGAAATAATGTGTGTTACCCTCCCACCCCCAAACTTGAAAGATTTGGAAAGTTACCATGGTGATAACACACAATGTAAAACTTCAGATACAGAGAAAATACTTTTAACTTTCTGCAATACTTTTTGGATATTTTCTTATAGTGGCAAGAGGGAAATATTTAAATCAAGGACAATATTTATGAATTAATTCTTTTTTAATTAAAATTTATTAGGGTGACAATGGATAGTAAAATTACATAGATTTCAAGTGTACAATTCTGTATTGCATCATCTATATATCACATTATGTGTTCACCACGCAGAGTCAGTTCTCCTTCCATCACCATATATTTGACCCTGTTTACCCTCTTCTACCACCACCCCCTCTCCTTCCCTCTGGTAACCACTGAACTATTGTCTGTGTCTATTTTTGTTTCTTTGTTTGTTTGTCTTGTTCCTTTGTTCCTTTCAGTTTTATATCCCACCATATCATTAAAATCATATTGTTCTCAACGTTTTCTGTCTGACTTATTTCACTTAGCATAATAATCTCAAGATCCATCCAAGTTGTTGCAAATGGCACTATTTCATCTATTCTTTATAAAGGAATACTACATAACCATGTTTGCTATGTTATAGGATTAATAGTGTAACAAGAGCAGAAAAATGTGCTGTTTGCACATTTCTGGTATTAGTCCTAGCAACTTTTTAAGTGTTTTGCTTACAAATTGCTGTTTTCTATGTCATTGTCAAAACCACCAACCTTCCAAAATATGCATGCATGCTCGTGTACACACACACACACACACACACACACACACACAATCAAGCAAATAAATCTGGGGAGTCAAAGAAGACATACAAATGGCAAATAGACATATGAAAAAATGCTCAACATCACTAATCATCAGAGAAATGCAAATAAAAACCACAATGAGATATCGCTTCACCCCAGTTGGAATGGCTATCATCAACAAGACAAACAGTAACAAGTGTTGGAGAGTCTGTGGAGAAAAAGGAACCCTCATATACTGTTGGTGGGAATGTAGACTGGTGCAGTCACTATGGAAGGCAGTGTGGAGGTGTCTCAAAAAATTGCGAATATAATTACCATATGACCCAGCAATCCCTCTCCTGGGTATCTACCCAAAAAATCTGAAAACATTCATACATAAAGACAAGTGTGCTCCAGTGTTCATTGCAGCTTTATTTACGGTGGCCAAGACGTGGAAACAACCAAAATGTCCTTTGATAGATGAATGGATAAAGAAGTTGTGGTATATATATACACAATGGAATATGATTCTACCATAAGAAAAGATGAAATAGGACCATTTGTGACAACATGGATGGATTTTGAGATTATAATGCTAAGTGAAATAAGTCAGACAGAAAAAGCAGAGAACCATATGATTTCACTGATATGTGGTATATGAACCAAAAACAACAAAAGAACAAGACAAACAAATGAGAAACAAAAACTCATAGACACAGACAATAGTTTAGTGGTTACCAGAGGGTAAGGGGGTGGTGGTGGTAGATGAGGGTAAAGGGGATCAAATATATGGTGAAGGAAGGAGAATTGACTCTGGGTGGTGAACACACAATGTGATTTATAGATGATGTAATACAGAATTGTACACCTGAAACCTATGTAACTTTACTAACAATTGTCACCCCAATAAACTTTAATTAAAAAAAAATTCTGGGGAGCCGTTGATTTCATGAAATCCCAGTTGTTCTCACTTATCTGTGCACATTCTAGGTGCGTTTTATAATATTTGTCTCTACTCTCAGAAACTAAAGTGTCAAAGTGAAATAGACAGGGTTGATTCCTGGTAGGATTTGAGAGAATTCTTACCTAATTCGGCTAATCACAAGAAAAAGCGCCAGACCTTCTGCTGGGTCTTTAGAACATTGCTGCAGACCCCCAACTTACATTTGAAAAAACTGAATGACTTGAAAAACAATACTGATGCCCACCTCTACCTTGGATCAATTAAAGCAAAATCTTTGGAAGGGTGGGGTATGGATACAAGGAATGTATTTGTAAACACCTCCATGGTGATTCTAATTGGGAGCCAAAGTTAAGAACTACTGATACAGAAGCTGCAGTTGCTCTATTATTTTCTCCTCTTTACTTGGAGAAAGGAAATTTAGGTGATTATTATATGATCCTGGAAGAATGAAACAAAAGTATGCAAAGCAAGGAAATACTTTAGTAGGATTAAGTAAATGAGGCAAAAGATTTCTGTTATATAACTTGATAAACTATTGTCAAAATGTAAACCAATCTAGCTTAGAACCCACTTTGAGATCACTAGAATATACAACAAAAGCTCCCCATAGCAGGAAAATGAATCCAGAGAATTTCTCCTGGCAACCCACTTTTCCCACTTTCTGCTACATTATATACATACTGTTTCCTGGAGATTGCGCTATTTTTATTTTTTGCTGTTTAATGTTAATTACTTTTGTTCTTTAGAAATACTTACAATACATTTTAGAGCTAGTGAATACATTAGTGTCTCTGAGTATCAACATTTCTTCCAACTTGCCCTTTATTATTATCAGCTGAAAACCAGCAATAAAATAGATGCTGTTAAATGATTTATTTTTCATCTATTGAAATACACTTTTTTGAAGAATTGGAGGAAATTAGTCAAATAATTTAATGCAGTCAAGCAGAGGATTCCAAAATCTATACAAAGAATTTCAAGTCTTTGTAAATAGGTCAATGACATTTGCTGAGTACGCTCAGATGCTTAGCACTATAATCGGAACTGAAAGTATATTGTTGAGATTAGACCTGACTTATGCCCTGACAATTTTGTAGTCCTTCAAAAGAGACGAGATAGGTTGGCGTTCAATGAATATGAATACACACAAAGAAATATTCTGACAGAAAGTGATAAGGAAGGAATTGTGCAGATCAAAGAATGAGCCAAAGTTAATTGAGAGAAATTTCCCCTGAGAAGCTCTCCTGAAATGGGCTCTGAACTTCAATTTAAAGTGAGGGATACGGTTTGAAGGACAGGAATGTTGAAACTGTTCCTTGTACATGTGATAAATTAAATGAAAGCTCTAAGAAGTGAATAAAATGGAGTGAAATGGAAGAATTAAATGGAAACTCTAAGAAGTGCATAAAATGGAGCAAAATGGCAGAAAAACAAAAAAGAAAGCCCCTAGATGTCCCTAATGACTGAAAAGTGACAGACTACATCTCAGCAATTTTTCTTTAAAATTAACAATTTACTGACAGTTTTCAGAATTAAATGCTTTATATAGAAATTGATAGATGGAAAAACATGTTTCTCTAGTGATAAAAATCCTTTTCTCCTTTGTAAAAATTTAAGTATCTTTTAGATATGAAATACTCTCATTACACCTCTTTTGTTATTATATTGTTACTTCTTGTTGAATTTTTCTAAAACTGGCTTCCCATGGCAGACACATTTACCCTTACCAAATATTCATGTGCTTTTCCATATTTTTCAACACCCTTGAAGATAAGCGGGACCATTTAACTAGTGTTTGGCAAGTAGGCTGTGAGCAGAACTGATGTATGTAACTTTCCTGCCAAGACATTTAAGAGTCAGTGCTTTCCCTCAAGTTTTCTCTTCTCTAACTCATCGCCTGGAAGGTTACACAGACAAAAATATTAAGGTAGAATGATCCACAAGTCATTATTTAGATAAGGGAACCCAGAAGAGGCATTGCTTGGTAGTAAGCTTTATTAGGTTACGCTAAAGAGATTTTGGTTTCTTACCCTGGTATAGTCTAAACTAATCTCACTAATGTACCCTCCATGCTTTTCTATGATTTTTTTTTTTTTTTTTAAGGAGGAAATTAATTTCAGGAAAGGGGTGGCAAAAGGGGAGTTGGGAATAGCAAAGTATCAGTATAATTAAAGACTCGTGTTCCAGCTACATATCCTTTCCCCCTTGAAATAAACTTCTATACATCTTGTCAGATAACCTTGCTTTTCACACAGTTTAGCTAGAACAAGGCAAGATCTTTCTTTTGGGTTTCTAAAGAGGATTTTATTTATTCATAATACTGTACTTTGGCGATGAAGTCAACTTTTCTCACTTTCATGTTAGCTGGATTGCTCTCAATTCTCCTATTCATTTGTATTAAACTTCTAATAAATTAAGACTGAGATCATGCCTGTCTGCTGAAATTTGGTTAAGCGTTATCTCTAGCCAGAGAACTCAAATGTCACTTAGGACTTGCCCTATGCATCAATGCAGTTATTAAGATATTGTGAGGAAAAGGAGGCTTTCACCAGGAACGAGGGAATGCTACAATTTTGTAGGGGCTAATTGGAGCCTAGTGTAATTAAAACAAACAATTATTCTGTTTTAAAGATTTTTATTAAAATATAGCTGACATCCAATATTATGTTAGTTTCAGGTGTACACAATAGTTAGTCAACATTTATAGACCTAAAGAAGTGACCATGATAAGTCCAGCAACCATCTGACATCGTACCATGCTATCACAATATTATTGACTATATTCCCTATGCTATACATTACATCCTCATGACTTATTTATTTTATACCTGAAAATTTGAACCTCTTATTATCTTCACCTTTTTCCCTCCTTTGTCAATTTTTAATTTCCAGTTGACATTCAATATTATTGTATACTAATTTCAGGGGTACAGCATAGTGGTCAGACATTTATATAATTTATGAAATGATCCCCCTGACTAGTCTAGTACCCACTTGGCACTATACATAGTTATTACCATATTACTGATTATATTCCCTGTGCTTTACTTTCCATTCTCATGACTGTTTTATAACCACCAATATATACTTCTTAATACCTTCACCTTCTTCACCCTGCCCCCAACCCCTCCCATCTGTCACCCCTATAAATCTACCAGTACCCATCTGATATTGTACATAATTACAATGTTATTAACTATATTCCTTATGCTATACTGTACATCCCCATGACTACTTTGTAACAACCAATTTGTACTGCTTAATCCCTTCCCTTTCTCACCCACTACCCCAAGGCCCCTCTTGTCTGGCAACCATTAAAATATTCTCTGTATCTATGAGTTTGTTTCTGTTTTGTTTGTTTATTTTATTCTTTACATTCCACATATAAGCAAAATCACATTGCATCTTTATTTCTCTGTCTGATATACTCTACTCAGCGCAACACTCCAGGTCCATCTGTGCAACTGCAGATGGCAAGAATCCATTGTCTTTCATGGCCGAGCATTGACGGACACACAGGCTGCCTCCACATGTTGGCCATTGTAAACAATGCTGCAATGAACATATGGATGCACATAGCTCCTTACAGTAGCATTTTGAGTTTCTTTGGATAAAAATCCAGAAGTGAGATTACTAGGTCCTTCTTTGTCTCTTGGTATAGGCTTTGTTTTATATCTCTTTTGTCTGTGTAAGTATGGCTACCCTAGCTTTTTGTTTGTTTCCATTTTCATGAAATATCTTTTTCCCATCCCTTTACTTTCAGTCTGTGTGTGTCTTTCGATCAGAACCGAATCTCTCATATGCAGCATATGTAAAGGTCTTGTTTTCTTATCCATTCAGCCACCCTGCCTTTTGATTGTAGCATTTAATGTATTTACATTAAAAGTAATTGTTGATAGATATGTCATTATTGCCACTTTACTATTCATATTTTTTATCTTTTTTTTTTTTTTTTTCATCTTGGAAGTCTCGTTAAGATTCCTTATAATTCTGGTTTGCTGTTGATAAACTCCTTTAGCTTTTTCTTGTCTGGGAAGCTCTTTATCTGTCCTTTGATTCTAAATGATAGCTTTGGTGGGTAGAGTAATCTTGATTATAGGCCCTTGCTTTCCATTACTTTGAGTATTTCCTGCCAATCCCTTCTGGCCTGCAAAGACTTTGTTAAGAAATCCGCTGACAGTCTTATGGGAGCTCCCTTATAGATAGCTAAGTGATTTTCTCTTGCTGTTTTTAATAGTCTCTCTTTGTCTTTGACTTTTGCCATTTTAATTATAATGTGTCTTGGTGTGGGATTATTTGGGTTCACATTGTTTGGGACTCTCTGCCCTTCCTAGGCTTACAAATTTATTTCATTTGCCAGGTTAGGGAAGTGTTCTGTCATTATTTCTTCAAATAGATTTTCAATTCCTTGCTCTCTTTCTTCTCCTCCTAGTACCCCTATGATGAGAATGATGGTACACTTGATGTTGTCCCAGAGGCTCCTTAAATTATCCTCATTTTGGGGGGGCATTTTTTTCTTTTTGCTCTTCTGAGTGTTTTCTGCTACCTTATCTCTTAAATCATTAATCCAATCCTCTGCTTCATCTACTCTACTATTGATTCCTTCTAATGCATTCTTCATTTCAGTTAGTGTTCTTTATTTCTGACTGGTTCTTTTTTATGTTTTCTATCTTCATTTTTATGTTTCCCATCTCTTTGTTGAAGTTTTTCCTGAGTTCATTGAGCATCCTTATAACCAGTGCTTTGAATTCTGCCTCTCGTATATTACTTGTCTCCATTTTGTTTGGTTCTTTTTCTGGAGTGCTGTCCTGTTTTTATATTTGGGACATGTTTCTTTGTCTCCCCATTTCAGCTGCCTCCAGGGCTACTATGTCTACTGATGTTAGTAGACTGGCCTTATGTAATAGGTGTGCTGTGGCTCAGTGGTTCAGTCTTTCTGGTCACTTGAGCCAGGTCTCCAGGTGTGTCACTTATGTCGAGTGTGTATGTCCTTCTACTGTCATGGAGCCTTGATTACTTTTGCACGTCAATGGGAGAGATTGATCCTCGGGCTGATTGGTTGTGAGGATTGGCCGTGACTATAGTAGAGGAGCTATTGTGCAGGGCCTGACCCTACAGAGTAGGATTTGCTTTAGCAGGGCTCTGGTGCCTTCCCAGTCTGCCCTTTGGGTGTGTTGTCCTGGAGGCGGCCAGGTGATGCTCCATCTGTGTCTGATGTTGGCCTCCTGGGAGGGGCCCCTCTGCAGGCCAAGTTCAGCCAGCTCTTACTAGTGCCAGGCTTGGGGCTATTCAGCAAGTGGTACTGGACATGCCGAAGCCAGATCCTGCTCATTTGGATTTTGTGAACCTTTGAGAGATTTTACGAATGTCCACAGCATGAGCCAAGGCAGGCCATTTGTATGGAAAAGCCACTGAAAGCAACTTGGGTATACCTGGAAGTTGGGTGGAGAGGGGTCTCAGGGCTGGGCCAAGGAATGGTGTTAAACAGGTTGGCAGAGACTCAGACATGGTGGCCACCTGTGTCTGCATGTCCATAAGGGGAAGGGCTCAACAAAGAAACAATGGTTTCCACCAGCTCCTCTCTCCAGGAGAAGGCTGCCCCTCCTGCCCTTGCCCTGAAGCGAGACAATTAAGTTCCTCTCTGTATGTCCCTGGTGCCTTTTGAGCTGCTGCCCCAGTGCTGGAGCTCAGAGAGAGTAAGTCCATCCGTGAGTAAGGTCATTTGCAAGTCCTTTAGGAGAAACGCCTGGAGCTGAAGCTGCCGTTGTCTCACTCAGCCACAATCCCAGCTGGTTTTTATAGCCAGAAGTTATGGGGCCTTCTCTTCCTGGCACCGATATCTTGGGCTGGGGAGCTTGGTGTGTGGCTGTGACCCCTTGCTCCTCTGGGGGACCTCTGCAGCTGAGATATCCCTCCAGAATTTTAACCACGACACGTGTGTGTGGGGCCAGCCTGCTCTGCCTCTCCTAACATTCTCGAGGTGGCTTCTTCTATATGTCCTTAGTTGTAGGACTTCTGTTTGACAAGACTTCAGGTGATTCTCAATGATAGTTAATCTGTAGTTTAGTTGTAATTTTGATATGATACTGAAGGGAGGTAAGCACTGCCTTTACCTACTCCACCATCTTGACTGATCCCCCAAGTAAATTATTTTTAGTGAAATCAATTTCACTAGGCCTGCCACTTCAATCCTTCAACTTGTGTGTCCATCCTTGGCCCACATTAGAAAAGTGGGTGTGTTGCTGTCATTGGGACTGAAATGGCTTAGTTCCAGGTACTAAGAGCTTTTTGTATAGTTGATAGTTGCCAATAGTCTCGTTGCATTAATGGCATTTTGTTTTCTAAGCTGAAAGAAAGCAAGGCCCTTCTTAACTTTCACCCCATTTTTTAATGATAATAATGACAGATGCAAATAGAGCATACTAAAATTCACAGATAGTCCTTATTTAAATAAGCAAACCTCAAACTGCATTAAAACTGTTTTTGATCATTTAACAAATGCAGCAATTTGTCTGCTATTGTTCTGTTTTTGTAATATATCAATATTTTATCACCAAATTTATCACCAAAAATGTTTCAGAAATGAAAATTTAATATTTTTTTATTTATAATAAGGGGCATTGTTTTTAAAGACCATTCCTATGAGCAACATTGTTGATACTTTGTGTGTACAGAAATATGTATCTGAAAATACTGAATACAAATCAAACTCTATAAATCAAAACAAATGTAAAGAGGAATGGTAAAAATAATCCAAACAATTTCACTTTAGTAGAAATTTCAAGATTTCCTAAAGCCGCTATATTTGCATATGAATAATTCTCAAATACTATTGATGTGTTAGACATAGAATACATTTTATCAGTATGTTTTATGGTTTGGGCCATACCTGGAGAATGGTAAAATATATATTTATAAATTCCTACTATCTGTAATATAGCTGAGAAATAGACAAGAAGCAACATGTAAGATGATGTACTCATGTTTTCATAGAGTGTCTGGTTTCTCAGATATAGCAGATGAGCTGAATTCAAATAGAAGGGAAGACAAGATTGTGGGACTGTAGAACCAGCAAACACATGGTATTGACCTCGGATAAGTTCACATCTTAACATTACCCTTAATGGGTAACTGTAGTGAAGTGACTTCAATTTTCTACTTTGTAGAATGAAAATAGTCACATCTGTCTTGAAGGATGTTGTGGAAATTAAATGCAACCATGTACACAATATGTCATACATAACATCACAGTCATACTGTACTCTAAAAATGGTAGTATTCTTTTATTTATTTATTCAACAAATGTTTAGTCAGAGCCTACTGTATGGTAAACACCATGCTCACTCACAGATGGATGAGAGGCAATTCCAGTTTAAAGTGTAGAAGAGGATTATTGTAGAAGACATCGCAACTGCCCATTGACATGCAGTCTTCTCTATTTGGAACACTGTAAGAAGTACTGCCTGGGACTCTTGAATCATCACCTAGCCAATCCTGACTTCTATAAGCATATAATTTAAAAACTACAAGAAAGGACAGTAAAAGAGGGGGGAAAAAGCAAATTCAGAAAGAAAGAAAGTCAAGAAATATGGTGTCATTTAGTGAAGAGAAAAGTATCCTGATGTATCTCAGCATCCTTGAGAGTATGGCTGTATTTTGTGACTAACATAATGTTGACTCATTGAGAGTGTTTAAAAAATAACATAAAGAGGGCTGGCCCAGTGCTTAGGCGGTTGGAGCTCTGTGCTCCTAACTCCGAAGGCTGTTGGTTGGATTTCCACATGGGCCAGTAGGCTCTCAACCACAAGGTTGGCAGTTCAAATCCTCGAGTCCCGCAAGGGATGGTGGGCTCTGCCCCCTGCAACTAAGATTGAATACGGCACCTTAAGCTGAGTTGCCTCCTGGATGGCTCAGTTGGTTGGAGCGCAGGCTCTCAACCACAAGGTTGCCAGTTCGATTCCTCGACTCCCACAAGGGATGGTGGGCAGCGCCCCCTGCAACCACAATTGAACAGGCACCTTGAGCTGAGCTGCCGCTGAGCTCCCAGATGGCTCAGTTGGTTGGAGCGTGTCCTGTCAACCATAAGGTTGCCGGTTCGACTCCTGCAAGGGATGGTGTGCTGCGCCCCCTGCAACTAGCAACAGCAACTGGACCTGGAGCTGAGCTGCACCCTCAACTAACCCTGAAAGGACAACAACTTGAAGCTGAACGGCACCCTTCACAGCTAAGATTGAAGGGACAACTTGACTTGGGGAAAAAAATAACACAAAGATACTAATAAAGAATTTAGTTGTTGTTTTAAGAAACTACATCCTAAAATTTTGTAATGACAGTGTCTAATAAACAGTTAAATTTCCATTATTTTTTGTGGAATATTATTTTTTGTGGAATACCCTATTCCCTCTTAACACAATGTATTTATATAGTCTGCAATGTTAAGAATGACTCTGTAGAAAAGGCACTGGTGTAAATACTATAGGAGAGAGAGGGAATGGAAACACTATTGTATACTTAAGTACTTTTAACAAGTTTTGTCTCTGAGCATGTCATGTACCATTAGATCTTTGCATCTTCCTACAATACTACCCACCCCTATCCATTTACTATGTGGCACATTAACAAACGTGTCCTGATAAGGAAAGGCTACTTGTTTTTTCTTCCCTTATCAGTACTTCAGGTTCCTTTTGGTCAATAAGGATAATAAATCTGAGTCTTAAAAAGGTGTAAATTCAGACTTTATCACAGAGGAGACACTGGTACAACATTTTGAGGCAGTCACAAACATAGCTTTGTTCTTTGTTTTTTCAGGAAAATGCATCAGATCTACTGGTAAATTTATACTGTCATTTCTCCCTTAAAAACCCATGATACCTTAAATTAGAATGTCACCAGAGGAGCATATTATCAACCAAAAATGAAAAATGATTCTAAATTAACTGCTTCTGGTGTATCAGTAGTTGTGCTGTACCTGAGAGGTTGGGGGTACAACCTGAGTATGTTTTTTAAACTTTTTATAATTTCAAATAGTACTTATGTTCTTGTTGCAGTTTTCCACATGCAGAGAGAAAACAAACAAACAAACAAACAAACAAACAAAAAACAGCAGCTGGAAAACGCAAGAGAAAAGGTGTAGTTCTAATTTATTTTGATATCTTGGTAATTTGAAGTTCTAAGGCAGAGAGACTAATGATTTTCTTCTTTTGAAGGAAAGAAGTTTATCTTCAAGTCTCTTTTCACTTTGTAAATCATGGCTGAGACAAGTTCAGAGGCGTGAAGAGCGGTATTTCTTTAAATATTCACTGAGGAATAAAGCAGTGTCAGATTCCCTTCCTGTCACCCAATTCCCTGGAGGACTTTCTTTATGGCAAGTTTTTTTACAGAAAGAATTTCATCCCACCATTAACTTCTGTAGATGCAGACATTTCATGGAAATTTTTAAGTGAGAAAGAACATTGCAACACAGTCATAATGGCAAGCCCTTAATTCCAAGCATAACATGACATATTATGTGAAAACGGTTTGGCTTGAAGTTGTAGCAGGTTGTTTATTATATATTCCATTTCTTTTAAAGCAATAGACAATTTTTGTGTTCAAAGTAAGAGGGGAAAAATAAACCAGGGTTTCTAGAATGTCAGTGTTCCCAAATAGACTTCTTTAGAGTTTCTCTGAACTGCAAAAGAATTTACATAATTGTTTAGCATGGGTCTATTGAGACAGTGTGTCTACGTCTATATTATAGACAACACACCTATACCAAAGCTTATGACTACTCAAGCAATGTAATTATTATCTTCCCAAACTATGTCAAACTCCTGGTCAAATAAATGAATGTTGATAATTAAGGTCTTTTAACTAAACGCTCACCAATGAGTAATTAACCAAGACAATATCAAGACATGGAAGGAACCTCAATGTCTCTCGATGGGTGAATAGATAAGAAAATGTAGTATATATACACACTGAAATATTATTTAGCCATAAAAAAGAAGGAAATCTTGCCATTTTCAGCAACATGGATGGACCTCAAGGGCATTATACTAAGTGAAATGTCAGAGAAAGACAAATACCATATGATCTCACTTATATGTGGAATCTAAAACAAACAAAAAAACCCCACAAACTCATGGATTGGTGGTTTCCAGAGGATGAGGGTGGAAGTGGAGGGTGGGTAAAACGGGTATGGGTGAAGGGGTACAAACTTCCAGTTATAAAATAAGTAAGTCCTGGGGATATAATATACAGCATGGTGACTGTGGTTAATAATAGTATATTTGAAAGTTGCTTAGAGAGTACACCTTAAAAGTTCTCATCACAAGAAATTCTAACTATACATGGTGATGGATGTTAATTGGACTTGTGGTGATTATTTTGTAATACAAATCGCAATATTGTACACCTGAAACACATACTGTTATACATCAATTATACCTTGAAAGGAAGGAAAGAAGGAAGGAAGGAAGGAAAGAAGGAAGGAAGGAAGGAAGGAAGGAAGGAAGGAAGGAAGGAAGGAAGGAAAGAAGGAAGGAAAGGAGAGAAAAAGAGAGAGGGAGAGAGAAAGAAAGAGGGAGAGGAAAAGAAAGCAAAGGAGGAAACAGAGAAACAAAGAAAAAAGAAAATAAAGAAGGAATTCACAAATGTTGGACTGAGGAAATTTTGAGTAGAGGAATAATACAGAAACCCCCAGGCTACTTCTCAACCCAAGACTCCTTTATCAACTGTATGAGGGAAAGCCAATAGGAAAGTAAAGCGTACACACAGACACACACACACACACGCACGCACGCACGCACGCACACACACACACACACACACACAAACACACACAGGATATCCATAAGATGTATGTTTCCTCTTTTGTTTTCTCTTATCTTTAATTACATTTAAATTAAAGAAAAATTATCCTACTTCAGTTTTCATTTTACTTTTTTCTCACTTGGGAGAAATCAGAAGTTACTAGTTAATTGCTACATTAGTAATGCTCCGATGCACATCTGCACTCGGTAGTCAGATCTCTAGGGATGAAAGCCATTTACTGCCTGGCACTTTCTACTCATATCTCTAAATGTTCTTATTCTCATTCTTTGGTTGTAATAACGATTGTGTGCAGTTTTGTTTTGTTTTTTTAATTCAACATGTTAGGTGACTATTGTAGTCATTGATTTATAACAATTTTTCTATAGCCCAGCACTTAGAAGAGTTCCTCGTGTATATTAGATGCTCAATATGCACTTGCTGACTATAAGTATATAGATAGATAGATTGATGATAGATAGATAGAGATAGATATGATATAGATATAGACAGGCAAACAAGTAGAAGTCTGCTCTGTAAAGCATGGATAGATAGTAGATAGATTGAGTATTTAGCTACCATACGAAACTTATAATTCAATTAAGCATCAAAACAAATATGTAACTGCTCCTTCATGAATATTGTACAGAGCACAATGTTTGCTCATCTTAGGACCAATCGCAGTTTCAGAACTAGGCGATATTAGCAACTAAGTGGTGCCTGCCACCACCATCTTCCATATTCCCTTATTGCTCTTCATCACATTTTGTCTCTAGAACTCTCAATGTCCTTATGATTCATATCCCTTCCTGGGAAGACAGAAAATATACCAATCTATTAGGTTGATGCAAAAGTAATTGCGGTTTAAAAGTTTAAAAATAATTGCAAAAAACGCAATTACTTTTGCACCAATCTAATAGTTAAAACCAAGGGGCCTCCAACATAGGAGCAACTGCATTAATTTAAAAATAAATCATAAAATGTTGTAAGAGTGCTATATCATATATCACATACAAAAAGAAAATCTTCTGGTTGTTTTTGAAACTTCTATGACAATACCAAAGCTTAACGAAGATAGACAAAAAAAAAAAAAAAAAAAAAAGAACAAAAGAACATAACTAACTCATTTATAAAATTTATAAATACCAAACAGAAATTTCCAACTGAACATCAGCAAACAGAATCTAGAAGCAAAGTGAAGAATAATGCACTATAATGGCCAAGTATATGTGTGTGGTTCAGTATTAAAATCAATTAATATAATTCAAATGATTACTAAAATAAGAAAAATTGACTTTTTCCACAGATGCTAAAAAGTTATTTGATAAAATTCGACATCTATCCTTTATTTAAAACATTAGAAAACTTTCAAATGTGATTATTAGCAAAGTATCCTGGATTTTATTACTACTTCCATTTAACTTTGTCTCTTAATTACCAGTGGATGAAATGAAGCAGAAGGAGGAAAAAAACAGTTATGAAAATTGGAAAAATGGAGATAAGATTACTTATTTTAGGTGATTATTTCCTTAGAAGAAAATAGTCAACTGAATAATTGTTATTAATGGTAAAAGAATTAGGTAAATTTTGGGGAAAGATGAGTAACATACAGGATCCAATAGTTGTCATATATACTGCAACAACCACTTAAATTTTTTGTAGAAAGGAAAGATTCATATAGAATAGCAATGAAAAAATGAAATATATATGAATAAATTTAGGAAGGAATGCATAGGATTTATGAATGCAATGGTAAAATACAAGTAAAGGACATAATATTTTAACACATAGAAATTTATATTATATTGTATGATAGAAAGCTTAAACAGATTTAACAGTTAATATCCCCTGAGTTATTTTATATATGTTATGCCAGTCTTCTTCCAGTCAACACCTTCTCTTTAAAAAGTCTGGAAGGACTCACTTTCCCTAATGCATATAAAAAGAAAATGTTTTCTAATGTACACACGTTGATTCTATAGTTCACTTAGTACCTAAGTAGAAATAGCCAATTAAATTATAAACAGAAGAAAACTAAATCATACTATAAAGTGGTTAGAATTAAAGCAATGCTAATACTTGGTATAAATAAACAGCTCAGTGGAATGAAAAAGAAAATACAGAAACAGATTTCAGTTTTTTGAGACTTTAGTAGATGATAAATGAGGCATTTAATTCGATACGTTGTTGAGACAATTAAGTAGCCATCTAGAAAAAAAAAACCTCAAATAAATTCCAGTTATATCAAATATTTAAACCTTCAAAAATTGAAACATAAAAATAATGGAATAAATATTAGAAGATTTTAAGATTTTAAAATCTTAAGATTTTAAGGCCTACCTTTTTATAGAACAAAACCCACAAATCATTTTAAAAATAATAAATGTTATTGTAGACTTAAACTTTTTTAAAGAACACCCACAAATATAATCAGAGACAAATAAAAACAAGAAAAACCATTTGCAAATAACCTTATTGAAAAAATAACTTATTCAATATATAATCAGCCCCTGTGAATAAGTAAAACTATATCAACAACTCAGTAAAAGGAGCAAAAGATGACTAAAGTCCACAGAAAACAAGACATAGCTTCTAAACACAGGAAGGTATCCTCAATCCCACTCAGAAATGCAAATTAAAAGCTACACAGAAATGTCATTTTTCACCTAAGAGATAAAGATAAAAAGGTTTAATAATACTCTGTTTTATTGAGAACTTGGGGAAAGAAGTTCTCTTACATTACTAGTGGGAATATAATTGTTATACCTCTATGGAAATAAACTTAGCATAATATATAAAAATTTCATATGTATATACCCTTTACCCCAATAATTCCACTTTTAGAAATTCATCCTACTGGTAAGCTCATGAAAGTGACACACATAGAGGTAAATTTGTTGTAGCATAATTTGTAATAACAAAAGATTGACAGAATTTGAATGTCCTTTAATAGAAAACTGTTTAAATAAACAATGATCCATACATTAAAAGTCTATATAGCTTTTTTTAAAAAGCTGAGACAAAAAGGGAGGGATATAGGAAGTGAAGGGGAATAAGAGGTTCAAATTTCCAGGTATCAAACAAGTAAGCATGGGGAATATAGTCAATAAGGTTGTAATAATGTGGTACAGTGTCAGATGGTTGCTGGACTTATCATGGTGATCACTTCTTTAGGTATATAAATATAGAATAGCTGGTGTACCCCTGCAACTAATATAATATTATATGTTAGCTCTATTTTAATAAAAATCTTTAAATAAAAAAGCCGAGACAGAACTGTGTGTACCCATGAGGACTATCTCCAAGATATGTTGTTTAACATACATTTTTTAAAAGCCAAGTTCAAGACAAAGCATTGTGTATATGTATATTTATTTATTAATACACACACACATGCTTATGTGTATGTACAAATATAATGTTTATATCCGCAACTATCCTCTGAAATTAGGGGGATCTGGATGGCTGAGGGAATGAAATAGAAAAGCGAATTGTTTTTATTGTATATTCCTTTTCACATTTAGAGTTTTTACCACATACATATATTATTTATTCCAAAAAAAATAAATGGAAGAAAGTAAATATGTTATGGTAAATAACAGCACTATGACAACTAACAAAGGAGTAAAATAAACATTCAGTCTTATTAGCAGCTACTGTGTTTCCCTGAAAATAAGACCTAGCCGAACAATCAGCTCTAATGCGTCTTTTAGAGCAAAAATTAATATAAGACTGGGTATATTATACTATATTTTATATTATACTATATTGTATTATACTATATTGTATTATATTATATTATATTATATTATATTATATTATATTATATTATATTATATTATATTATAGACCCGGTCTTATTTTACTATAAAAATTGACATAAGACCCGGTCTTATAGTAAAATAAGACCGGGTCTTATGTCAATTTTTGCTCCAAAAGACGCATTAGAGCTGATTGTCTGGCTAGGTCTTATTTTCAGGGAAACAAGGTAGCCTTCAACTGGGGCAAAAGCATTTCAACTACTTTTCTGATTATATGGAAGTTTCTTGATATATAGGACCATCTTATGCACTTTTTGCTTCTTACCATGGCATGCCATAGTTCGGACCCACTGGTAAGTATTTTATAAACACGGATTAGTTGATTGATCCAGCAACATCTGCTGAAGAGGGCTCTGTTCACAAATTTCCACGGCTCTTTCTTTGTTGCCTGTATCAAAGCAGTGTCAAGAGACCCAAGTTTAAGACTATATATTCATTTATAGTTCAGAAACTGGAAAGACCTTCAGCAAAAAGATATGCTGTAATAAGGAGAAACAAATCTAGTGTGACATTGGCAAGTTGATCATATTTCTTGGTGACAGATTTCAGTAAGATGTTTATGCCATAAACTGATTAGAGGGGAAAATATTGAGTCAGAAGAGAAAATAGTTTCTCTGCCTTTAGCATACCCATTCTCATTCTACTCCTTAATTCCACAGTATTCATCCCACCGCTACCCACCCCTCAAGAAGAATAGTTGTTTTGTTTATCATCAGTCATGTCCTTCAGCCCATGTTTCCAAGCCTGGATGTTATTTACACTGTTCAGACCTTTCTGGTTGTTTAGCTAAGGAAGAGAAAAGCTGGCTAAGGAAGGAATAACAAGAATGTACAGATTAGTCTACAATTTCAGCCAGGACATTAGTATCGCCAACAGCCCCTTTATTGACAGTTGAATGGGGACCAGTTGTGTTTAGAAAAGCAAAACATTGTGCCCAAACCATTCAGGGCTTGGTGAGGAAGACAAAAGAGTGGCCAATGGTTCTTAAGTGAACAAATAAGCATAAGTCAAGAGGAAGCATTTTAGAAAGCACAGTTAAGTCCTAAGCCCTAAAAAGGGGCAGAATAGCAATTTAGGAGTATTACTCAATCCACAGAGGAAGAAACTCAACCCACAGAGGAAGAAACTCAACTCTTTTCTTGATTTACAAATAAACTTAAAATCACTCTGGTGACAGACGAAAAGAAAGCATAATCTCAAAATAAACTTAAAGTAGTAACCACTGTTCAGCAGGAAATGTAGTATTTATCATTTTCTGTTTGTCTAGCACAAATACCACTGTCATTTTTGGCCATGGCATGACTGACGGAGCTTAATACTTAAATGGCTTGTGAGTTTTCTCAAAGTCAAAATTAGTGTTTGTTTGTTTTTTCTTCCTTTAATGCCTGGTCCTTATATCCTTATACTGAGCTTCTACTCCATGGCCATGTTTGGAGATGCTTTGGACAAAGGGCTGGCCCTTCCACACCTTATGAAAAAGAGGGCTTGGCTGGGAGAAGACTGCCAGCAATTCAGCTTTCCCGCCGTTTATTTTCTGAGTTCGTACGGATAAGGAAGCTATCAGCGTGAGCACTAGGCGAGAGCAGACCATCCGACAGAAGCAGAGATTACAGTGAATTAAGACTTTGTTATCACTTACAACAGGCTGTCCTCCTTGCAAGGCTTCTGAGCACACTCACAAGCTGACTGAACAGCTTTCTTGTTCCAGTAATTCCAAATATGTATATTTCTGAGGCTAAAAGAACAATTTAAAGATAAGACGGGAGCTTCCTGGATGAAATCTAACACTGGCCCCCTTAAGCGAAGGGCAAGGAGTGACTGAAGAAAGGCAGACCACTCCAGACTGGCAGGTAGCAGGCTTAGTAAGCAAGGGAATTTGCATACGAGGCTTGTGTTAGGCGCCACAAGATGAGTAAATCTCCAAATCCATCCGCCAGAATCGTAAAAGTCTATATGGAGGCCTTACCTGGGTTTCGTCCCGTTTTCCATTCAGGTGGTCTTGAGGACATATTGCTCTCTCAAGCCTGAGTCCTTGCGAGTGCCTCCAACTGTGGGAACTATTGACAGTACTTACATTTCAAAGACATGCATGGGGGTGAGGAGCCACCCATTGCCTGGATGGAACTTGTGGGTCAACCAGGGGTCACTTATCCTCAATGACCTTCTCCAACAAGCCATCCCCCATGACTGCTCTTATCATCTTACATGAAACCCTCTCCTGTATTGTGCCCTGAGCGGCCAGCAAGGGTTTCATTAGCACGGGGCAGGCTCTTTTGGTGGCTGTCTGTCTGCACTGGAGGCAGAAAACATGGTGACAGTATAGTCACATTCGAGAGGAAACACAAATCAAAATAATGATTACCAAAAGAAGTAATTTGTTTGGCTAAAAGCCTCATGAACCAAACCACTGATTTATCAAGTCCCCTAACACCCGACCCTAGGCTAAGGGTCGCATCACTCAGGGCATTCACTTATGTCATCCGATTTAGTGAAGATAATACATTAGCAGATTCATCAGGTAGGAACACACAACACTCTGTTTGGATAATGGCATAAGTGCCTCTTTATGAGGCAGCTATAATGTCCAAGGCCATTCTAATTTGGAGAACAGCTTTTCTCATTAGAAATAGTTCAGTGTTCAGTAAAGACAGGCTTTGCTGGCTATCATTTACGGCTTCTTGGGTGACTTTAGTAAGGGCTTCTATGTGTGCTACACAATCCCCTGGGGACAACAACCCCCAATAGAGGAGACAGAGACAATGGCCAAATGATTGTTGCACTGGAAAACAGAATGTGCCCATCTGGCCTTGAGGAGAAGGAGATTGGCAACTTTTGTTACTGTAGGGCAGATTTTCCCCCTGTGTCCAGTAAAAACCCAGGGTTCAGCATCCCAACCACCCTGGTGGAAGCCACGGCCAAAAATTTGTTGACACAAATATAACTAGTGGGTCTCACTCAGGGCTACTAAATAACTACCTGGGTGGTGTCACCGATTAGTACCCAGCCAGTCACTGTCCTTTAACGTGACAGATGTCTACACAGTTCTTCTTATATCCATCCCATGTCCCTGATGCAATTTTATTGGTTCTGTTTAGAATGATTTTTCTGTTTCTAACATATGAATTACCGTGTGCTCAAATGTCCATAACCTGGGGTGATCCGCATAAACCCATCCCAAATCTGAGCATAGCCACCCAGGGTGCTGATGCTAGTACTTTAGGATCCTTCTGGTTGCATGCAGTTTGATAGGCTGCCTCTGTAGTTTATTTGACAGAAGAAGAATACCCATGCCCAGTGTTATTAATAGTGTGTGCCACAAGCCAGGTTTCTGGATCAGTACTGATGATATCAGATGAATTAAGAGTACTATTCCTAGCATGTTTTTTCTTAATGTACTGCTTTAGGGCCTTCCAGTCCCGTCTCTGGAATGGTGATACTCACCATGGCAATCCTGATGAGCTAGAAAGGGACAGCTGCTCACATACCAACAGTTGTATTGATTCTTTTGCAGCATACAAGTGGATCTACCCTAGAAAGTTATTTTCATCAGATACTCATCCTATGACCAGACACTCCAGGAGCAGCAGCCTCTTATTAAGGCAGATACTTAATAAGAACTTGTATGGGAAGAAGATTTTCCCCTTCTATAAAAATTACTCTTGTGGCCTGATCATTAGGTGTTAATGTGGTTGCAGCTTTAGGAACTTGACCGGGTTGGACATACCATATGTGTTGGTCAGAGGAAGCAGCACTGTCAGGCATGAGGAGATGGACTAGGAGCGAATACACTAGACCAGGACCCTCATCTTCTCCCCTCTTCAATGGTGCATGTTCCATTCCAGGCATAGTGCATTTCAACAGGTTTGGCTTGTAGCAAGACAACAAGATCCCAATGGAGATTGAGTAGTTCCCCCTCACCCAGGAGTGTGAAGTAATTCACCCACCCTGGTGAGATGTCTCATTGCAAATTCCAGTAGCTAACACCTTTCCCAGGCATAATGGGTGTTCTCTGCAGCATAGCATGTTGATCCACAGAGAGAATCGGGGCAGGCGTACGTTGTCTTTCTTGACTTTCATACCTTTACACTGTTGGGTGCCTGTGCAGCGGTCCCTAGTCTGACATATGGGGCAACAGGCCATACTGGTTGTTCATTCAAGTATTCAAATATATTGAAACCTGGGGCAGCATGTTAGTCCACTCGGCCAAGGTGGTTGTCCCTGTTAGAATTTAATCTGCTGCTTTATTAGTCCATTTTTCCTTTCCGCAAATACTGTTGCTTGCAGGTTATAGGGGAGATGGAGCTTCCAGTTAATGTTACATTCTTTTGCCCACATCACAACTTTTGAAATATGACTCCTGATCACTGTCTATTTGAGGAGGGTATCCATACATGGTACTCAACTTCTCTAATCCTCTAATGCAATAGCCAGGTTTGCATGGTGACAGGGGAAAGCTTGGGTTAAGACAGATGCAGTGTCCACACAAACCAAGGTATATTTTGAATCTTCACTCAGAAGAAAGGGACCAATATAATCAATTTGCAAATCCCGCCTTGGTTGGGAACTCCATTGGATGGCCTTAGACACTTTTGGCAGTTGCCTTGGGTGTTGTTCAGAAGACACAGGAGATGCTAAGACAGCATTAACAAATTCACTGTATTTCAAGGGCAATCTGGCATCTTGGTAATCATCATCCTACCTGGGCGCTAAGTGGCTGCTCTTTCCATGGACCCAATCTGCTGTATCTACTGCAGAATCGGTTGCTAGGATGCCAGCTAGAGCACCAGCTTCCTGATTGCCATTGGGTGTCAGTGCCTTTGGGACATGGAAGACAGTGAGGACTGCCTCAGGCTCCTTTGGCAAAGCCAGTTGTCTTTCCACATATCCTGACCTCAAAAGGGTTTATTTATGATTATCCATCCCTCAGTCCAGACCATAGGTTAATCCCTTTAGAACAGCCTAACTGTCAGTGCAAAGGGTTAACACCCAGGCCTCTGAGCTCAGCCCACCCGCTGCTGTGGTTTGTTTTTGTTTCCATCCAGATGGTGTCAGTGTTGGTCTTAAAGCAACTTCGGTCTCTGTGCATGGTTTGCCCCAACTAGACCCATCTGCATACCAGGCATCAATGGGAATTTCCCCCACTCCCTCTCCATAGGCCACAGGGACTACCACTGTCCCAGAATAGGAGCTGGGGCATTTGTAGGATCTACATACTCTACAGGGCCTAGTAGCACTTGCATTTTGGAGACGGTGAGCTGGCAGACAGGGTGCTTCTCCACTGCAAATAGGCGTCAATTAGTCAAAGTAGAAGTCTGAGCCATGCGGAGGTGGATCAATGGAACATATTTTCTACCCACCCCTTGATAGGAGAGGAGTTCTTACCATGATATGCTGTGCCTTTGCGAGAAGCTCTGCCTGGAGGAGCGCTGTGTACACTGCTGGCAGCTGTATGGGGTTTAGCCTCTTTCCAGAGCCAGGATCAAAATCCTAGGAGTACTTTCTCCCATTGTCTATGCCACAGTGCCTAGGCCATAATTTCTGGAATCACAGTCACATCTAACTCAAATAGTAGCCCTGCTTGGGAGATGCCCAGAGCTTTAATCTGCTTCACTAGTATTTTTGCTACTCTGATCCTCAGTCCCATATGTGCCTTTTCTTTACCAGGTGTAAAAGGGACTGTGCCAGGTGGGGAATGAAGGTCCTCCAAATCTCTACAAACGTTTGCACCTTTTTCATGTTCTTAGGGAGTTAGATAGGCTTGTACTTTTTCAATCACATCTTCTAGGACAACTTGCATCTTACCTGACCAAATGACTCCCAAGAACATTACCGTGATGCTTGGGCCTTGGATTTTCTGTGGTTGCACCGTCCATCCTTTGGTTCCAGCAAAATCTGCAGAGTGTACTGCAGACGAGGCAAGTGTTAACATGTTAACATTGTATTATCAATATAATAAGCCCATTTTACTGATGTGGGGAGGAACAGAGAGATCTCGGGGTACCATCCCATGTCATATTGTCGGGCTGTGCACGTAGCCTTGGGGAAGCACTTGTCACATCCATTGTTCCCCTCCCATATGAAGTCAAATTCATCTTTTGACTCAGTGTCCAGGGGTATACTGAAAAAAGCATTTGCTAAGTCCAGTACAGCTTGGTACACTCCTGGCCATGGCCAAGTTATCTAAGACGGTATCAGAGTTAGGCACAATCTCAAGGATGGGGACATTACCTTGTTCAGTTCTCCATAGTCCACAGTCATCCACCATGAGGCATCTGGCTTTTTTTTTTACTGTCAATATTGGGCTATTGAAAGCACTTTAAAAAACCTCAATATTTGTTGTAGCGAATTGGATTTCATTAGACAGAATTGAATAAGAGGTTATTCCTTGAAGATAATAAATTCCTTTCTTCCTTTAATTAAAAAAAAAAGGCAGAGTCAAGAACTAACATTACTGAAGACAAGTTTCACCAATGGAAAATCATTAAAAGCTTGACTGACCTTGAACCTTGTTTAATGATCCATCTGTTTTACAGATAACAAATTCATTGACTTGTCCAAAGGCACACAGATATTAATTGACAGAACCAGAATGAGGGCCCAGGTCTCCAGACCAATGATCAGGCATTTATTCCAACACAATTTGTCTTTCTTCTATTTTAAGATATTTAAAGAGAATGTGAAAACACTTGTATCGTGGCCAATGAGGGAACTGAGCAGCAGGCTTTGGCAAGCATACCTAATCTGGTAAACATTGGCTTGTTAGTTAATCTACTTTTATGAAGGTCTTACCACAAAATGGCCTCTGCACTGTAGATATCCTTTCTTTGCTGGAACAGTTGGTTCCATTGGCTAGAAAAAAGGATGCTGCACTCTCCTATCTGGAGAACTGGTGTGTAAAATAATGAGAAAACTCTGGGGAGTGAGGGGGGATCACCTTAAAGGATTATAGCATCTCTGATCCCTGTTAGGTGGTAGGATTCTTATTTCCTGACTTTCTTCTGCACCTTTCTGCCTCATTATTGTTGTTGACATCTACCAGACACCAGAGTAGATGCCATCAACATGGTAAATTTGCTTAACTTACTATATTTAAATTGGTTAAAATAAACAAACAAACAAACAAACAAAAAAGGGATTCTTGGGGAAATGTCTGATTTTAAGAGTGGGGGGTTAAAAATTTAAGATAATCTTGCTGGAGCATCTTATAGTCAAAAACGTAAGGAGGTGCTAAAAATAAAACGAAACAAAAAAACAACCCATAAACCAACCTACACTGATGACTGTATGTACAATGGACATAAAAGCCAACTGAAAGTGTTTACAATGGCCAAAACCAAAGCGATGTCAACAACAAAAGGAACAAAGTAGTATTAAATTATAATCCAAAATATAAAATAGCTATTCATGATCCATACTGATATAAATATATGATTGAATAAATTATAATGGTAAGGAAGAGAT